>NC_135967.1:20720546-21031436 GCF_053455715.1 Rhinoraja longicauda
CAACCGAGTCCATGTTAACCAGCAATTACCTGTTTACGGTAGTTCTATCCTACACACTGGGGACAATTTACAGAAGACAATTAACCTACAAATCTGCACGTCTTTGGAGTGTGGGAGGAAACCAGAGCACCTGTAGAAAACCCACATGATCACAGGGAGAACATACAAACTCCATGCGGACAGCACCCATAGTCAGGATCAAACCCGGATCTCTGGCACTGGAAGGCAGCAACTCTACCACTGCCACACTGTGCCGTCCTTACTCTTTGAAGGGATTCCCCATTTGGAGTCAATATTGGAATTCTCTCAGGAAAAGGCTGGTGAAGTGCTACCAACAGGTTAAGGACTTATGAGATCCCATGCACTGATATGAGAATCCCAAACCTGGTGCTACTTACTATGGGAAATGCCAGCAGTTCCCTGCAGAACTGACTAAATCAGGGCCAAGATGATCTGTTTAGTTTTATCTCATGATATATCGCTCTTGGAAAAACAAAACTTTCTTTGCTGAATCAGCATGAAATAATTGTAAACACAAATAGGCCAATGGTTCAGTGGTAGTTTATTATCACATGTATCTAGGTGCAGTGAAATTAATTGTTTCAGTAAATTCTTTACTATGCCTAAACTCAATAATAGTTAAGTACAAGAGTGTAGGAATAGTATGCAAGAGTTGTCATGTTTCCGGCACCATTTTATGTGAATCAAGCCGAAAGTTGTTAAAAATGTAGTCTTAACTTGGCCATAAAGGCCCGTTGTCCTGGCGGCAGCTGGGTTGAGTTGCAGGGGTTGGCCTGACCAGGCAATGCTGGTGATGTCCTAAACTGCTGCTCCACCGCTCTGTGTCGCTGCAAGCAGCATCCGAACCATTAATAGTAAAAGCTGCAATTAAACGCATGAATGTTGAGAGAATGATGCCCTGCTGATTAGGATCATCTCAAATTTGGAGACAAAACAGCAAGTAAAAATACTCTCCACAACTCTGATAAGGCAACCAGTCTGTAATTTACAGATTTCATAGCCTGATTTCTCTTTAAAGGAGCGACTTAACGTTCCTTTCAGACCAAATGGGAGTTTGGACTAAGATTCTGCAAGAAATCAAGCCCTGTGTTGCTCTTCATAATTATTGCTCTGTATATTTAAGGAATAATTAAATGACTCTTAAGGCAAGAATGAGAAAAATTAATCAAGCTTTTCTTTTCCCCAATGTGCATTATCTTTGTTCCTGTTCTTAATCCCAACTTCATCTCTTAAATTAATTGTAGCGGTGTCAGCCATGATTCAGTTGCACTCTCATCTCTGCGATTTGTAAATAGCCCTTCGGCACGGCACATCTGTTGAGATGATCCTAACCAGATGATTCTGACCTCCACCATGTATCTGACGTCTGTATCATTGTGCAGACATAGAAGTCAGACCCAGGTTGACTCATGAGGAAGGCACTGCTGATGTTTCTCTGTGACAATTCCAGACATTGCCAATGTAAGTATGTTTCAGCAAATTATTTCTTAGCATGCCATTGTGGCTAGAAGCCAGAGATCAGCTCATTCAATTGGATGATTAAAATAACATCAAATCAAGGAAAGAACAAATGCAAAATGCAGCCGAAGCAAGAGAACTGAAATAAAAACGGAACAGCTGAACGTAGAGCAGATCAGAGAAAGGTTCATTGACCTAAAATGTCAACTCTTTGTCTCTCCACAGATACTTCCTGAACTGCTGAGTATTTCCAGTACTTTCTGCTTTTATTAACTAATAAGTAAATAATTCGAGCATCTTTAGAGATTTCAAAGCTATTTTAATCATGTCCAAAACATCTCAGGAGGAAATGCTAAGAAAGATAAGATCCTAGATGAAGATATTTCACTCTTTTGTTACTTACCCAATGCCTTTTTTTCCCCAGCCAAGATGGCAATGGTGTGAAGGCTGCCTGAAGGGCTACAAATTCATGATTGTTATTGATCTTAAAAGGATAAAGCATTCTGAAAATGACCTTTGACTCAGAAAATGTAGAGCATCATAACTTATGGTTTAAATTACTTCCTCCTTAACTTTCCCATTTTGTTCTGTTCAAGGGACTCTCGGTTGAAGGTATTACATTAAAATGATGTTGCCCCCTAAGAAAAGTGCGGATATCAGGAATCTTGCTAAGTGTCCACCTGCTTTCTTTGCCAAGAGGAGCTCGATGGCTGTGAATATGATGGTTTTTGTTTTTCACTGTGCACCTTTTAAACTTTGGATTATCTGACATCAGTCAATACTGCTCATTTGTAAACTATGCAGTGATTGCTGCATTTCCAATACTTTCACCACAATTCATTGCAAGAATAAACAACCCCTGTGGTATTTAATTAGATGAGAATTGAGGGAAACACCGGTAGAATCTGTAATATAACAAACAAACCTCAATTAGCTGTAACAAGCTTGAAACAAGTATAAAAACATGCAAGGTTTGGAGCTGAGGGAGCACTTCTATCTGTCATGGCAGTTGTCTCTGTCAGTAAATACAAGGATAATAACCCAGCAGAGAAAAGGGACCTGGTTTATTTTTCTATGCACAGTTTGCCCTTGCTCTGGGCTAATGTACATTACCAGGTCAAAAGTGGCATGACAATAAGGTGGGAATTATCTCACATAAGGTTAAAGATGTATCAGAGAATATTAATATTGTGAAGAGAGTTATGCGTGCTGCAATTATCTTTATGGACTATAATACTTAATAGCAAATAGCTGATTTTGAAACTCAGGTGCATAAAATAGCCCATAAAAGACTAATATTTGGGCACAAGATATCACTTTAGTAGATTTTAAAATGCTAACATGCACGCCGATTTTTATTGCGTACACAAAAATAATTCATTAATTTTAATCATGTGATATTAAAATGGAATAATATTACAACGGTGCACAAATTTCAGAATCTGTTAACTGTTTATTATCTGCTAAGTGGGTGATGTTTTCTGAGTTCTCTTTAAGCTCATCTTTTTTTCTAAGCTCCCTGCAAACTCACCCATGGCCAATTTCCTGGCTTCCTTGAATCTCGCTGGGGCCCATTTCCTGCACCTCCTTAACATTATGTTTCCCGTATTCCATTTAAATTCAATGGTTTCTTTATTATCACATGTACCAAGACACTGTGAAATACTTTTCTTACATGTAGATCAGCAAAGCTATGATCATACAGAATTAGAATTAGAATTAGAATGCCTTTATTGTCATTGTACGAGCAGTACAATGAAATGGAAAGTGCTACATCTGAAACAGTGCGACACTGCAAATCTTTCAAAAACAATTGCACAAACATAAGAACCAATACAATAAGTACCAATATCAATAAAAACCAATAAAAACGAATAAATAATAAATGAGTTTTGCACCTAAGATGCTGTATATTAAAAAAAGTGCAAAGAAAGTGAAAGTTACATCAAGTCAAGTATTTCCATTCACAGTTCTTATGGCCCAGGGAAAGAAACTGTTTTCAAGTCGGTTTGTTCTGGTCCTTAGGCTCCTGTAGCGCCTCCCAGAGGGCAGGAGAGCAAACAGTTCATATCCTGGGTGTGTGCTGTTCTTAATTATATTTCTGGCCCTGTTTAGGCAACACGAGCTGGTGATGTCCTCCAGAGAAGGCAGTGGACAGCCGATAATTTTCTCTGCTGTCTTAATAACCTTCTGGAGGGCCTTCAGCTGCGCAGCCAGCATACCACACTATTGTGCAGTATGCCAGTACGCTCTCAATGGTGGAGCGGTGAAGGTCACCAGCAGATTCTCCTTCAGTTTGTTTTTTCGGAGCAGTCTTAAAAAGTGCAGTCTCTGCTGTGACTTTTTAACTACCGCTGTAGTATTTGCAGTCCAGGAGAGGTCCTGGGAGATGGTGGTCCCCAGGAACTTGAAGGTGGAGACCCTCTCCACTTCCTCCCCATTTATAGGAAATGGGGTAGGAACCGCTCTGTGTCTCCTAAAGTCCAGTACCATTTCTTTTGTCTTACTGGTATTCAGTGCTCAGTTGTTTGCCTCACACCATTTGGACAAAGCACAGACCTCGTCTCTGTAAGCAGACTCCTCTCCTCCAGTGATCAGACCGAACACAGTTGTGTCGTCCCTCTCCTTGTTCCTCTAGCTTTTGTTGGGTATTGTTATTGTGCAGGAAGGCAATAGGTAGAAATTTCAAAATCTCAACCAAATCTTCTGAGAATAACACAGTGCCCAACTTAACCATTGTCGGACGTGTAATTGGAGAGTTAGGAACCTTTTGCCACCCCATCATTTGCACAAAGAGAAGCCACAGTTTTGTTCAGCTCAGATCATAATCACAAAAGTTATCACAAATGTAGTACAAGTTTGATGAACTTGGCCATTTCCTGCAGTTCTATTTTGTTATAAATGACTAATGTGATTGCATTAAAATGCAATTTACACCTCCATTAAATCTTGCAGAAGTATAAAACATGTTGACAGACATGACTCAACGTGATAGAAAATCATCTCAGTGTGTAAAAGATACGGATGTAGAAACATCTTTTTCCAAGACTGTGATTGCGTTGAATCTGTGGGCCAAATTGTAATGTAAAGCTTAGTTGTGATAAATGTAGTTAGTTAAGCTCCATTTAACCAAACAAGCCAATACTTTCAATAATGATCTACAATAATATCAACAAATCTGTCAGCAAGTCGAAACTGATGATGTTTACATTACATGGGAACAGAATTTATGGCAAAATGCCGGTGAGAACCGGTGGTAACGACAGGGAGGAATCCTTGATGGCAATGCCCTCTGTACCAGCAGGGCCTTGAATGGGATTACATGTCCTACCCACCCACAAAAAAGGAGGAAGAAACGTGGATGCCATTTTCTGACTTTTAGCCAGAACCATAAAGATTGTTAAATAATTAAGGCAAACTGAATTTGTCTAGGAAATTCAGTAAAAGGTCAAAACAAAAATAAAAAACATTAAAGGATCTGTACATTAAATAAAACTTTAAAACAGATAAAATACTTTAAAATATTTCTAAAGAACTAAACACATCTGAATACGTTTAACACCTTTTAAACATTTTTAGTTTAGAGACTTCGTTTACAGATACATCATGGACACAGGCCCTTTGACCCACCATGTCCATGCCGACTATTTAGATTTCGATTTCGAGATACAGCGCGGAAACAGGCCCTTCGGCCCACCGAGGCCGCACCGCCCAGCGATCCCCGCACATTTAACACTATCCTACACACACTAGGGACAATTTTTTTAAACATTTACCCAGTCAATTAACCTACATACCTATACGTCTTTGGAGTGTGGGAGGAAACCGAAGATCTCGGAGAAAACCCACGCAGGTCACGGGACAAACGCAGGACAAACTCCATACAGACGGCGCCCGTAGTCAGGATCGAACCTGAGTCTCCGGCGCTGCATTCGCTGTAAGGCAGCAACTCTACCGCTGCGCCACCGTGCCGCCGTGTGGAGTTCATCCATTCACACTAGCTTTATGTTATCCCACTTTCTCATCCACTCTCTACACACGGGCAATTTAAGCGGTGACAAGCCCACACATCTTTGGCATGTGGGAGAAAATTAGAGGACCCAGAGGAAACTCACGTGATCACAGTGAGAACGTGCAAAATTCACATAGACAGCACTGAAGGTTAGGATTAACCACTGTGCAGCCCTTAAGCAATCTGCTTTTTCCATTAAACACTGAACCACAGGTCTGATAGTTGTTCCTTTCCTTCCTTCCAAGGGTGAAGGTAAGTTGCTTCTCCTTGAACTCTGCACGGAATGTTTTCGTGAGTTTTGAAATTAGCTATCGAGCATTATGGCTGAGATCATACTTTCACAATGAACTGCACAGGGAATAAATTGTCTGTCCAGCTGCAAGCAACTTACAGCAACTTCCACTTTTCCAGACTTGCAAGTTCATAGCCGGAAATATGAGAGCGCTATGCTTTACACGGTGTAAGGTGGGAAAGCCTGACAGATTTCCCCACATAGTCGTGTGATACCTTTCCCTTGATTTCTGTTGTTGATTTAGGATATCAAGTGGGATCAGAGAGTAACATTTGCTGATACTGCCCTGAACCTCCTCACAGCTTCTTTAATAGATAACATACCAGCAGATACCATACCAGCAGGTTAGGAGCGGGGACAGGCCATTCAGCCACACAAGCCTGCACTGCTATTTTAATAAGATTATGGCTGATCTGACGACCACACCTCTGCATTCCAGTCCACCATGAGTTACCATTCTCCTCCTTGATTGCTAAGACTCTGCCGATCTCCACTTTAAGAATATGTAAAGACTCTGTTTCCACTGTCAAAGAATTATTCCTCCAGCTCATTACATTTCATCAATGGAATTCACAGTGTAGTTGAAAGGGAAGAACTGCAGATGCTGGTTTAAACCGAAGACAGACACAAAAGGCTGGAGTAACTCAGCGGGTCAGGTAGCATCTCTGGAGAAAAGGAATAGGTGTCATTTCGGGTCGAGCCTCTTCTTCAGACTTCAGGAAGTAATGGTATTTACTATGCAATGTAGTTGACCAGAAATGCAACAGAAAATTCATGAGATTTACTGGAAGTAAGAAATTACAGTGGATGATTTTCTTAATAGCTCCACTGGTGTGATCTCTGTCACCCCAAATGAAAACACCAAAAGAGGAATGGAAAATATGTTTATTTGTTCACACTATGGCATTCATTGGCAATCTTTAGTTGCCTTGAACTGAGGAGCTGTGGAGTCATTGAGTAATATAGCTGAGCCTCTGCCAATTATCAACAATCATTTACATCAATCCTATTTTATTCTCCCTTCATTTCTATCAACTCCACCCAAATTCTTCCAGTCACCTAAACACAAAGAACAATTTATAATAACAGTTAACATACCAACTTTCACATCCTTGGGGTGTGGGAGGAAAGTGGTGCAATCTCAAGAAACCCATGGCATCAGAGGGAGAACATGCAAACTCCACGGAGGAAGTGCGAGAGGTCAGGATTGAACCTGAATCTGTACAGCTGTGGGAGCAGCTCTACTAGCTGCAACCAAGACCCAACCATATTGATGGTTTTGGAGACAAACATGGCTAGATCAGGTGAGGATGACAGATTCTTTCCATGAGGAACATTGGACCAGGTTTTTATGGCAATTTGTAGTTTCCTGATCACCACAGATGATATGAGCTTTTAAAATTCCTGACATATTTAACCATTCAATTTAAATTCCCTCATTGATATGATTAGGAATCTTCTTACCGCAGATGCAGATTCTAGCCTTGCAACCTGATCTTATGTTTTTGTCCCCTTAGTCTTTTGTCTTCATCATTGTTATTGGAGGTATAAGAAAATAACTGCAGATGCTGGTACAAATCGAAGGTATTTATTCACAAAATGCTGGAGTTACTCAGCAGGTCAGGCAGCATCTCGGGAGAGAAGGAATGGGAGGTGTGCTTTCAAAGGAAGACATCAGTGTTAGGTCATTTGAGTAAAAAAACAAACTGCTGGAGGAACTCAGCGAGTCGGGCAGCATCTGTGAAGGAAATGGACGAGCAATGTTTCAGAGTGAACAAGGATCCCAACCTGAAACGTTGTCTGTCCATTTTCTCTACAGAAGCTGCCTGACCTGCTGAGTTCTCCAGCAAATTGTTTTGTACTCAAAATTCCAACATCTGCATTCTCTTGTGTCTGGTCACTTGACTTCTTGCAGAAACTGCAACTAAGGCCCAGAAAGGGGAATAGAGGTGGCAACTGCAGCACAGAATGAGGGGCAGTGGAGGTGGTATCAATTCCAGGGCCCATGAAGCAAGTGTAATGTTCCGGACTCCAGCAAAACGATTTTAAAAAAAGATTCTGAAATTTACCTTTCACTGTACGGGTCAATAGTCAATAGTCAATAGTCAATAGTCGTTTATTTGTCACATACACATAAATGTGTAGTAAAATGAAACATTACCCGCAGTTGAACAATAAGACCTATAAGATTAATCAATAAAAATGCAATAACACATACAATCACAACTAACACCAAACAAAAAGAAACATCCATCACAGTGAGTCTCCTCCAGTCCCTCCTCACTGTGATGGAAGGCCAAAATGTCTTTTTCTCTTCCCTGCCGTCTTGTCCCGCGGTCAGGCTGTTGGAGTTGCCACGTCGGGGCGGTCGGGGCTCCCGATATTGAAGCCCCCGCTGGGCGGTGAAACGTCAACGGCCTATTTCAGGCCGCGCCGGACGGTGAAAGGTCTGCGGCGGGCCGACCCAAGCCCCGCGATTCGGGGCGGGCGAACATGCTGCCTCTGCCGCTGCCGGAGCTCCCGATGTCGGCCCCCATCCAGGGGCCTGCGGGCTTCCGACGTCCACGCGGCCCGCGCCGGAGCCTCCGGAGACGAGTCGCAGCCGCGCCCGCAGCATCCGCAGGCAGCCAGCGCCGCAGGTGGTGAGTCCGGGCCGCAGGCTCTGCGAACCAGAGCCCCAGGTGTTCCCAGGTGAATGTCCGGTGGTAGGCCGCAACGGGAACGGAGACACGACACAGAACAAAGGTCACGTCTCCGTTCTGGAGAGAGAATGTTACAGTTCCCGTTCCCTCCCCCCCCCCCCCCCCCCCCCCCCCCCCCAAACATAACATACAACACTACATCATATTAAACTACAATTCTGTTCGACAGTGAGTACTTTCAGCACAGCAGCTCTGGCCACTGATTAATATCTTCAGTGCCCTAATAGCTCACTTAGTCACTCCATTGCTATCTAGATGTTCTGTGCTACGATTTTGTGTCCGAAAATTGAGCATAAGACATACCTATCATCACCGTGAACAATAAAAATCCAAGTTTGCAGGCGATGATAATTAAGGGATTCATAAGTGTTGTGCAACACTTGGCTCAACATTCCTAAAAAAGGCTTAAAATGATAGCAGTGTATATGAAGCATTAGAAAGGGCAGGTGTCTCTGCCTCATGTCAGTGCCACTAATGTGATATTGCGTGCGTCTGTGCTGCTGGTATTTACTGCCGTTCAAATCAAGTTGGCCCCTTGATGGCAGCATGAGATATTGCTCCAGCAGTTACTAAATTCTCCAGGGAACAACCACCAAAGGGCAGCACGCCAGCAGAATCTTAATTAGCCACTCTGCAGTCAGCGACAACACTTCACCCTTTTATTAGGTTTTTAAATGGTGGCAGAGGACAATGCACTAGCAAGAGGATAGCATTCTGGCTCATCACTGTACATGTATTGTCCACACACAAAGAATAAAATCATTATTTTACTTTTATTTGGCATGTCATCAATTAATATGCAAGCAGTTCAGGGAAGCAAACAATAAGGGCATGTTTATAGAATGCATACAAGCACAGAGGAGAACGGCGCTTAACTGAATGAGGTTTAGAGAGATGCTGTTTTGAAAGGACTTATTTATTAAGCTAAATAACGTCCCCCGCTGTTTTTGTGCTCCAAGGACTTCTATGCATCTTCACCTTCCTCCTCTCTGTTTGTGACTGTTCCCTTTTTAAACTCAAGATAGAGTTTATTTTACTGACAAGTCAATGCAGCTGATTGTTATTCTGTGAATCAACCAGGGGTGTACTGCGCAACCCTGGAATCCTCTAAATGTCGAACGCATCATTTCGCAATCTCAACCCTGCCCCCTTCAACACCTCAGCTACATTTCTTTATTTCTGAACAGAATGAGGAAATCAGTTTCTGGCCTAAGTTAAACCATCACACTGGGTCCGTAATCGCATATCAGCCATGCCAAAGAAATACAGCAGTTATCATTTTCGGATTTTTATGACAATTGGGATTTCATGGTCACTAACATTGATACTAATGTTTGTTTAAATTCAAGATTTAATAGTAACATAATGTGCTGAGAACAATGGATGAAATATGAAGTTGCTAGTTGAGGATCCAGTGAATTAACACAATCTGAGAAGTCATCCTCTCAACCTGTTAGTCATAGAGTCATAGAGTGATACAGCATGGAAACAGGCCGTTCGGCCCAACTTGCCCACACCGGCCAACCGGTCCCAGCTACACTAGACCCACCTGCCCACGTTTGGTCTATATCCCTCCAAACCTGTCCTATCCATGTACCTGTCTACCTGTTTCTTAAACATTGGGATAGTCCCAGCCTCAACTACCTCCTCTGGCAGCTTGTTCCATATAACCATCACCCTTTGCGTGAAAAATTACCCCTCAGATTCTTTTTCCCTTCACCTCTAACCTATGTCCTCTGGTCCTCGATTCACCTACTCTGGGCAAGAGACTGTGCACCTACCCAATCTATTCCAAGATTTTATACACCTCTATAAGATCACCCCTCATCCTCCTGCACTCCAAGGAATAGAGTCACAACCTACTCAATCTCTCCCTGTAGCTCAGACCCTCTAGTCCTAGCAACATCCTAGTAAATCTTCTCTGTACCCTTTCCAGCTGTTCCTTAAAAGCATTATGATAATTACTGTACCTTTAGATGTGGGCATCACCATGCTTGCTCAAAAAGTTAAAAAAAATTTGTGCAGAATTTTAGGGTTTATGTCAATATATAAAATTATACGATACGATACGATAAGATACGATAAACTGTATTCATCCCCGGAGGGAAATTGGTCTCCCAAAAGTCACAACCCACAAAACGGTACACAAAAACTTGAAATTAAAAGTGAAAACAAAGAGAAGGACAAGCGACTGTTGGCTGGCTGCCGTGTGTACAGCTCCTTCACTGGAACAAATGAACAAACAAACAAACAAACACAGACTTATCCCCTGGGCCGAGGATTCTAAAGTTAGAGTCCAGTCGAGGCTTCCGTTGCCGCCTTGGCTCCGTTGCCGCCAAGGCCCCCGTTTCCGCCAAGGCGCCACCACCGCCGAGGATCCCGTTGCCATTGAGGCTCAAGCTGCCGCCGAGACTCCTGCTGCCGCCACCCAGGCTCCCATTGCCGCCGCCGCTGAGGCTCCTTCGGCCCAGACAGGTTTCACCGCCTGGCTTCACCACAGTCCCCTGGGAGGCACGTGGGGCGAGTCAGGCCTGCCTACCGGGGCGAGTTCCGGTCATTCTGGTCGTTGGCGCCACGGTTGTTCGGCGGGTGGATTGAGCCCGTGCGGCTCCCTGGGACACTCCTGCCGCCCGCGCTACTCCCCGGGACACTTCCCGGGACACTCCCACCGCCCGCGCTGCTCCCCGGGACATTCCCGCCGCACATGAGAGGCATAGATATGGTAGACAGTCAAAACCTATTTCGCAGGGTGGAAAGGACCAACACAAGAGGGCATAGCTATATGGTGAGAGGTGGAAAGCTTATTGGTGATGTGTGGGGCAAGTTTTTACAGCGGCAGAGGCAGGTGATGTTGGCATTCACGAGGCTCTTGGACAGGCACATGGAAGTGCAGGGAATAGAGGGATATGGATTTGGATAGGCAAGTGAAATCAGTTAACTTGGCATCATGTTCGCCATAAACATTGTGGGCCGAGGGTTCCATTTCTGTATTGTACCCGTTCTATGTTCTATGTAACATCCTCTCCCCCCACCCATCTGCAATTCTTCCTGTGACCTACACAC
Source organism: Rhinoraja longicauda (assembly GCF_053455715.1). Lineage (NCBI taxonomy): Eukaryota > Metazoa > Chordata > Chondrichthyes > Rajiformes > Arhynchobatidae > Rhinoraja > Rhinoraja longicauda. The sequence continues at coordinate 20,732,095 of NC_135967.1, forward strand.
TGGGGGCTATTTACATTGGCCAAATATCCTATCATTTCGTACATCTTTGGGATGTGAAGCTGGAACACAAGGCAGCAAAGTGGCACAGCTGGTAGTGCTGCTGCCTCACAGCGCCAGGGTCCCGGGTTTGATCCTGACCTCGGGAGCCATCTGTGTGGTGTCTGTGACTGCTTGGTATTCCTGTTAGTGCTACGGATTCCTCCCACATCCTAGAGATGTGTGGGTTTGTAGGTTAATTGGCCTCTGCAAAAGTGTGTAGGGAGTGGATGCGAAAGTGGGATAACATAGAACTAGTGTGAATGGGTGATCAATAGTCGGCGTGGACTCAGTTGAATTTGAAAACATTATTGACGTTTTAAGATGAATAGGGCATGAGATGACTGATTCCCTGAGAATATTACAATGTATGGTAGCCTCCTTTGAAAAAGTCTATGTGGTGGAAATGGTTGTGGGTGCAGAATGGTTCTGCAATCCTATCAGTGATGTTCCTTTACACTCCTGAGCTGCTTGCAATTGCATGTCCTCATACTGCAGCAGCAGGAGATTGAAGCTTCAAAGCAGCTCACATGATGCAGGTACTAGGCCACTGCAACTGTGTCCCTTATGGATTGCTCCACAGAGCAGCAAGTCATGCAACTTTCCATTAGTATGAAGCAGAAAACAGAACAAATCAAATGATGCATTAAATTCAAAATGGACCTTATCATTTATCTTTTTAAACTGTAATGAAACAATTTAAATAATTTTCCTCAGGAAAATGAATGATAGTTTAAATCCAACATGGAATTTTTGAAGAGAATAAAAGCCCCAGAATAATTATCCTGTTTGTGCGACAATAGTGCTAGAATAAACCATTTGGCATTGACAGCACAATGTTAGTTGCAGAGTACAAGGCATTGATTTTTTTCTGGAAATCAATGTTATTCTTACATTTTCAAAATAAAGACAGACAGCGTTTTTATTAACACTTGTAACTAATATTGTGGCACAAGTAAGTTTTGAATACCAGTTGTCTGTGTAATTCTGCTGGTTATAACTCCAATGATGTAAAGCTTACAGTTGATGTCATTTCCCTTCAGCATAATACCTATGTCTAGAATTAGTGTCGTACAGTTACAACACTGGCACCTGCTGACAATGTAGAAAACTGCCCAGCTTTGTCTTATCTATAAAAAGCAGGACAAATCCAACTTGGCTAATTATTGCTCAATTAGTGCACTCTCAGTCAACGTCAAAATGAAAGAAGATGTTGTCAGTGGTGCTGTTTAGCAGCACTTGCTCACTAATAAGTTGCTCGCACACGTCCAGTTTAGGTTTTGACAGGCTACTCATCTCTAGACCTCATTAATGCCTGGGTCCAAACATTATCAAAGAGCTGCATTACCAGGGATGAAGTTAAGAATGACTGCCCTAGATATTAACAGCAAAATGATGTTTTCACTGTCCAATCCCTGCTTTTTGAGACATAAGAAACTTCAGATGGTGGAGTCTTAAGCAAACTACAAAGTGCTGGAGGAAATCAACAAGTCAAACAACCTCCGTGGCAGGAATGGACAGGTGGTATTTTGGGTTGGGACCTTTTACTTAATTCTCCCATAATGTCAATGTTCAATGTATTGACCTTAACTCCAGTCCATATGCCAACACGTTATTGTGTGTGTTTAATTCATTTTCTTAAATTCTGGACATCAAGGATAAAGTCAGCATTAATGGCCATCCCTCATTGTCCTTCAGAAAGTGGTGTTGAGCAGCTCTCTTGAATAGCTACAATATTTCTGGTGAAGGTACTTCCAACATGCTGCTGAGAAAATAGACACAAAATGCTGTTGTAACTCAGCAAGTCAGGCAGCATCTCTGGAGAATAGGAATGGGTAATATTTCGGGTTGAAACCCTTCATCAGACTCAGAAACACACAGTCTGAAGAAGGGTCTTGACCTGAACAGTTACCTATTCTTTTCTCCAGAGATGCTGCCTGACCTGCTGAGTTACTCCAGAATTGTGCGTCTATCTTCAGTGCAAACAGCATCTGCAGTTCCTTCCTACACATGCTGTTGCAAAGGCATTTCTAGGATTTAGGTGCAACGATGATGATGGAACAGCAATGTATTTCCAGTGGTGGAGAGATTGAATGTTGAGGGTGGTTGATTGGATACCAATTAAGTAACCTGCTTTGACCAAATGTGGCATCAAAGTGCCCTTGTAAAATTGCCATGAATTTGTATCAATAAGAAAACACTCCAATGGTTGGAGTTATACTTTGCACAAAGGTCAATCTTCCCAACTTCAGGACATCACAGCACAAGTTCTTCGGTACACTTTCTTTAACAGCCATCTCAAGTGCCTTCATGAATGACATTTCCTCTATGGCAAAGTCAAATGTGGGGATATTTTCTGATGACTACACAATATTCAATTGCATTTCTAATTGCTCAGCAAGTGAAGCAGTCAATACTTGCATATAGCAAGACCTGGACAACATGGGCTGATAAATGCCAGTCATTTTCATGTCACACAATGCCGGACAATGACTTTGTCTAACCACCTACTTTGACATTCAATGGCAATATCATCGTTTAAATCGCCTCCATCAAAGTCGTGAGGGTCATTGATCAAAAATGTAATAGGGCTTGACATGTAAGTGCTGTGGCTACAAAAGCAGGTCTGACGTTGAGGATCCTGTGGTGAGTAACTTGTCTCCTGATAGTCCAGACCCTACAAGGCACAAATCTGGACATATGGAATACTTTCCAACTGCCTGGATGAGTGTAGCTCCAACAACTATCAAGAAACTTGGTATCATCCAGGATAAAGCACGTCACTTGATTGGCATTGCATTAATAAATCTAAACATCCAGTCTCTCCACCACTGATGCGCAATGGCTGCAGTGGGTGTCATTTATAAAATGCACTGTAGTTTCTTGCATAAAATATTCCTACATTAACTCACAAATCCAGAACCCTTGTAGCGCGAAGGACAAGGACAATGAGTTCAAGGAAACACCACCACCAACAGGTTTCCCTCCAAATTGCACATCATTTGAAAATATAGTGCTGGTCCACCTTTATTGTTACAGCTATGTCCTGGAATCCTCTTTGCACCTTGGAAGACCCTTCACCAGAAGGATTGTAGCAATTCAAGAAAGCCACTCACCACTACTTTCCTAAGGGAAATTAGGGACGGCAAAATAATGCTGCTATTGTCAATGATGCCCCTGTTCTCAAAAAAGTGAATAATAAAAAATATACTGTATAGTGTGTTGGCTCAAGTGTAGGAGCTAAACCCAAAACATGGAACATTAATACTCTCAGTGGATCAAGAACTCTGACGGTGAAACCAGATGCTCGTCTTTACCCATTGGGAAACAACGCCTACAACATGCATCTCCTTCCATCTGGGAGAAAATCTACCCTTTGATTCTCGCTATGTCTCTGTTGGCTCTGTTGGCTCTGTTGGTGTATATCTAGGTCATATATGCTGGATAACATTTGAAATTGCAATGTAACTGTGCTCCCTCCATGAGTGAGGACAAGTTCCCAAATGATTCATTTCAAGCAATCTTGGAAAGGCTTCAATCTCAAGTACGGTCAATTGACTTTGTTCGTTTTGGAAGCTAGATTTGCTTTCCTTAGAGCTTGATGTATACAAAACGCTGTTTTTCCAGGATCATCTCTTTTGGTTTGTGTTTGCTGTATTAAAGCCAGTGATCTTTATAATGAGGGCCCAATTTACAAAAAGGTCATAAATGTCCTAAATTGTTCCGAAAAATAGTAATATAATTTCTTGTGAAATTCTCTGCTTAATAAAACTCATTAAAAGGAAGATCAGACATAAAATAGAAAGTTAAAATTTGTCACATTTTGTTAAATTATGTGATAGAGGAAGTGGTTCATTGGGTTCACTGAGAGTGCTGCAGCACAATATGACAATTAACTTTAAGTAGAGTCGCTGGTTAAATTGACAGTGAAGGCACTTTCCTGCATGCAACTGTGTGAAAAATGATTTAATTAGCATATCTTTACCATCTGATAATACAAGTGAATTTGTCAGCAAAGGTTATTAATACAAGTTCTTCATTTTGCATCATTAGTTGCAGACATGATAATTATTTTCCAGAGCTAAATTCATGTTGATGTGTTGTTTCTTTTCCCCAGTAAAGGTAGGAAATTGCTTGATAAAAACCTATTTCCCACATATAGAAATATGGAGTTTGTTGCAAACAAAATTGTTACAAATTATGCTCTGGCCATTCACCAGCAAATAAAATTTACTTGCCAGTCCGTGCCAGCTGCTTTTGGCAGCTAATGTTTGTCCTCATATATTTTGAAACTTCTAAAATGTGAATTGGATTATTTAAAGAGGCAATAACTCTATTTTAGGCAATAATTTATGCTTTGCAATTATAACGTCTAAAAATTAACAAGGAGTCTAGAAAGTAAAATGATGTCTGTTCATTCCATTGTCATTTTTAGAGACACTGGCTATTCCAGATTTAAATGTCTGTCATTGTAACATTTCTGCATTGAGAATTGTTAATGATGTTTAGATGTTATTACATTTAAATAGGACAACTTCAATGGCTTGTAAATTGTCCTTCAAATTGTCATGGCATACATATCAAATGTCAGAGGCTCACAGAATAATCTAAGAAGAATTAACTATATTTTCCCAGTAAGATTGTAGTCCCTTAAATGATTCTGGAATATTGGCATATTTAATGGAACTCTACTTACATTAGCTTTACCAATCTTAATAAGGCTTTCAACCCTGCTCCTCAGGTGACCCTTATGAGGAAATTGGAAGTAACATGAGTATCTGGTCTAGTCTTGCATTTTATTCAGCTCCAACAGTCATGTAGTGCAGATGTCACTACTGAATTTATTTCTCATGAGGAATGGAGCAAGATAAAATTGTCCACGAAGACCCATTTCATTTTACTCATGCTTTAGTAATGAATTGGGTACTGAGAAGAAAGAGTTGCAAACGTATGTTCCTGGATTTGTGAAAATATTTTAAAGCTCCTTCTTGAGAAGAGCTAATGTGCAGCTGGCACTTCACCTGATGGTACCCTCAACATCGCAAAGGTAAAGGTAATCCAGTGAAAGTTAGTGGACATAGAAACATAGAAAATAGGTGCAGGAGGAGGCCATTTGGCCCTTCGAGCCAGCACCGCCATTCATTGTGATCATGGCTGATCATCCACAATCAGTAACCTGTGCCTGCCTTCTCCCCATATCCCCTGATTCCACTAGCCCCTAGAGCTCTATCTAACTCTCCTTTAAATTGAACCAGTGAATTGAACCAGTGAATTCTCTGTAGCAGAGAATTCCACAAATTTACAACTCTCTGGGTGAAAAACATCTTTAAGAACAGCTTTGATCTACCGAAGGAATCTTATAGGCAGTGCTAGAATTTTCATGAGTCATCCCTCTCAATGAGTGTAAGTAGCAGAGTGGGTACCAGCTGCGGTCATTGTTATTGCATTGGAGGCACAGCAGGGAAATTACCTTTCAGTGCACTCAGTCTGTGCTGACCATCAGCCAATCATTTACACTAATTCTACATTAATCCCATATTTTATTCTCCCCACATTCTTGTAAGGTGTCCACTCACCCACACATACAGCAGCCAATTGACCTAACAACCCTGCCTGTCTTTGCAATGTCAGAGGACAATGGAGCACCTTGAGTAAACCCAAGTATCACAAGGAGAATGTGCAAACTCCACACAAGCTGCATCAGAGATCAGGATTGAACCCAGGTCTCCAGCCACGTCAGGTAGTGATTGTACTGAGCCATTGTGCCACCCTCACCAGAATACCATTGTCTCAAGTGCCTTTACTGGGGAGGGAGAAGGATATGGCATTTTTGCTCATTTAAAATTTTCGTCAAAGTTAGCATATTTACATTGTTAGCTGAAGGAGGCATGGGGCATAAAAATGTGTGCTTAAGTAGAGATGCTGTGCAATATTTCTGGGCCCTTCAGAATTCAGTAGAAATTATTCATCCTGCTCACGTTGATGTTGTTATTTGTCACTTGTTTTTGAGTAAGACCAGGTCACCTTGTCTATAATACTGCAGTGTGAGAGTTGTCCATTAAGATAGACACATTTCATGCTCCAATTCTGCTTGCAGTTCCTCACTTTCGTTTGTTCTTGTTTGACCCAAGGGAAAGGGAAACCCCACCCCAGCCACAGTAAGATGGGTGTGGTTGATGCTCACCCAACAACACAGGATGTGATGGGATGCCATGACATGCCTGGGACTTGCATTTACAGCGAAGAAGAAATTGAGCAAATTCAGCTTCAGTCTCCATTCAGGAAAATCTGGTTTCAGTGACTCGACAAAGTCATGACAAGGCTGCAGATGTGCTTGGATACAGGAGCTGCTGCAGTGATCGTGGGATGCTCTCAGTCCACCTACTGTAATACACTCCTGATTTTCTGTGGGGATTCATTCCCGTTGTCCCATTCTTTACCATGGCAACCCACGGAATAGTGGGTTCACCAAAGTTGCGAGATGCATTTATAATGCTTGGAAGAATCATCACAGAGAGGAAGGTTTTCAGCCTATTGGGTACTGGAGTGACAGCCTTATAAACATAAACAGTTTTATCAGAAAAAAATCAAAAAGCCAAAATCTGCATTTACTGGCGATTTGAAATAAAAACTGAAAGTGCTGGAATTACTCAGGGCATCAGCAAGGTTGTATGGAGAGAGAGAGAGAGTTAATGTTTCAAGTCAAAGGTCTTTCATCCGAATTTTAGTCAATTTTTCTCAAGAGGATTTTGATGAAGTGAGCCTGGGCTTTTAGTTGACAGCTTTTGGAGATGATCACCTGGAGGCTTTGTATCATAACACATACTTAAATGTCTAGGGTTTGGCATCTACATGATTGTGATACGTAAGATCAAGAAGCAATGAACAAAACCACTATCCGTTATGATGTTATAGGAACGTTCTGGGAATACAGTTGCACATGGAATGCATGGTGTTCATCTTGTTCATTCGAGCAGAGCCTCTGATTTGCCATCAAAATAATATGGGCTAAAATATGTGCTTGACAATGGGAAACCGTTGGACATTATACTGGACAACAGCAGGAAAACTGATAATCATATATATGATTTCAGATTTGTACAATTTAGTATTGTTCAGTTGGAAGGGCAAAATAAATCTAATCCTATAGTTTTCAAGGACTTGGAAAAACTAAAATCAAACTATAAGCTTGATGTTAATGTTAAGCAAGCAATTGCCCTTGGAAGGTGTATATGTGTGGACATTGGCTGGAGAGAGTGTGACATTTAGCTGGAGTCCCCAGCAGTTTTATTTTAATTTATTTGTTTATAGGCCATGGGCTTCACTGGCAATGTGGGTGTTTATGGTCCATCTTATCTGAATAACTTGATGGACCATTGCGGCAGTGATGACAGTGACTATAGGTTTCTGCACAGCATGCACTGCCTACTGAGTGCTGCAGCCATTTTGCTGAATAAGACGATAATTTATTTTTAAATACGTATTTGTGTAATTTAGTTTTGTTGTTAGATTTCATTAACCTTCTTATTCAGTGGTAAGTCAACAGTAAACGTGGTAGGCATGTGGCCTGGCAGATTCTTGGTTAATTGGGTGACCGGCTGGAATTTGTTAACTGAGGCTAATTATTGGCCCATGGAATGTAAATCCATGTGTTTGGCTCAAGCACGGTGTGGAGTGACGTACTCATTGTGTGCGATGGTTTATGGAGGGCTAGCTTTGGTGAGTGAGTGATTTCAGGGAAGCAAGAGCAAATGTGCAACTTTTGATTTAAAGACTACAATAAGATTAAAAATACCTTGTTATTTTTGATTTAGTTATTCAATCTGATGGCCTGTGTGAGATAACTAGGCAAGTGAGATTGTGGTTTTATTGTCTCCATTTTATGAGTTAAGTGTCATATACATTGAGAATGGAACATTGAAATTCCTACTTGCTGCAACTTTACAGGCACATTAAATGCAATAACACGACAAATAAATATATTAAAAATGTTCAGGTTTACTGGTAAACCAGATCATAATAGTGCAAGCCAAAGTATGTAGTGCAATCTTAAACAAAATCCATAGAGGTTTGGTATTAAGTTATGGTTAGGGTTATGGTTAGGGTGGTTCAAAAGACTGATGGATGAGGGGAAGAAGGTTCTTCTTGAATCTGGAGGTAATGGTTCTCCATCCCGTGTATTTTCTTTTCAATCGTGGCAGAGAGGTAAGAGCATGGCCAGTAAGGTGCGAATCTTTGATAATATTAGCTGCCTACTTGGGTGGCATGGTGGTGTAGTGGTAGAGCTACTGCCTTACAGTGCCAGAGACCTGGGTTCGATCCTGACTATGGGTAATATCTGTATGGAATTTGTACGTTTTTCCCGTGACCTGCGTGGTTTTCCTCCGAGATCTTCAGTTTCCTCCCACACTCCAGTTATACAGGTTTGCAGGTTAATTGACTAGGTGTAAATGGTGTAAATTTCCGTGAAGGTCGGAGAGAAACAGCAGCCAGAAGCAGCGAGAATGAGTATTGGCTGGAAGTAGGTGAGTCAGAGAGAAAGAAGATTTAAAAAGAGCGCCAAAGGCCCAGGTTCGAGTAATTTACAAATCAGCCCTAAAGTAGTTGATTAGGTAATAGATTAAGAAGTGCAGCTGTAGTGGAGCGGCCTTGTTGGGCGCGGCCTTGTTGAGGTGAAGTGCCTTGGTGAGTAAAGTGTGAGTCTTTGCTCAAGAGGCTTCGGCGAGGAGGCTGAGGGAAGAAGGTTACACTTGATCGAAATTTGTGATTTTTGTCACTGAAGAAATGGCAGGCAAGTTGGTGCAGTGTCTTTCCTGCAGGATGTGGGGAGTCAGGGACACCGCTGGAGCTTCTGAAAACTATACCTGCAGAAATTGTGTCCAGGTGCAGCTCCTGAATGAACGTGTTGGGGAACTAGAGAAGTAACTGGATGACCTCAGGACCATCTGGGAAAAAGAGTTTCCTGGATAGTTTCCTACAGTGAGGTTGTCACGCCAAGGATACAGGAAGAGCGAAGGTGGGTGACTGTGAGAAAGAGGAGTAAATGTGGAGTACAGGAGATCCCGGTGGCTGCAGCTAATGAAAACAGGTACACCCTCTTGGGAGCTGTCGGGGCAGAAGACACTTCCAGTCTGAGAGGTGGACAGGTCGGTGGCTCCAATCCCAGCGATGGGACTCGACCGGCGTGACCGACATCAGACAGAGCCATAGTGGTGGGTGACTATTGTCAGAGGTGCGGACAGGATATTCTGTGGCGGCAGACAAGACTCGAGGATGGTCTGTTGCATCCCTGGTGCCCGGGTTCAAGATATCACGGACCGACCAGAACATCCTCGAGAGGAAAGGTGAACAGCTGGAAGTAGTTGTGCACGTCGGCACAAATGACGTCGGGAAGAAGAGGAAGGAGGTTCTGCAAAGTGAGTTAAAAAAGTTAGGAAGAAGACTGAAAAGCAGGACTTCAAGGGTAATTATCTCTGGATTGCTTCCTGTACCTCATATCATATCATATCATATATATACAGCCGGAAACAGGCCTTTTCGGCCCTCCAAGTCCGTGCCGCCCAGCGATCCCCGTACATTAACACTATCCTACACCCACTAGGGACAATTTTTTTTACATTTTACCCAGCCAATTAACCTACATACCTGTACGTCTTTGGAGTGTGGGAGGAAACCGAAGATCTCGGAGTAAACCCACGCAGGTCACGGGGAGAACGTACAAACTCCTTACAGTGCAGCACCCGTAGTCAGGATCGAACCTGAGTCTCCGGCGCTGCATTCGCTGTAAAGCAGCAACTCTACCGCTGCGCTACCGTGCCGCCCTCGTGCTGGTGAGGGCAGGAACAGGGAGATAGGGGATCTGAATGTGTGGCTGGGGGGGCTGGTGCAGAAGCAGGGATTTAGATTTATAGACCATTGGGATCTCTTCTGGGGTAGGGGTGACCTGTACAAAAGGGAAGGGTTACACCTTAACTGGAGGGGGACCAACGTTCTGGCAGGCAGGTTTGCTAATGTTACACATGTGGGTTTAAACTAAATAACGGGGGGGAGGGGTTGACAAATTGGGAGTACAAAGATGGAATTAAAGGGGAAGTGAGTACAGGGAAAGTTACAAAAGACTCCCGAATTAATGGGAATGAAAGTTTGAGAAGGGATAAGAGAGTAAGGTCAGGGTCCTTAGCGACCAGTGTGAGAGGGGAGGTGAATACCGAAGTTAAAGTGTGGTATATGAATGCACGAAGTATAAGAAATAAAGTGGATGAGCTTGAGGCTCAGTTAGAAATTGGCAAGTATAATGTTGTGGGAATTACAGAGACATGGCTGCAAGAGGACCAGGGCTGGGAACTGAATATTCAGGGGTATACATCCTATTGAAAAAACAGGCAGGTGGGCAGAGGGGGTGGGGTAGCTCTGTTGGTAAGGAATGATATTCAGTCCCTTGCAAGGGGTGACATAGAATCAGGAGATGTAGAGTCAGTATGGATAGAACTGAGGAATGGAAAGGGTAAAAAGACCCTAATCGGTGTTATCTACAGGCCCCCAAACAGTAGCCTGGATATAGGGTGCAAGTTGAATCAAGAGTTAAAACTGGGATGTCACAAAGGTAACGCTACAGTGGTTATGGGAAATTTCAACATGCAGGTAGACTGGGAAAACCAGGTTGGTACTGGACCCCAGGAAAGGGAGTTTGTGGAGTGCCTCCGAGATGGATTCTTAGCGCAGCTTGTACTGGAGCCTACCAGGGAGAAGGCAATTCTGGATTTAGTGTTGTGTAATGAACTGGATTTGATAAGGGAACTGGAGGTAAAGGAGCCATTAGGAGGTAATGACCATAACATGATAAGTTTTAATCTACAAATTGAGAGTCAGAAGGGAGAATCGGAAGTGTCAATATTACAGTTGAGCAAAGGGGACTATGGAGGCATGAGAGAGGAGCTGACCAAAGTTGACTGGTTCTTGGTTCTTGGTTCTTGGTCCTCCAAAATATTCCAAATGGAATTTAAACTGGAGGTGGCGGAGTATGGACTTAAGCAAGAAGGGCTTCTTGGAGAAGAGCTGCCTTAAATTTAGTTATGTCTGGTTGAGTAACTATAGTAGGGTGAAGACTATTCCATGCTTTAATTGTGCGAGGGAAGAATGAATTGCTACACACATCTGTCTTGATAGCTGGTATCTCAAATTGAATCGAATCCCCTCGTCTACCCCTGATAGGTTTGGGTTTGGTGTAGATGTGGTAATCTATGTCGAGCTGACCATTTAACATTTTGTAAAAACAGGTCAAACAGTGGGCTTTACGTCTGTCTTGGAGATTGCTCCACCCCAATGAATTTAGAAGTTCGGTAGCACTCGCTTCTTTCTCATACGTATTTGTAACAAAACGAGCTGCCTGTCTTTGGACACGTTCGATGGAAGAAATGTTTTTATTTGTGTATGGGTCCCATGCTGGAAAGAGACCCTAGCAGGGATGACAGTGGAACAACAATGGCAGGTATTTCTGGGAATAATACAGAATGTGCAGGATCAGTTCATTCCAAAGAGGAAGAAAGATTCTAAGGAGAGTAAGAGGCGACTGGCTAACAAGGGAAGTTAAGGACAGTATAAAAATGGAAGAGAAGAAGTATAATATAGCAAAGATGAGCGGGAAGCCAGAGGATTGGGAAACTTTTAAAGAGTAACAGAAGATAACTTAAAAGGCAATACGGGGAGAAAAAATAAGGTACGAAGGTAAGCTAGCCAAGAATATAAAGGAGGATAGTAAAAGTTTCTTTAGGTATGTGACGAGGAAAAAAATAATGAAGACAAATGTGGGTCCCTTGAAGACAGAAGCAGGTGAATTTATTATGGGGAACAGCAGACGAATTGAACAGGTACTTTGGATCATATAGTATAAGAAAATAACTGCAGATGCTGGTACAAATCGATTTATTCACAAAATGCTGGAGTAACTCAGCAGGTCAGGCAGCATCTCGGGAGAGAAGGAATGGGTGACGTTTTGGGTCGAGACCCTTCTTCAGACTTTGGTACTTTGGATCTGTCTTCACTGAGGAAGACACAAACAATCTCCCAGATGTACTAGTGGCAAGAGGTCCTTGGGTGACGGAGGAACTGAAGGAAATTCACATTAGGCAGGAAATGGTGTTGGGTAAACTGATGGGACTGAAGGCTGACAAATCCCCAGGGCCTGATGGTCTGCATCCCAGGGTACTTAAGGAAGTGGCTCTAGAAATTGTGGACGCATTGGTGATCATGTTCCAATGTTGTATAGATTCAGGATCAGTTCCTGTGGATTGGAGGGTAGCTAATGTAATCCCACTTTTTAAGAAAGGAGGGAGAGAGAAAACAGGCAATTTTTGACCAGTTAGCCTGACATCGGTGGTGGAGAAGATGATATAACGGCACATTTGGATAGCAATAACAGGATCGGTCTGAGTCAGCAGGGATTTATTAGCTTGACTAATCTGCTGGAATTATTTGAAGATGTAATTAGGAAAATGGACAAGGGAGAGTCAGTGGATGTAGTGTGCCTGGACTTTCAGAAAGACTTTGATAAGGTCCCACATAGAAGATTAGTGGACAAAATTAGAGCATTTCAGGGTACTGAAATGGATAGAAAATTGGTTGGCAGACAGGAAACAAAGAGTAGGGATTAACGGGTCCCTTTCAGAATGGCAGGCAGTGACTAGTGGGGTACCGCAAGGCTCAGCACTGGGATCGCAGCGATTTACAATATACATTAATGATTTAGATGAAGGGATTAAAAGTAACATTAGCAAATTTGCAGATGACACAAAGCTGGCTGGCAGTGTGAACTGTGTGAACTGTGAGGAGGATGCTATGAGGATGCAGGGTGACTTGGACAGGTTGGGTGAGTGGGCGGATGCATGGCAGATGCAATTTACTGTGGATAAATGTGAGGTTATCCACTTTGGTGGCAAGAACAGGAAGGCAAATTATTATCTGAATGGTGTCAAGTTAGGAAAAGGGGAAGTACAACACGATCTGGGTGCCCTTATTCATCAGTCACTGAAAGTAAGCATGCAGGTACAGCAGGCAATGAAGAAAGTTAATGGCATGTTGGCCTTCATAACAAGAGGAGTTGAGTATAGGAGCAAAGAGGTCCTTCTGCAGTTGTGCAGGGCCCTAGTGAAACCACACCTGGAGTATTGTGTGCAGTTTTGGTCTCCATATTTGAGGAAGGACATTCTTGCTATTGAGGGAGTGCATATAGGTTCACGAGGTTAATTCCCAGGATGGCGGGACTGTCACATGTTGAAAGAATGGAGCGACTGGGCTTGTACACACTGGACTTTAGAAGGATGAGAGGGGATCTTATTGAAACATATAAGATTATTAAGGCATTGGACACGTTAGAGGCAGGAAACATGTTCCCGACGATGTTTGGGGAGTCCACAACCAGGGGTCGCAGTTTAAGAATAAGGGCTAGGCCTTTTAGAAAGGAGATGAGGAAAAACCTTTTCACCCAGAGAGTTGTGAATCTGTGGAATTCTCTGCCTCAGAAGGCTGTGGAGGCCAATTCTCTGGATGCTTTCAAGAGAGAGTTAGACAGAGCTCTTAAAGAGAGCGGAGTCAAGGGATATGGGGAGAAGGCAGGGACAGGTGGATGATCAGCCATGATCACAGTGAATGGCTCGAAGGGCCGAATGGCCTACTCCTGCACCTATTGTCTATCATCTATCATCTATTGTTTAAATGTATACATTGTCCCAAGTGTGTGTGTAGGGAGGATTGAGTCTTTCCAGAATTTTTAAATGTTATTTTTCCAGCAGCTGCAGTTTTGCATCTTTCAGATTTACGATCTTGCCAGAGGAACAGTAAGACAGAAGGCTGGGGGAAATTCAGAATTCAGCAAAGGAGGGCAAAGGCATTGAAATGGAAAGGGAAACTGCATATGTAGAGAGAATGTTTCACAAATGTTGATATGGGTTGCTGTTAGACTGAGACATGAGGAATTATACTGGGGAATAATAAAAAGGCAGAGAAATTAAATATTTTCTGTCTGTCAATACAGATAATGATGCAGAAAATCTTTTAGAAATTATAGACAACAACAGGTTTTGGGTGAGTGAGAAGCTAAAAGAAAGTAGCAAAAGAAAATTGGATAAATTAATGGGACTGAAAGGTAATAAATTTCCAGAACCTGATGACCAGGTCCATGTGTCTGGTCTGTTTGCCTTCATCAGTCGAGGCATTGAGTGCAAGAGTCAGGAAGTCGTATTCCAACTTTATGAAAATTAGGTTAACCTGCATCGAGAGTATTGTGTGAAGTTTTGGTCGCCTCATCACAGAAAAAATGATGCAGAAGAGATTTACCAGAATGTTGCCTGAATTAGAAGGTATTAGCTGTAAGAAAGGTCTTACAGCCAAAGACTTTCAGACTGAAGAAGGGTCTCGACCTGAAACGTCACCCATTCCTTCTCGCCTGAGATGATGCCTGACCCGCTGAGTTACTCCAGCATTTTGTGATAACTAGCTGTAAGGAGAGGTTGGACAAACTGATTGTTTTCTGTGGACCATCAGTGGTTGAGGGGAGATCTGATAGAAGTATATAAAATTGTGGGAGGCATAGGTAGGCTAGACAGTCAGAACCATTTTCTCAGAATGGAAATGTCAAAGAATAGAAGCCATAGGTTTAATGTCAGATGTGGAAATTTAAAAGAGATGTATAGGACAAGTTTATTTACACGGAGTATTGGGTGCCTGGAGTACACTGCAAGGTGTGGTGGGGGAAGCAGATATAATAATGCTGCTTTAGAGGGTTTTAGATAGATACACGGATGTGCAGTAAATAAATGGAGGAACATGGAGGAAGAGGAGATTAATTTTGCATCATGTAGTATAAGAAAATAACTGCAGATGCTGGTACAAATCGATTTATTCACAAAATGCTGGAGTAACTCAGCAGGTCAGGCAGCATCTCGGGAGAGAAGGAATGGGTGACGTTTCGGGTCGAGACCCTTCTTCAGACGCTGAAGAAGGGTCTCGACCCGAAACGTCACCCATTCCTTCTCTCCCGAGATGCTGCCTGACCTGCTGAGTTACTCCAGCATTTTGTGAATAAATTAATTTTGCATCATGTTCAGCACAAACACTATGGACTGAAGGATCTGTTTTTTGTTCAATTAGGCTTGTGCTGGAAGGGCACTGCAGTGCGAGGTGCAGAAACAGTAAATGTGTGTGAGACGAGCTTGGATATTGTAATGTAAAACGCGTGAATCACCAAGTGTGAATCAAAAAATTGTATTGCTGCCCTATGAAAGTTAGACTGGGTTTATATAGCTGAGCTCAAGGCCCAGTGGTACAATTAAAGAATAAACCATCCATTGAATGTTAAAAAGTAACATCTCTTCCCTGAAGGTCATTGCATTGTACGAATCTTTGCTACAAACTCCACGGCAATGAGGTAATACAGATTAAGACTTGATTGACATACATGGAGTCAATAGTAAATGCCATGTTTTATCAAAACACACAGGTTTTGGGATAATGGGCCTGTTCACAAGATAAAAGACACCAAGAAGAGTGTGGGGGAAAAAGATAATCGGATTCTCCTGAGAACCCTCTTCTGGAGGCAATTAATCTTTTAAAAATACATGTAGGTGACAAATCTGTTAAACATAGATGGTCATCAGATGGAATGTTGAATATGGCCAGGACTAACAGAGCTTTCTGTACAAATGACCTTAGCAGAGAGTGGTTCATAATCAATTATTCATTGATTAAATTAAAGGAATGGTCTGTTACAGTTTAACACTGATGAGAAGCAGAGGTCACACAGGGAAAATAATGTCAGAAGCAACTGACCACAAGCCTTTTTACACTGTAGAAACAAAGAACTGCAGACGCTGGTTTACAAACAAAGACACAAAGTGCTGGAGTACCTCAGCGGGTAAAGCAGCATCTCTGGAGAACATGGATAGGTAACGTTTCGGGTCAGGACAATCCGTCTGAAGAAGGGTCTCGACACGAAACGTCACCTATCTATATTCTCCAGAGACGCTGCAAAATTACTCCAGCACTGTGTCCTTTTTACTTTGGATTACTTAAGATATGATTCTTGGCTTGTATACATTATCAGAATTGTTGCACTCACTCTCCAGAACGCATGAAAAATGGTGTGCTTGTTACATTGGAGAGAGTGTGTGATTGAATTATGGGTTGAATGAATATTCTCCTGCTTGATCTGAGAATGGATAGTGTGGACTTCTTAGGCCGAGCTGTCTAGAATGCAGCTGAGTGGATAAAACGGAGGCAGAGCACTCACAGCCTGTTTTGTACAAAAGAAAGCAGAGTGTGGGCTAAATTGAATGAGGATTGGATAATAGTATCAGTGGGCTATTTTTACATTACTTTTGTTCACTGAAGTAAAAGGGTGGGGTGGGTTGGGGCATTTGGTGGGTTTCAGGGGTGGGAGGGGAATGTTGTGGGGTGGGTTAAGGGGTGGTTAGATAGTTGGATAGGTGGGGGATAGTCGTGGTGAGTGGCAAAAAAGCAGGGGGTAAGCAGTATGGCGCTTGGTGTGTGTGTGGGTTGCGGACTAAGTAGGGGGTGGGAGGGTATGGGGTTGAGTGGGGGAGTTTTGGTCGGTGGGGGATGGATGGGGGTTAAGGGGTTTAGTTTAGATTAGTTTAAAGGTACAGTGTGGAAACAGGTTCCTTTGGCCCACCGAATCCGCGCCGACCAGCGATTCCCCGCACACTAACACTGTCCGACACACGCACTGGGGGCAATTTACAATTTTTCCAAAGCAAACAAACCTGTATGTCTTTGGAGTGTGGGAGGGAACCAGAGCACGCAGAGAAAACGCAGAGAAAACATTTAAAGTTATAACGTTTTAGGCATGATAGGGGAGGGCATGTAAGAGGACAGGGAATTGTACTATTGATCAAGGAGCGTATCTTTACAGAAATGTTTTAAACAGCTCTGCAAAAGAGACTAAATGCTCAGTGCTGTAGTTATACTTCAAGCCTCCCAACAAGTTGGCAGTAGATAAAAGAGCAGATTTGTGTGCAAATCAGAGGCATGAGAGGGTTATAGTAGCAGACTTTAATTTCTCATTATTAGCTGGAATTGTCAATGTGTGAAAGGATAGAATTTTTTAATTGAGTCCAGAAATAATTTTGGTGCTGTTAATAAAGGGCCTGTCCCACCTAGGCGATTTTTTTTAGGCGACTGTCGGCGACTGTCAAAGTCGTAGCAGATCACCAAAATGTTCTTTTACCCTACGACAATGACCACGATAATGCCGAGTCAGGTCAAGATTACGACAATGACCATCTTCGGAAACATCGCAAAATTCCCACGCTGTCAATGCTTCTCCGGCATCCTAATTTTTGCTGAAATCACTGATAGGTCGATAATTACTTGAGAGTTTTGAAATATAACATCTTGCCCGGGTTACTTGAAAACCAAGCTTCACGGTAACAAGGCATAAACTGGATTGACTTCCAATTTACTAATAGCAGTATTAAGAAATTTAATTTTAAAAGTGGTTAAATGGATTTTTGTACGGAGTGTGGGCATTCTTTGAAAATGTACGGGAGATGCATATCTGGTTTCTGGGTTACATATCTTGGTTGGGAGCCTACTTTAAATGTAATCGCTGATGGCCATAAACATTGCAAAAATTCCCACGCTTACCTGTTCGTCATACTGTCGCCTCCAATCTACCTGTCAAATGTCCTGACAGTAAGTTGATTGGTTAAACACAAGTATTTTATGGTATCTTCAAATGACTTTACTTAATTTAATATTGCATGCTTCTAAATGCATCTAAGAGAACCTAGCAAACCTGGGGACAACATGCGACAGCGCCCACAATAAGCAACGATACCTGGTGACAAGCCAGCTGTCGCCGAGAAATTTCATACCGGTTGATTTCTCAGCGACGCGCCGAGATCCACTACGATTCTTTGAAGACTCCTGATTATCATGCCCTTAAATAATACAAATCGCCTAAGTGGGACAGGCCCTTAAATAATACAACTAGCAATGGGGCAGTACTAGAATTTAATCCTCGAGATTGAAGCTGGGTAAACAGATGAAGTGATGATGGCCAAGCACTTGGGGGATAGTGGCAAATTTTAATTTAGAACGGAATAAGAATAGTCCAAAACAATATCTGACCTGAGGAAAGTCCTATTTCAATAACATTAAACAGGATCTGGCAAATATAGATGGAGCAGCTATTTGTAGGTTAATCTGGAGTCAGGATCGAACCTGAGTCTCCAGCGCTGCATTCGCTGTAAGGCAGCAACTCTACCGCTGCGCCACCGTGCCGCTCTGTATAGCGAAAGTGGTGCAGACATAAAAGCTTAACCATGAGAGAGAATAGATACAAAGGGCAGAAAGGTATAATGCTGGTTCTATTTCTTTGTAGAAGGCAGTATGGAATCAAGATTGTTCTTAAATCTGGTGTAACACATCTACAAGAAAGGCAAATTTCCTTCCCTGGAGGGTATTGGTGAATCAGATGGGGTTTTATAACAGATGCTGGCTTTATAAAATATTCACAACCAAAATGGGATTTGAATTTGTGCCTCTGAAACAATAACTTAGGCTTCGGGCTATGAATACAATAACAAACCACACAACCCCTGCATATATCCAGAGATGGTGCTATATTATGCAAGCCAGTACACAAGCTGTTGACCTGTTGAATCTTTAAGACTTTAGAGAAGGTCAAATATGCCGCATTTATACAATAGTTTTTCTTTGGAGAAGGAATATGCTCCATGATTTCCCTGTCCAATCAGGTTTCACAGCTTGAAGAGGCCTATGGATATATAGCAAATAAAAAGTCTGTGCATAAAGATTCACTGCACCATTCCCTGGTTACAGTGAGTGTAGATCCAGGTCTGGTTTTACTGTTGTGCACCCAGTCCGTAAACCAGGCCGGGTTTTGTACTGCGTTATCCTGGTGTTAGCTGGGTAATTCTGTTGGGGACTGGAGGTAATGGAAGCCAGCATCTGTACTATAAGGACCCGCTAATAAAGGACTTATATATATACCTGAGTGCCTCTCAATGATCACACTCACAAACATGGTGTCAGAAGTGGCCGTTATTTAGCTTTTGGGTCACCACAATTTGTTTCCTCAAGACTTTTGACGTCTCTAACCATGGCTGATTCTTTTCGGAGGCCTGATCCACTTGTCTTTGACGGCAACATCGGTGAACGTTGGCGCACCTTCGAGGAAGATTACGATGTGTTCATTGCTGCTGCACACCACGACAAGACTCCCCACGTACAAGCATCCATTCTCCTCAATCTTGCAGGTTTGGAAGCAATCCGTCGGGCGAAACTGTTTGTTTATGCTGAGGCTGTGCTGGATGCAGCTGGTGCAGTTATCACAACTGCCGAGACGATTCACGACCCTGTGTGCCTTAAGAATAAATTTCGGCAGCTGTGTGATCCGCAGACTAACCTTATCATGGAACGGCACAAATTCTTTACATGTTCCCAGAAACCGGGTGAGCCGGTTGAAGCCTATATCAACTCTTTGAAATACGCCGCGTCACGTTGCAGATTTGGTAACCTCTGTGATGAACTCATGAGAGACAGGCTGGTGTGTGGTATCACCAACGACAAATTGAGAAGGGGCCTTCTGCGTGATTGCGATCTTACTCTAGCTAAAGCGATTAGCACCTGTCGGATTCATGAATTGACGGATGTCGACACAAGGACTTTGAGTGCCGTGCCTCAGCCTGTTTACCGCGTTGACTCGACGGGACCATTTATCAGAAAGGAACGTCGACCGTTCAAAGTGACACAAGCCCAGCCTGGCAGGGCTGGCATCAGCCTCGTTAATGATTGTACTAATTGTGGTTACTCTCATATAGCCAAACGGGAGAACTGCCCGGCTTTTGGACAGATTTGTCATGGCTGCAAATGGAGAAATCATTTCTTGAAATGCTGCAGAAGTTCCAATACGATTGGGACAACACAAGCTGTACATTTGATACACCCAGAGCCTTCACATGACTTATCAGATAGTGATACTGTGAACTTCAGTACACCTTCAGTGGATGGAATTCGCCTCAATACACACTCTGTCCGGGGCCAGTTAATTAAGCACAAAGATCCCATAGTCACATTAAAGATAAACAATGTACCTGTTGTTGTGAAAATAGACACAGGTGCGGCGTGCAATGTCATATCTCTTGCCGAGTTTTCAAGGCTTCGTAGAGCTGAGGAATTAAAAACATAATAATAATAATAATAATATTCATTTATTGTCATTGCAACGAGTACAACGAAATTAAAAAATAGCCAATCCTTTTTTATTTTTTTTTTATTTTATTTTTTTAAATTTTTGTTAGAAGTAAGTACAATAGTGTGGTACTTGAGTACCTAATACATAAATACATATTTCCATTCTTGTACAACTTCATACTTTTGATTTAATAATAAAAGAACAGTGAGAGAAGAAAGAAATAAGAAATAAAGAGTGTCGGAATAGATAGTCAAGCGAGTAGAAACAGAAAGCAAAAGAAATAAAGGATAGAGATGAAAAGTTAAAAGATTGAAAGAAAAGAAGACAGTAAAGAAAAGAAAGATTAGGGGAGATCTACCTATCTCGTATTTTTGCCCATCCGTCACCCGGTTCTAAACCGTTTAATTTCTAAGGTTATGTTATGTTGCACCATATGCTTGCAAAAAATTGATAAAAGGAGACCAAATCTTTAAGAATTGGTCTACTTTGCCTAATAGGAGGAATCTCATTTCTTCAAAATGTAACGTTTCAGACATGCTTGAAATCCACATTTTGAATGTTGGCGTAGGTGCGTTTTTCCAAAATTTGAGTATTAGTTTTTTTGCTGTTATTAGACCGTAATTAAGAAAAGCTTCTTGGAATATAGTTAGTTTACTTCCCTCTTCCATTGATCCAAAGATAATCAATTCTGTACTGGGGTTCAATTTTGTGTTAAATAGTTTTGTAAAAATTCCAAAAATTTCATTCCAAAATTTATACAGTTTTGTACAATAGACAAAGGAATGTGCTATAGTGGCTTTTTGAGTTAGACATTTGTCGCAGATGGGGGAAACATTTGAAAATATTTTATTCAGTCTAGTTTTCGAATAATATAATCTATGTAAAATTTTAAATTGAACTAGCCAATCCTGACGGTGCGTACAAACATATATGCAATAAATGCAAAAACAAATAAATACATAAATACAATTAAATACAATTATATTAAGTACAAGATTTTTTAACGGTGTTGCCTAGTGCAAAGGTAGTGTTCAGTTCTCGTATGGCCCTGGGGTAAAAACTGTTCTTAAGTCTGTTTGTTCGGGATTTGATCGACCTGAAACGTCGACCAGAGGGCAGATGAACAAACAGACGGCGACAGCTGGCTTGTCACCAGGTATCGTTGCTTATTGTGGGCGCTGTCGCATGTTGTCCCCAGGCATACGGGGGGAACGAAGTGCTTCCTCTTGGAGTGGTGGAGCTACGGTGCCACCTCGCCGCACAATCGTACAATTTACAATTTTACGTCGTTGATTGCACAGTCGTGCCTCTCCTCGGCATTGAAGCATGTATCGACATGGGACTGATTTCATTCGGCAAGGCCGTGCATCAGCTTGCGCCAGTCCCAGACTCCACACAACGTATCCTCGCGAACTATAAGGATCTCTTCAGCGACGAACTGGGCAAGCTGCCTATCACTTACTCAATGACCATTGACCGGGATGTCAGACCCGTGGTCCACCCTGCTCATCGCGTCCCAGTCGCCATGCGAGACCGGGTCAAGGCAGAGCTTGACAGGATGGAAGCTCTAGGAGTTATTACTCCTGTTACGGGGCCCACTGACTGGGTATCCTCGATGGTGGCCGCGACCAAGAAGGACAAGCGGGAAATACGTATATGCATCAACCCGAGGGATTTAAACACTGCACTCAAGCGACCTCATCACCCGATGCGCACTGTGGAGGAGGTGGCCGCACACATGGGCAAGGCCACAGTGTTCTCCGTTCTCGATGCCAAGACCTCGTTCTGGCAAATTCCCCTGGACCACAAATCATCTCTGCTCACTACTTTCAGCACATCCTTCGGACGCTACAGATTCTTGCGGATGCCGTTCGGGATTAACGCGGCCAGTGAAGTGTTTCAACGCTCTATGGAGCAGCTCTTCGACAGATGCCCATGTGCGATTGTTGTCGATGACATTATCGTGGCGGGTAAGGACATGCAGGAGCATGATGTTAACTTAAGGAAGGTACTCAATCGTGCCAGGGAGATACACTTAAAACTCAACCCCAACAAGTGCAGGTTCCGTGTCAACAAGGTAAACTATGTAGGACATGTTTTCCTACATACAGCGAGCTTTCGACGCTCTCAGACACCTGATGTCGTGTCCTCCCACCCTGGCATATTTCGATGTCAATCGACCAGTTACGCTGACCTGCGACGCATCCCAGTATGGACTCAGTGCTGCGTGCCTGCAGGATGGCCAGCCCATTGCTTATGCCTGACCATGACAAACGCGGAGACACGCTACACACAAATCGAGAAAGAACTGTTGGCGGTTGTCTTTGCATGTGAAAAGTTCAACGATTACATTTTCGGCAAGGCTGCCATTGTGGTGACTGATCACCAGCCACTGATTTCCATACTGAACAAACCACTCCATGCTGCCCCGGCGAGACTGCAGCGTATGCTGCTGCGTCTCCAAAAGTACGACATTACACTAACCTACAAACCCGGCAAGGACATGCACCTAGCTGACACCCTGTCCCGTGCGCCCAGGAAAACCTGTAACAGTTTGGCCCCACATCAGCAAAGGGAACCACTTTTGCTGCACCCGGTTCCTGATTTACCCTGGTCCTCTGTGGCCACTGACATTTGTGAGTGGCGTGGCAATCAATATCTGGTTCTGGTGGATTCCTATTCCGGATGGTTCGAGGTCGATTTGCTCCGCACAGTTTCCTCAGCGGCGATAATTCAAAAACAGGCAAGACATTTCTCGGTCCATGGGTCTCCTCACACCCTCATGTCGGATAATGCCGGTCAATTTACCAGTCAGTGTTTCAAGGACTTTGCTATGCGCTGGGATTTTAAACACATCACCAGCAGCCCGGAGTATCCACAGTCAAACGGGCTAGCCGAGAGGGCTGTCCGTAGTGCCAAACAGGTCATGGAGAGATCCAGAAGAGCCGGGTCTGATGTATTCCTGGATCTCCTCAATCTCCGTAACGTTTCACGTGACCCGGTATTGGGTTCGCCGGCCCAACGATTGATGTCCAGACAAACTCGTACCACCCTTCGTGTTGCAAGACAGCCTGCTGCAGCCCCATGTTCACGAGCCCCAATTTGTTCAGGCTCAGCTGCAACATAAACGGCAGATCCAGAAGACGTATTACGACAGGTCTAGCCATCCTCTCCAGCCTCTGTCGGAGGGTCAGACAGTCCGTCTGCAGACCCAGAAGGGTCATGATCATCTGGGTGTAGTTAGTGGGACCTGCCAGGAGCCACGGTCCTATCTTGTCCAATCGGAAGGAGGAACCTACCAGCAGAACAGAAAACACCTTCTACCGGTGAATGAGCCGGTGCCATCTCATCCGCGTCCGCATGGCTACACGGAAGTCGCAGATGGCAGGTTACAGACCAATGGAGACCAGGCGTCGGCAGACCACAAGCTGGTCTTTACACCAACAAAGGAGCCGGTGATGGAATCACCTATAAAATTGCCTACACAGCCACCCATGACTTCACTGGTGCAGTCTCCTGTGCAGAAGGCCGTTGCGAGACCAGTGCCGTTTGAACCACCACCCATGGTGCTGACACCTACAATGGATACGGCGGAGGGCTTGTATTGTACTCGTGCAGGACGGGTCTGTAAGCCCAATCCCAAGTACGAAGACTGTGGCTAGACACTTGCTATGGACTCTGGTTAATTACGGTCGTTACCGTTCCCTTTTTGTTTATCTTACTCGAGTTGTATCCTCCTCTGCTTAGCATTTGTCGTAGTTGTTTTTTCATCCCTTGTATTAGGATGGGGGTAAGCTGTAGTTGTTTCATATTGTAGTGGCTTTATATACTCTTATCTAGTTTGGGGGCTTATGCTTAAGAAGGGGGATGTAGATCCATGTCTGGTTTTACTGTTGTGCACCCGGTCCGTAATCCAGGCCGGGTTTTGTACTGCGTTATCCTGGTGTTAGCTGGGTAATCCTGTTGGGGACTGGAGGTAATGGAAGCCAGCATCTGTACTATAAGGACCCGCTAATAAAGGACTTATATATATACCTGAGTGCCTCTCAATGATCACACTCACAAACAGTGAGATACAGATAACTCATCGATAAGCAACGACTATAAATGTAGTCCAGCAACCCGATTTTGGAACCTTGCTGATCTGATTGCATCTTTTGGTGTAGTGCATCTTTTAGCACAGGGCTTCTTTCTATTCTTGCTTTATATTTGTCTGTTCATACTGTAAGCCAGGTTAGACAACAGATTCAATTGCAGCTTTATAGCAATGTCAGAATATTTTCCATTAACAATTAAGACTCAACCTGCAAATAGTTTGAGTTCTGCCCTTTTTGAATATATTTATGCTGTAACCTCAATGTTCTGTGTAGAGATTATAAATTGGCACAGAGGATGATCGATTTTCTTTAGAATTGAAGGACAATTATGATTGCTACTTGGCAATTTTTCAGTGAGTTTGTGGGACAAATGGTTTTCATTGTCCCATAAGTGGCATGGAATCCCATTTGTTAGAAGCTATCATGAATTGAAGAGTGCATTGCATAAGATGTCATAATACCAAAGGACACGTTGAGCCATTCAGCTGATATATTGAAGGTGGAAACTTTAAAGTGGAAGTTGAAGATGATACCGTAATTGCCCAAATGAGTGACTGCAAAGGAAAGAAGAAATACTTCAGGTTTTATCAGCTCCATGCTTTATCCAAGAAATAGATCAAATGTCATTTTGGGTGCTACTAAATTACCAGTGCTGATAGAATCGAGGATGCAAAGATGTCCAATCCTTCTGTTCCAGTGGAAATACACAACTGAGCCCAGGAGTTCCCAGCAGAACACCATTATCGTTGCAACGTCATGGTCACAGCATGAAATCATTGTTGGAACTGAAATAAAGTCAACACATTAACTGGACATCCTCATATTCAGTGTAGTTGAGTCTGTACTTGTAAGCAAAGCCCAAAATGATTAAAGTTGGGAAAATAATTTCTGAATGGACATTTGACCAGCATACAGATGAGAAGCTGAAACCATTCTAGGATTGCCACAAAGTGTTGTCATATAGAAACAAGTCACCCAATGCTCCAAAGAAAACATGGAATTCTGATGTGAAAATGCATGATGATTTTATTGTACTGATTGATAATCAGATGCAGTGGTTTGATGTAAAATACATGGTAAGCACTCTCGCAATTACATAGTTCATTCAAACTACTGTCTACATACTTGTGTATAGAATTTGGATTGAGAGGCAAAATACCTGTGTTAAGAAGCCAAGTATGCTTGATCAAAGAGGAAAGAATATTGATTTATAATGCAATTTAAAAAGAAGTCTTGATGACAGGTTTAAATTAAATGATAATTTATTCTTAGAATTCAAGCACATTTCCAATTTTGTTGAAACATTCAAGTTACCAAAGTCAAACTTTAAAGTCTAACTTTAATGTAAAATAAAAACAGAAACACTGGAAATACCCAATGGGTTAGGTGGTATCTGTGGAGAGAAACTCAGTTAACATTTTAGGTTTTGTCCTGACCTTTTGTCAGGACTTGTCATGTCAGAACTTGTCATGAGCGATCTGAAATATTAACCACTTTTCCCCATACTCCAGACATTGCTTGATCTTAGGGCGGCACGGTGGCGCAGCGGTAGAGTTGCTGCCTTACAGCAAACGCAGCGCCGGAGACTCAGGTTCGATCCTGACTACGGGCGCCGTCTGTACGGAGTTTGTACGTTCTCCCCGTGACCTGCGTGGGTTTTCTCCGAGATCTTCGGTTTCCTCCCACACTCCAAAGACGTACAGGTATGTAGGTTAATTGACTGGGTAAATGAAAAAATTGTCTCTAGTGTGTATAGGATAGTTAGTGTGCGGGGATCGCTGGGCGGCACGGACTCGGTGGGCCGAAGGGCCTGTTTCCGCACTGTATCTCTAAATCTAAAAAAAAATCTAAAAAATCTGCTGAGTATTATAAACATTTTCTGTTCATACTTCAGAAGCTTAGAATCTTCAGATTTTGATTTTTGTTTGGAGATATTAATATTTATCTCAAATTCTCAGAACAAGCTCAGAAACAAACAAGGCATTAATTATACGGATTTATACACTGTTTTCTAACTGAAAGGTTTTGTTTAGTCTGTATGGCATAAGATGCTTAATTGTCAACATATTACTGATGCAATTAGAGATAATTTTCATCTTTGACTTGAAGGCAGTATTATCTGTCAAGCTGTGAAATGTGCAATTCTACAGCTCTCTGATGAACTTCAGGATGGATATCCAATTAAACATTTGTTTGGTTCACCACCATATATATGCCATGCCTATTTGATAGATTAAACGTATAAAATGGCACAACTGAAATGGCATATTACTTTTACAACCATCAGTTCCTACTGTGTTTACAGGAGTTATCTGAGCTGAATATTAACAAACTGTGTCATATATTATCACCAATACTATTAACTAGCATTACTCTTCCTGAAGATGAAGATATTGCTTCTGTCGTTCCTGTTACTCTGCTAAGGTAGTTTGAATTCTTCCACTCTTAAAGCTCCTCAGTTGAAATCGGGACAGTGTAAAAATAAAAATCATGTTTGTGATACATGTGTTCATAGAAACATGTATTAAAAAGTCCCATGACTTTAACAATCATTTATCAGCCTCCTCCATCCCAGCGCAATGATTTTTAATGGGATCCATGTCTACACTAAGCAGGCATTTCTCTCAAGAAGCCAATATTGGTGGGCCCCCAGGGTAACCATTTAATACATGTTCCACTGCATTTTCAGTAATTGTGTCAATGTTAGCTCCTAAGGGTCCCATAAATTTTAATGGTATGTTGCAATCCAGGTAAGTAATGCATTCACGTTTTTAAGCTGTCAAGTCATAGTAAATTAGTAAACTGACATGCAGTTAAATAAAAATTTAAAACCAATAGATGACATGGAATATTTCATTCTCATGAAGGTTATAAGTGATTTTTCAACCAATTTAATGGCATCCAGGGTGACAGAACTGCCTTTGGTTCAATCGCGAGTAGTGAAATTGTCCTAATTTAGACAACGTTAGATTTTAGATGCCGCACACCTTTCAAAGCCAATGACTGACAGCTTTTTATGGCACAATGTTTGGGCATGGGAGTTGGTAATTATTTTTTTTGTCTTCATGAACAAAGTCATAGCTGTTTTGCCTTGAGCCACACGGCCAAGTTGACGTATATTGAAAAAGGTTGATCTTGAGTTTTGAAAAACCATAGTCAGTATTAATCAAATGCTTATTCATGTCATGTTTAGCTTTGCAGTTAGTTAATAAATGGAGTCTGTTTATGCATAACCAGCCATTGAACTGATTCGTTCTTACCTGCAACAAATTGCCAACCAACTGCCCCTTGATTCCTTGGATGTCTCAAGCTTCCTTGCACAGGCGTTGTGCAGAAGGTCTGAGGCACATCCATGGTCTAATGCCAGAGCATTGTGTCCAGTGGCTGATGTATGACAGGCTGAAAGGAGAGGTAGGATAGCTACCTTCTCCCATGACTGTTTCATTTCTCCCTTGATGGCTACCTGGATCCTATAACATGATGCCCTGCTCTCTTGAAGTCTGTCCATTCCACAGTCAGAATAAAACTATGCTTTCTGTTACTTTGGTCCCAACACTGTAATTGAATCCCATGTTCTATGGTGCAATGTATTTGGATGCGGCACTCACTCCTTGTGCAACCCTCGCCTTTAAGTGTGACAATAGTGGAATTAGTTTAAGCTGCAACATTGGACTACTGAAATTAGTAACTTGTGTATATATTGCAATTGGCACCTCCAAGGCATTCAGGTAGACAGGACAACAACACACTATCACAGGATCAGAGAAAATTAAAACCACCAAAGGAGGTTTTTCAATGCATCATGTTTGTGCTGGTTGAAAAATAACTTGCAAATCTACTCCTACCTTCCAGTACTAGGTCCATAGTCCTGGTGGCAATGGCCCTATCCAGTCCTTCCTCACGGCAACAATTTCGCAGTGCTTTCAACGTGTGCATCAGTATCCTCTATTTCCTTTCCAGTGCAGTTGTAACAAAGCTGACACCATTCTCCAGTTTTTCACAAGTTGTGGCAGTGTCCCTAATCTGAAACATTGACAAGTTTCTCTTTCCACAGATGCTGCTTGGCTGAGTTCTTCCAACCTCTAGTTTGGATGTGGGGTTAGTGGCAGAGGAATGAAGAACAGCAACTGTTACTCCACTGATCAGAAAAAAAATAAAGCTAAGGCTATCAAGTAGAGAGCATGTCAGTTTAACCTCAGTGGCAGAAACATTGAACAGTACCGCACAGGAACAGGCCTTATGTTGAACATGATGTCAAAGTAAACCAATTCCTTCTGCCTGAATGTGATCCACATCCCTCCCTCTGCATATCCATTGCCTGTCTCAAAGTGTCTCAAACACTACTATCATATCTACTTCCACCACCTGGAAGTACATTCCAGAGAACATCCACTCTCTAAATAAAAATAAACTTGCCCCACACATTGTTGTGTTCTTTAAAAAGATACAGTGAGTCCGACTGTGTTTTTACGTGAGTGTTTATTCAACCGCACATCTGCTCCCCCGGGCTCCTCCGTCTCTCTGTCGCCCTCTGATGACCCCTCTACCAAAAGACCTGTGTAGTCTTAAAGGCACATTGCAATAACACCACATCTCCCCTTTCTAGAATCAATCGGTAGACTGCGGTTGATTCACCAGACCTTAGAGGATTATTCTGCCTCTTTAGCTGGAAGGTCTGTTCCTATCTGAACTAAATTAATTCAACATAAGTACATGTAAACACATTGTCTTAGTGAAACTCTCTTTTTTTTTCACTTATAGTTCAACCTATCTGGTCTCACCACTCTTCTCCCAAACCTTGTTCTGGGAGTGGATGGCAGTTCTGGAATGTTC
The DNA here is from genome assembly GCF_053455715.1 of Rhinoraja longicauda. NCBI lineage: Eukaryota > Metazoa > Chordata > Chondrichthyes > Rajiformes > Arhynchobatidae > Rhinoraja > Rhinoraja longicauda. The sequence continues at coordinate 20,761,294 of NC_135967.1, forward strand.
TCCTTTGGTGGCTCTGCTGAGCTCTACTCTGGAATGCAACCCGGGAGTTGCTCTTTCATACCACCCCCCACTCTGGTCCGGCAAGGGTTTCATGGGAATTAGATGGCGACGGTTTCGCCTGACCGTCCCGTGAGGTCCCTCCACGATGTAAGAGCGGGGGGCGGTGTGGCTGCCGATCACAGCTCCAGCTTCGCCTTGATCCGTGACCCACACTTCTTGTCCGGGAAAGAGCCTGTCGAGACTCCGTGCACGATGCCGCAGGTTGCACCGTTGTGCATCTCTGATTCTCTTCTCCTTTTCCTTCCACGCAACCACTTCATTGTCGGGAAGAGCAGGATTCAGCAGGGCTGGAAGTGTTGGTACCGTAGTGCGAAGCCTTCTCCCCATAAGGAGTTGGGCTGGGCTGTACCCGTTTTGCAGTGGGGTCGCTCTATATGCAAGTAAAGCGAGGTAGGGATCCTCCGCTTTCTTCAGGAGACCCTTCACTGTCTTGACTGCACGTTCGGCCTCCCCGTTACTCTGAGGATATCTCGGGCTGCTTGTGACATGGCGGAAATCATACGACTTTGCAAACGCAGCAAAGGCGGTTCCGGTAAACTGAGGCCCATTATCTGTGACCAATGTCTCCGGAATGCCGTGACGTGCAAACATTGATTTGAGGTGGTGGATTACATCTGTCGACTTGGTGGGGCTGAGTGGAGCGATTTCCACGTATCTCGATGCATAATCCACTACCAGCAGGTAGTTCTTGCTTCCCAGCATGAACAAGTCAGCTCCCAGCTTTTGCCATGGTCGGCCTGGGTATTGTGATGGCATCAGCGGCTCTGTGTGGTTCTGTCTCTCATTGCTGCATGTCCGGCAGTTGAGGACCAATTCGTTCAGCTGCTGACTTAGTCCAGGCCACCACACTGACCGTCGAGCACGCTCTCTACACTTCACCACTCCCTGGTGACCTTCATGTAGTCTGGTCAGCACGTCGTTCCTCATAGTTGAGGGTATGACTAATCTGTTCCCTTTGAGTAACAGTCCGTCATTTACCGTGAGCAATGCTTGTTCTGCCCAGTACAGCCTGAGTGCCGGTTCACTGTTGCTATTCGTTGGCCATCCTTCCTGACACAGCTGCATTACCCGTGCGCACACACTGTCCCTTTTTAGCTCCGCTCTCAACTCATCCAGGTAGGCAGTGCTTGCCGGCAGGTTCTCTATTATCATGTCCACATAGATGTTTGTATTCTCAAACAACTCCTTTTCGTCAGGCGTTTCCCCCATTTTCACAGGAGCACGCGACAGCGTATCAGCTGTCCACAGACACTTTCCTGGCACATGAGAAATACAGTAAGAATAGCGCATGAGGCGCATCCGGAAACGCTGAATCCGTGGAGGGAGAGCATCCAGTGCCTGTGACCCCAGCAGACTCAGGAGAGGCTTATGATCCAGCTTATGAAGTGTTTACCAATGAGAAAGTTGCGGAACCTTTCACAAGCCCAGGTCAGGCCCAAGGCCTCTTTCTCCACCTGCGCGTATCTCTGCTCCGTCTGTGTGAGAGATCGCGACACGTAGGCTACCGGTCTCCACTCCTCATCCCATTTTTGGAGAAGTACACTTCCCAGGCCGTAAGATGACGCGTCTGCTGAGACTTTGCATTCACGGTTCGTGTCGTACATGGCTAGTACAGGTGGGGATACCAATGCATTTTTCAAATCTTGAAACGCTCTTGCCTGGTCGACGCCCCACAGCCAGCAGTACCTCTTTGACAGGAGGTCTCGCAGAGCCTTGTCTCTCTCTGCTAGTTGCGGGATGAACTTCCCCAGCTGGTTAACAATTCCGAGAAAGCTCCTCAGCTCACTCACATTGGTCGGCTCCTCCATCTTCCTTACAGCCTCAGTCTTGCTCGGGTCAGGACTAATGCCACTGGAGGAGAGGACATGACCAAGAAAGGTCACCTCTTCCTTCGACAGGTCACATTTGTCAATGTTAAGCGTAATGCCCGCCTTTTGGATCCTCGCCAGCACAGTATGCAGACGAGCGTCGTGCTCCTCTCGTGTTTGGCCCCAGACCAGTACATCATCCATGTGGCAGACGATTCACCTTGAGTCCCTCCGTGACCTCTGACACCATCCTATTTTGAAAGTGTTCGGGGGCAGAGGCAATGCCGAAGAGCAGCCGCTTGAAGTAGTAACGACCGAAGGGTGTGATGAATGTTGTGTATTTTGCTGAGTCTTCGGTCAGGGGTATTTGCCAAAACCCCGTGTTGGCATCCAACTTGCTGAATATTCTGGCTCCAGCCAGCATCCCCAGTGTTTCCTCCACCGATGGCAGGATGTACTTTTCTCGACACACCGACTCGTTGAGGTTAGTGAGATCGACGCATATGCGTACGGCTCCTGTCTTTTTCGGCACCACCACCATGCCTGAACACCAGTCAGTAGGCTCTTCAACCCTGGTGATCACCCCCAGGTTTTTACGTGAGTGTTTATTCAACCGCACATCTGCTCCGCCGGGCTCCTCCGTCTCTCTGTCGCCCTCTGATGACCCCCAGGCCTTCCATGCGGGACAGTTCTCGCTCGACTTTACCCATCAGCGGCAACGGAATCCTTCTGGGTGTCTTCAATGAGAACGGTTGGGCCCCTGGTTTCAGCTTGATGGCATACTGCTGTCGTACCTCCCCGAGACCGCTGCATAGCTTCGGGTAGCTAGTCTTAAGTGTCTCTATGGTGATGCTGTCTAGCCGAACCACAAGCTCCAGCTTGCCGATAGCAGGCCTCCCCAGCAATGCAGTGTGCAGGTGTCGTGTGACGTACACATCCTCCATCACCCTTTTCTCTCCTTTCACCAGGAACAGCCCAGCGACGCCCACAACTTCTAGTGGACTCCTCCCGGGTCCCAGCAGTGGCTTGGTTGCTTTACGGAGGGTAGGTGGATCGCTGTCTCTATAGATCTCTTTAAACACGGTGTGGGGTAGGACTGTAACATCGGCGCCGGTGTCAATTTTGAATGACACGTTTTTATTATTTATGTCGATGTTTACCATCCATGGCTCTCCATCGGCTGTGACGCTGCCTAGGAACATAACATCCTCATCCTCTTCAACTTCCTGCACGGTTTTGGGTGATCTACACACATGCTTGTAGTGTCCCTTTTTTCCACATAAATGGCATTTTGCATCCTTTGCCGGGCAATCCTGCCTTGGATGGGACGGAGAGCTGCCACATTTATGGCACTGTACACTTTTCCCTCTGCTGTGTTGGGCGCTGTGTGTTTTGAGTTGGTGGCCATAAGCCTGGTGAGGTTTGTTTTTGGCACCTTTACTACTGCTCTTATACACTCTGTCCACAGATTTAGCATCACTTATCTCTGTCCTGGTGTCACCTCGCAGAGAAGATTGTTGCCGTTTCACCTCCTCACTCTGCCTCGCCATATTGACGGCCTTTTCGAGCGTCAATTCTGCGTCAAGCTGCATATGTTCGGACAGCCGCTTATCCATCAGTCCGACAACAAGCCTGTCGCGTATCAGCTCGTCGTGTAGCACCCCATAGTTACAGTGCTCTGCCAGCACATATAACGCAGTGACAAAGGCATCCACTGTTTCATGTTCTCCCTGCCTGCGCATGTTGAACTTGGCATGCTCATAGATTATATTTTTCTTTACTATGAAAAATCGTTGGAAGCCATCACGCACCCCTATGTACGTTGCGCTTTGTGCTACTGTCAGGTTTAACCCGCGCAGAACATCGTCCGCCTCATCTCCCATGCAATAAATCAGCGTGTTAACTTGATTATCTTCGGAGCTGGCATTCAAGTTACTTGCCAGACGGAACCTTTCGAACCTCCGTATCCATTTGGCCCACTCTTGCGGCTTTGAAAAGTCGAAGGACTCCGGAGGCTGGATGCTAAATGTAGCATTTGGGCCTACCGGGGCTCTCTGTGCGTTGTCGTCTTGCATGTCGCACTCTTCTTTCTCTTTTGTCGTCAACGAGCTCCAAACGATAGTTGTTCGACTCAAAGTACACTTCACGCACCCTACAGGACTTCTGACACCATGTTGTGTTCTTTAAAAAGATACAGTGAGTCCGACTGTGTTTTTACGTGAGTGTTTATTCAACCGCACATCTGCTCCCCCGGGCTCCTCCGTCTCTCTGTCGCCCTCTGATGACCCCTCTACCAAAAGACCTGTGTAGTCTTAAAGGCACATTGCAATAACACCACACACATCTCCTTTAAACTTTGACCCTCTGACTTTAAAGCCCTCTAGTCTTTGGGAAACTTGTTCAGGGAAGAAAGTTCTGTCTACCCTAGATAGACACCAATGCTGGAGTAACTCAGCAGGTCAGGCAGCATCTCTGGAGAAAATGGATAGGCGACGTTTCAATTCGGGACCCTTCTTCAGACTGTCTTCTTCTCCTTCTTCTTCTTCTGCCTAACGTATCTATTTCTCTCATAATCTTACAAACTTCTATCAGGTCTCCCCTCAGTGTCCAATGCTGCAGAGATAACAATTCAGGTTTGTCCAACACCGCCTTATGGCTCTAATCCAGGCAGCATCCTGGTAAACCTCTACACCCTCTGCAAAGCCTCCACATTCTTCTTGTAATGGGATGATCAGTGCTGCACATGATACTGCAATTCTGGCCTTGCCAAAGGATTTATAAAGCTGCAACATGATTTCCTGACTCTTCTACTCAATGCCATGACCAATAAGGCAAACATACCAATACTCATTCGTTACCACTCGATCTGCCTAGTGACAATTTCAGGGAGCTGTGGACTTTGATGCTGATCCCATGTATATCAACACCGTTAAAGCTCTTGCCATTAATTGTATACTTTCGCCTTACATTTGACTTCCCAACATGCAACACCACACACTTCTTTGGATTAATCTCCATCTGCCTTTTTTTCTGGAACTGATCTGTGTCCTGCTGTATGCTTTGACAGTCCTCTTCACCCTCTGCAACTCTACCAATTTTTTAATAATTCGCAAACTTATTAATCAACCCATCTACATTTTAACCCAAGTCATCTATATATATTTCAACAACAGAGGTCCAAGCACTGAATCCCGCAGAACACTGCTCGTCACAGACTCCAGCCTGAATAACAATCTTCCACCGCTACCCTCTGCCCTCTATAGGTAGGGTAGTTCTGAATCCAAACAATCAAATTGTCATGGATCTCATGCATCCTAATCTTCTGGATCAATTTACCATGAGGAAGCTTGTCAATAGCCTTGTCAAGTACATGTACACACCCACCATTGCCCTACCCTCGTGAATTACCTTTGTCACCTCCTCAAAAATCTCAATCAAGAAATATCCAGGACAGAACTAATGTTGGAGGAACTAGATGGGTTGAGCAGCATTTGCAGAAAGAAAGGAATTGCTGATGTTTTGGGTCGAGACAAAATCAGGATTTACTCCAGCCATTAATTAGTTTCCCTCCAGATCAAACTTTGACCCTCTGACTTTAAAGCCCTCTAGTCTTTGGGAAACTTGTTCAGGGAACTTGTTCATGTTGTTTTATTCCAGATTATAACATCTGCAGTCACTTGTCTCCCAGGATTAATACTTACCTTTGCCTAATGAATTAAGGCAAGTGAGCACAAATTCAGCACAAATCAGGTTTAATCAATTTGATAAGAATATTTTGACAGGGTTACAGTTGATATTGATGAGAATTTTATATAGATGAACTTCTGGAAGGCTTTTTGATAAGGTGCCACAGAACAAGGATACAGTCCGAGGTAGTTTTCTTCAGTAAAGAAAAGATGAGGGAAGATTTGACAGAATTCTATAAAATGAGGGATCTGGTCATGTGGATAATAGAAGCTGTTCCATTTGTTGAGGATTTGAGGAACTGTTCATCTCTGGAATGAGATAAAGAGAATTAGCTGTGGCATGAGAATAAACATTTAGATTGACAATGGCAAACAAAAATTGGCAAGCGTATGGAGAAAGGGTCGGGTCAGAACTAGAGAGTCGCGCTGTTGGAGAGCTAACACGGATGTGATGAGTTAAATTACTTCCTGCTGTGCTGCAATCATTTATGATTCCTTAGCAAAAGTAGAAGAGAATCACAATAGAGTAAAATAACAGATCCAATCATGTTATGAAAAATCATTTGAACACCAGAACAATCTGAAAATTTGTGATTATCTTCACCTATTATTGTTACAATGTAACAATATGACAATATTTGTGTCCGTGTAAACTTTTTGAGGAAGGTCTTGATGCATATAATTCTGTGCCATTACCAATTTATTATGTTGTCGTTGCTCACATCATTACAGTGCAGGTCATTACATGCGCTGAAAATACTTTCCTAACGTTCAGGAACAGAATGCAAAGAAAGCTTGTGTGTGCTGTATAGGAATGTATGATTAAATTGCCTTTGCATTGATGGGCACAGTTAAAATTAATCATTGAAAACTGTCTATTCATTTCTCATCAGGCTCTTGCTACACTGCTTCCTGTCTCTTTTACAGAATTCAGTCGCTGGAGGCTCTGCCTGAGGCAGAGGAATCTTGGTTCAGCCAATTCACAAGAAAAACAAGGTATGCTGTGAACAATTTATTCATGTATAATTGATTAGTTCAATGTTTTGGAATTTCAACTCCAATGATTGATTCATCAGATAACCTCAAGGCACATGTTGTAGTATAACAATGCCCAATAAATTGTTGGTATTACTGTCTAAGAGCAGGAACCTGGTGATTATGTTCCAGCTGGTTTACTGAGCAGTGTTCCAGCGATTTGTGTCACTGTATTTTTGATTGCCATCTGTGATCATTTAACATTTAAAGCTCGATTTAATGTGTTCAGGCAGGAAGTGAAGTTCAATTAAACCAGACTAAAACTTTATTAAACAGGATAGCAGATTGATGCACGGTATTAGAAAAATAACAATCATTAGCCAAACTGCTTTGCCCCTGGCAGAAACATGTTGTGCTTGGTTACTGTATTTAAATCTGAATAAACATATACTTATCTGTGGTTTAAGAATATAACAAGTGGATAAATGGGTCAGAAGAAATGGACCAGAGTTTTAAAAAAAAAATCAATTCTGTGCCCCAAGTTATCTTCCACTCATGCTCACCAGTAAAGGTGCCATGCCCTTTAAGGAAGCAAAGATTAAAAGTGGCAGATAACCCACTGGTTCAAAGAGCAAATAATGTGTATTTATGGAACAAATGGACCATACTAAGATGCCAGAGAACTGAAATAAAGTCAGAAACTGCTGGAAACACATGGCAAGTTAGACAACATCTGTGGAGAGTGAAATCACGTCAATATTTCCGGTTGATGACCTTTCATTAGATGTAGGAAAAGTTAGATTGAATAATTTTGAGAAAGGGTCAGAAGGAAGAGGAGAGAAGAACAAGGAAGGTATCTGATAAACAGGATTGCAGGAAAGATTAAATGGCAAAAGGGGTGAACGTACAAAGTGAAAGATAGTGGGTTATAGGGAATCAAAGGTCCCTGTGGAGAAGACATAAATGGAGTATATTTTACACTTATCTAAGGAATGTGGAAAATGCTGGAAATCTGAAATACTATTGCTGAAAATGTTGATTATCTGAATTTGTTGAACACACTGCTGTTTCTAGAAAGCTGTATCATGTCTTGTCAGAAGGTATGCAGTTCCTTGGAGTTGGATAATAATAATAATAATAATAATATTCATTTATTGTCATTGCAACGAGTACAACGAAATTAAAAAATAGCCAATCCTGACGGTGCGTACAAACATATATGCAATAAATGCAAAAACAAATAAATACATAAATACAATTAAATACAATTATATTAAGTACAAGATTTTTTAACGGTGTTGCCTAGTGCAAAGGTAGTGTTCAGTTCTCGTATGGCCCTGGGGTAAAAACTGTTCTTAAGTCTGTTTGTTCGGGATTTGATCGACCTGAAACGTCGACCAGAGGGCAGATGAACAAACAGACGGTGGCCGGGGTGGGATGGATCTTTTATTATTTTGCCTGCTCTACTGAGGCAGCGTAGTCTGAACAGGTGCTCCAGGGAGGGCAGTGAGCAGCCGATGATCTTCTGGGCCGTCGTGATGACCCTCTGAAGGGCCTTCCTGTCCTTTTCTGAGCAGCTGGCATACCATGTGGTTATACAGTATGCCAGCACACTCTCGATGGAGCAGCGATAGAAGGACAACATGAGCTTCTCCTGCAGGTTGGTTTTCCTGAGGATCCTCAGGAAGTGGAGTCTCTGCTGTGCCTTCTTTACTGTGGTGATGGTGTTGGTAGACCAGGTAAGATCCTCTGCGATGTGCGTACCCAGGAACCTGAAAGCTGGTACCCTTTCCACACAGACCCCATTGATGTAGAGTGGGTCGTAATCTCCACTGGTTTTTCTAAAGTCAATTATAAGTTCCTTTGTTTTGGAGGAGTTCAGGACCAGATTGTTCACTGAACACCATGCTGCCAGCCTTTGGATTTTATCCCTATAGGCTGTCTCATCTCCTTCTGAGATGAGTCCAACCACAGTCGTGTCATCCGCGAACTTGATGATGGTGTTGGTGGGATGGGTGGGGGCGCAGTCGTGAGTGTAGAGGGAGTAAAGGATGGGGCTCAACACACAGCCCTGTGGTGAGCCGGTGCTCAGTGTAATGGTGGAGGAGAGGTGAGGGCCTATTTTGACGGTCTGGGGGCGGTTGGTCAGGAAGTCCTTGATCCATTGGCAGATGGTTTGGGAAAATCCAAGGTCGGAAAGTTTGGTGACCAGTCTGCTCGGGATGACCGTGTTAAAGGCAGAGCTGAAGTCGAGGAAGAGCATCCTCACATAGCTCCCCTGGTGTTCAAGGTGGGTCAGTGCAGTGTGAAGAGCAGTGTCGATGGCATCCCCTGTAGACCTATTTGCTCTGTAGGCAAACTGGTGTGGGTCGAAGGTGGGTGGGAGGCTGGCTTTTTGTTGGAACAATGTAGCAAGATGAGTGCTGAAGTCAGAGTGGAAATGAGATTGAGAAATAAAGATTACGGAACTGGAAGTTCAGGGCAATGCCTTTTGGACTGAATGTGAGGCTTTCTGTAAAGACATCATCAGTTTCCACAATGTAAGGAAGGCACCATTATGAACAGTGAAGACATTGCTCTAAATTGAACGAAGTACAAGTAAATGCCTGCTGTTTGTGTAAATATTGTTTGAGGCCATGCTTGGTAGGCATGGAAAAGATAAAACAATAGCATTGCATCTTCAGTATTTTCACAGGACGGTGTCATGGTATCTTCAACGCCATTTGGGTAATCTGATCTTCCAGGGAACTTCACAAGATCTTTATTAACTAAAACTTAACAAAGCCACTTAAGTAGAAAAGACTGAATAAAGATAATAGTCCAGAGAGAACTAAAAGGAGGGAAGACAAATAAATGAGCAGTGAAGTCTTGAAAGGGATTGTATTTGGTGATGTTGAATTAGAGACCAGCAGGGAGGTGGTAGTGAGGCTGAACATTGAGAAAGATATGCACATGGAAACTGCTGACCTATTTTCTGGTGATGATGATAAATGGCTGCATAAAAGCAATGGGTTGGTGGCTGCAAAGAGAGCAACATATGATTACAGATGTAGCCCAGTCCATCACACGGACCAGACTTCCCACCACTGACTCCATCTACACTTCGCACTGCCTTAGAAAAGCAGCCAACATAATTAAAAACTTCTCCCACTACAGTCATTCCTTCTTCTCCCTGTTCGGATCCAGCAAAAGGTATAGAAGTTTGAAAGTGTGCATCATCAGAAACAGGAACAGCTGTTTCCCCTCTGTTATCAGGTTTCTGAACGGTCCTTTCATGAGCTAGGATATTGTCTAATCCACCTCTACCCTGTTGTGGACATTGGACTTTGGCTATGAAACTGATGCGCGATAATGCTGATAACTATATTCTACATTTGGTATTTTCCCTTTTGTTCTATCTATTGTACTTGAGTTTGACTTGATTGAATGATATATTTGATCTGTTTGGATAATATGCAAAACAAATTTTTTCACTGTTTCTTGATACACGTGACCACAATAAACCTTAACCATTGTAGGTGATTCTCAGATTACAATTAGATGAGGCTAGACTGATACTCATCCTTGTTTATACATTATACAGGGTGGATTATCTTTGCAGGGCTACGAGGTGAACTTCTTCATGAAGTTATATTTCAAAGTTAATCACATTTTAAGGACATCCAGTTCATCGCAACAACATGCTCTCATGTAATATCTATTTATAACCAATAGAAGCCGACAATTGAGCGTTTAAAAAAATAAATATGACACTATCAGGTTCTATGATAAAATAGACAAAATGTGTAGGAAGGAACTACAGATGCTGGTTTACACTGACAAAATGCTGGAGTAACTCAACAGGACAGGCAGCATCTCTGGATAAAAGGAATGGGTGACATTACGGGTCGAGACATTTCTTCAGACCAGTCTGAAGAAGGTTCTCGACCTGAAATGTTATCCATTCCTTCTATCCAGAGATGCTGGAGTAACTCAGCGGGTCAGGCAGCATCTCGAGAGAGAAGGAATTGGTGTCGTTTTAGGTCGAGACCCTTCTTCGGTCTGAAGGGTCTCGACCAGAAACGTCACCCATTCCTTCTCTCCCGAGATGCTGCCTGACCCGCTGAGTTACTCCACCATTTTGTGTCTACCTTATCTAAAAATAATTTGGTTGAGTCATAGCTGGAGTCATAGTTGGAGTCAAAGAGTGATTCAGCAGTAAACGGGACCACCGGGACCATGTCAAAGATCTCATTGTTAGTAATCCACCCCTAACCCATTTTATTCTCCTCTCATTTCCTTCAACTCTCTCACAGATTCTGCACATTTATGCACAAGGGGTAATTTAGAAGTGGTTAACTATCCTACTAATCGGCATATATTTGGAATACAAGAGAAAATTCAGGCTGTCACAGGGAGAATGTACAAGCTCCACGTGGAGAACAGTGGAGGTCAAGATAGAACTCTTGTCACTGGAATTGTGAGGCAACATCAACAGCAGCAGCAACAGAGTCTTCCTACTATCTTCTGAAATGACCCAAGACATCTCACAATTGTTTAGGCCAAGGAAGGATACTCAATAAATGATATGGATGCTTCAATCTTTTGGCCAAGAAAATTGAATAAATGATTAAAAATTATGCAGATATGTATTCGGGATAGAAATTAATTCAATTGAAGATAATAGAAACTGTAACTTAATTCAGCTTAATATTATTCAGCTTTTTATTAAAAAAATGAAGATTGGGAAACATCTTTATCTTGAGTTGTCAGCCTTGTTGTATAGTTCTATTTACACAAAGATCCGATTGTCTTTGAACACAAGATCATATTGATTTGCTTCTTTGATCTAATTAGTTGCATTTTTACTTTGATCAAAAACAATTGGTTTGTTCACATGTGGAGCTTTTCTATGTTCAACACAATTATGCAGATTTTCTTATTTGCTAAAGGATTATCTGTTCTTGGACACACACACACGTAGATTTTTAAAATGCTTCATTACTGATGCATTCAAGAGAGAGCTTGATAGAGCTCTTAAGGATAGCGGAGTCAGGGGGTATGGGGAGAAGGCAGGAACGGGATACTGATTGAGAATGAACAGCCATGATCACATTGAATGGTGGTGCTGGCTCAAAGGGCAGAATGGCCTACTCCTGCACCTATTGTCTATTGTCTAAACTAATATTGCAGATTGACTGGCTGTAACAGAAGCTGCTCGTGTTTCATTTTCGCTCATTCCAGTTATTTGCACTTAGCAAGAAATTGCAAAAAATGTAAGTTATCTGCGAATTGCCAAGGACACTTGAAGAACCCTCTTACTCCTCTTTAAAAAGTAAATTTACACCTATTTGCCTGGGCACACTCTCCTCTGTCATCCTTGAGACAGCACTTTAATAAAGCCGCACTTCCTTACCACTAAAGTGGGAGGCTTTATCCGATCGCACTCAGATGTAAAGTGAGATTATTACTATCGTATCAAGTTTGACATACTGGATATTTCAATGAATTACTCATTCACGAATCAATGGTTCATATTCAATGCTGAAATATCCATCTGTGCACACACTAAGTAAACGCACAAATGCTGAGGCGATAGTCATCTATTAGTCATTTTTTCTTTGACTAATCTCTGTACCAGGTTTATCAATCCCGTTTAGGAGTGCACAGCTGAGGCCATTCCCATCACTAGCTGTGGAGAATCTGCTAACCATCCTGGTAGATTTTTCATCTCCTCAAGTTTCCTCCCATCATTATTCGCTTCCGTGGAATAAAAAGGCTGTGAGCGATTTCATTAAGTACTTGTTAAATTAGATGCTTTTAATTGTTATTACTGTTTTAGGATTTAAATGGTGTTCAAGAAATTTAATTTGTTTTCTGTTTCAACTGTTTTAAATAATATCTGAAACTTTTCAAATGGAAACAGATACATGCAGTGTTTGCTGCTTCAACAGCTTTATTGTTTCCAAATTCCAAGGTCAGGCCATTGTTGGCATTCACTCTTCCTACTTGGCACCTCATCCCCTCTTATCCCCTGCGATCTTATCATGTTATGGGAGGCCTTGTTTCTGTCACCATCGAGCTGTGTAAACAAATATTCTGCAAGTTAATGTGGTCTGGAGAGTTAACAATGAATTCAAAATCTAGTGCAGAAGTGGGCAGCTGGCCACAGATCCTGGCTCTCTAAGATGTTTTATTGTCCCACTCATAAATGCATGCACAAAGAAACTGATGATAACTTGTAATTAAAAAATACAAAATTATGCTAGCTTATTTAGCTGAGTTTATCAATCCGCCTTCACATTCCCAAATGTCACATCCAGAGATGCTATGTGACCCGCCGAGTTACTCCAACATTTGGTGTCTATCTTTGATATAAATCAGCATCTGCAGTTACTTTTTTTATTAAACTATTCACCTTCTATTTCCTGTGGCAACAATATACATCTCTCCACATTTTGGATAAAGAAATTTCTTCAGAATTCCTTCGTTGTTTCCTTGGCACTATCTTATTGATGGTTTCTCATTTTGCTCTGCTTCAGGTGAAAACATTTGGTATCTATGCTATACATTAAAAATCTTTCACAATTATAAAAATGTGATCAGGTGCCTCCCCTCACCTCTCTAAATTCCACCATTCTCCCAACTTCCAGCCTTTATTTGTCATCAACAAAGATCTTCAAGCTGTTCATCTCTTCCTGATGGGCATAAACTCAATTGTTTATTGAGTAGGAAATGGCAAACAGAATTACATGCAGTACTCCAAGTACGACAATAAACAAGACTATCATAACTGTTCAGTCTACCATAACAGTTTTTTCCTTCTCAAAATAAAATCTAATGCTTTTTATGCTCTGCACTGCAACCTTTGACATGTTTATATGCCTAATCCCATTGATTTTAAGTAACATTTTAAAAGCAAATAATTTGAAATCGTGGATATTGTCCACTATAAAACGATCAAACTTTTTAAAGTGCTGCTAGAGCAAACTGCACTAATTGCACTAACGCACTTTAAATACCCAGTAACCATGCCTGGAAAATTAAGCCAGAGGTGTATTGGCCTACAAAGGGTCACTAAGATATGTCCATATGGCAGTTGTACAGCTCTGATGCTGAAAGTATCAGTAACATTCAAGGTGTTTACACAGCTTCCTTCTCATCATTTGAGTGAGTGACAGAGGGCTGGACTAGCTGAAGATTAGCTTTTTATGCCATTGCTGCAGAGCTGGGGCAAGTTCGGGGAGTTCCTGGTGATTGAACCCGATGATCTGGTGATCATAGCCTGGATTCGGGCTGGGATGCCAGAGAATGATGGTCTCGGGGGTGAAGAGCAATGATTCTTCCTCAGCTCTAAGTGATCTAATTTCCTGCATACTCTGCTTCATTGGTAATTGCATCATCAACACAAGTTTGACTTGCATCTGGAAATTCCCAGTTTCTGAGATGGCACAGTTGTCCCCAGAAATGCTTGCACGTTATTAATGCTGGAAATGAGCAGCTTTCCCATGGGTACTACTGCATGATTTGGGCATTAACCTGCCAGTGGTGCAGACGAGCTACATCTTGAATATCGCTGAATATTTTGATGTTCTGATGTAGAGCTCTCAGAGCAACTGCAGCGCAATGTCTTTAAAATATTCAGGAAAAACGCCATTGGTTACAGTCAATCATTCATTTCATGATGAGACCCTTCTTCGGTCTCGACCCGAAACGTCACCCATTCCTTCTCTCCTGAGATGCAGCCTGACCTGCTGAGTTACTCCAGCATTTTGTGAATAAATCGATTTGCACCAGCATCTGCAGTTATTTTCTCTTACTCTACATGCTACTCTCTACCCAAGAAAAAAGGAGAATAATTGAGCTCTTCTTGGTTCTTGTTACTCATCTTTCCAGCCGCATCCTTAAAGAGATGATGTGAGTATTGTTGTGATGTCTGCTGGCAAAGTAGTTCTGTGCAGTTATTTGTTCTACTGCAGAATGTGTTCAACGACCATATGCCACTTCTTGGTGAAACAGGTAAATTCTCATGGAAACAGAATAAATTCTCATGGAATACCCAATGCAGATAAAGCTTCCTGTCTTTAATCCCCTTCCCCTTTTACTTACATTCACATATCTCTGTTATGCTTCTTATCATGCTATTAACTACCCAATCCCCCACTTTGGATGGAACTAGTGCACGTGTAAAAATTGACCCTAGCCAACATCGCTTTCTCAAATCCTGAAATGTACGTCAGATCCAGGAATGAAAATCAAACCAATATCAATAAATCTCTCCATCAATCAATCAACAACAAATCTGCCAATCTTTGATGATCCTTTTAAAGTATAGGTGCTGAAGTTCATTTTGGTGCTAAACACTAGATTTAGCACCTTGTTAACATTATATTTCCCTGTGCCTGCACACCACCTTGGAGGCAGTTGGATTGTGATAGGCCAGCATGGTACTGAAGCACTGGTATTAAATAGGTGTTACACAAAGGTTGACATGATAATATGTTGGTTTTGCATGCTTCAACTTGTGGGAGAATGCATCTGATTCAGGCAAAACAAGCTGTTGACTAATAATAGACACAATAAGCTGGTGTAACTCAGCGGGACAGGCAGCATCTCTGGAGAGAAGGAATGGGTGACATTTTGGATCAAAACCCTTATTCAGACTAGTTAGGGATAAGGGAAACGAGAGATATAGACAATGATCCAGAGAGAAAAAGAGTAACGAATGAAAGATACCTATGCAAAAAAGTAATGACAATAAACGAAAAAGGCCATTGTTCGCTGTTTGTTAGGTGAAAACGAGAAAGCTGGTGTGACTTTGGTGGGGGAGGGATAGAGAGAGAATGTTCTCTCATCTGGTTAATAAGGTTCTCTCACCCTTAATTGGCAACTGTAACACCTAAATTCATGGCCCTAACATTTAATTACCTGTTAGTTTTAATTAAACAAAAGTCAGAACCTAGTGAGACAGATTTTTAAATATATACTGCCAAGATAACATCCCCTCCCCTGCACCAGCTTTGAGATATTTCACTTTTTTAAGTTGAGATTTATTTTAACATTCTCAGTGACAGTGGTACTTCAATATTCCACAACGTTTCTGTCCTTCTCCCAAGGACAACCAAATCAGTTTGCATCAGGAGCATTAATTTTTCAAGATGAATGCAAAGAACTTCCAGACAAACCTAATGCATCTTAACACAGTTGCTGTTATAGTTCCTATTGTGAGATTTCAAAGAGCTCGGTGATGGCATTCTTTGGACATCAGAAGATGTTTGGCATTTAAGTAAAACATAAAAAACATCAATTTTGAAAGCTTTAAATACTTCCAACCCCTCCTGGTGATGGATTTGAACATCAAATAAAAGCTTTATATAGCTCAACAGATTTGAAATGACAATAACACACACTGATGCCAAAAGGAAAAATGTTTTTATTCCAGGCAAAATAAGTAAAATAGGAATCTGATCTTTGAGCTATTTGAATTAGAAGTGTGGAATGTGGGTTGGTAATAAATATTTCTAGTTTCTGTAACAGTTACAAATGTTCATCACTGCTTATTGTTATTTTGTGGCTCTTGTGGTCTGTGTAACAAGGTTAACCGCAGTCATGCTAATTAGCTATACCATATGCTCAAACCAATTTTGCAGCTCATATTTCAAATGGTGGTGACACATGCATATGTTATAAATGAGCGAAAGGTCACAGGGTGCAATTTGGAGTCGGTGTTGATCAGATAGGAATGAATTTGCATGTATTAAGAAACATCTTGTAACTGGAACAGCATACATCTTATGGGGGACATCTTGAGCTTGCTTAGGGAAGTTTGTGGCAGGCACCAAAGTCAGTGATGTTTATATTTCCATTGCTCTTTCTGGAGGAAATTTCTAATCCCTCTCCACCACTTTGTCCAACCATCTGTCTATCAAACACCCCCCTCAACTGAATCAGCCTAATACCTGCCAGGTGTTATCCTTCCAATCCTCTCTTCAGACTTCTTTCTTCCCCCACCACAATCAGTCTGAAGCCCTGACCTGAAACATCACTTATCCATGTTTTCCAGAAATGCCGCCTGACCCGCTGAGGTACTCCAGCACTTTGTGTCTTATTTTATAAACCAGCATCTGCAGAAACTAGTTTCTTCATCTCTGCTCCGTGGTTACATTACTCACTGGTGGATTTTTCTTGGGTGCTCATGCATTTGACACATTGCATAATTCAAGTGAAACCTTATCTGCTAACACTGAGAAATGCACAGCCATGACTGTTCAATAATACACTTAGTCTACAAGGCAGTCAGGTGCCTTTTGCTGTGATTGCCCTATTGAAACAGCCACTCGCAGAGCCTGCAGTCCTCTCGCAACATATGCTGTGTATGTGTGCAGTATTAAATATCCAATCCAATGCTTCACGATTTGATTAATTTGGTAAATCCATTAACACTTATTTTTGCAATATCATTGAAGACTCTGGGTCTTGCCCACAATGCCCATGGCACCTTTCCAGGCAAAAGAACCATGACATTGGTTAGCCAGCAACAAACATTGTGATTATACGAGTCACTGGTTGGTGCAGATGATATATCATGATGTCAACTTCCCAAACATTCTTACAGCTCTGACTGAAGAACAACTTATTGTTCAGCCAATAACATCCTGCATTTGTGATATTATTGCCTTTGATAAGTTTTTTATTGTCTCTGCAATATCAGAGAGTCGAACCGCATTTTATAATAACATATTTGCATTTAGTTTTACTGTGAAATCTAAGGCACAAAGTAAAAAAAATAGGGCACTACTATCTTCATGAAGTACTTAAGAAATAAAAAATACAGCTGAAGGCTACTCAACTCCACGTTGACAGGGCTAATCATAGATGATCCGTTATATCTTCCATTTCCCTGCACTCATGCCATGACTTTTGATTCTCTTAATATCCCAACATCCATTGAAATCTTATCTAGCAAATCTTATCTCTAGCAACTCTGCATCTCCAGCCTTGGATAGAGAATTCCAAAGATTTGCTATTCACCGGGTGAAGTTTCTTCTCATCTCAATCCTAAATGGGTGATCCTTTATTCTGGATTGTGACCTCCAATTCTAGATACCCTAGCCAAACACAATAAGAATTTTGTGTGTTTTGATGAAATCACCACTCATACTTCTAAATTAGATACAGTATTGTCCTATATTATTTAACCTCATTTCAGTCCCATCCCAAAATTAATCTGGTGAACCTTAGTTGCACGCGTTACCATAAAAATATTCTTCTTTGTGTATGGAGGCCAGACCTGACACGTTATTGTGTGACATTCTCTTCACAACCCACAGTATCATCTAACTTTGTATCCTCTATATCCGACTCTCTATCTTCCACAAATGTGTTATGAGAAACAGTTCCTAACATACTCTCCCACATAGGTTTCCCCCCCCCCCCCCCCCCCCCCCGGCTTCCTCCCACATCACAATTTATGTTACAGAGCTACAGGGAATTGAGTAGTAAATGTGAGCATTAGTATTGCTCTGCTGTGTGTACCAAAACCTCAGGAGCCCATTCTATATTGTCATCAGTAAATTTACTCGAGACCTTTTGTTCTTCTTGTTTCTGGAAAGTTTTCTGTGTGGCTTTCTGAGCAAACAAATGCACAAATATCTTTAAAATATTTTCCATTCCCTGGTTCATCAATATTATTTTCCCACTGTATAAGGGACCCACAAGAATTTTTACTGAGATATTTCCCATTTCATTTAATTGGAAACTTTTACAGACTACATTCCTCACTTTCCTTATCAATGTTTTTCTTCTTTCCTTTGACAAATTCTGCTGTTTTATAAATCCTCAAAGATTCACGCTGCTTTTTAAGACAAATTTGAATCTTTACCCTTGATCTCATACAGTCTTTAACTTCTCTTGTTAAATCATGTTCATTGGGGTTTGTGCCTTACCCCATGCCTTTATAGGTTGCTTTGTTCAACACCCATTTAAAAGAGTAGAAAATGATCAATCTTTACTGATTAAGGAAAAGTTTAGCCTTTCTTTTAAATTGGGCTTATATTCCCTTGAGTATAAAAGATTAAAGATAATTTAATTGAGGACTTCAAGGCGATTAAATTAATTGGTAGGTAGATTGAGAGAATCAGTTCTACTGGTGGAAAGCCCAAAGTAAAGGGCAATGATCTTCAAATTTAAGCTTGGCTGTTTATCATTGATATCAAAAAAATCATTTTTCACACAAAGCCTCGTAGAAATCTGCAACTCTCTCCCCAAAAATCTGAATGAGAATAAATCAGTCACTTGACTGTGATTGCACAGTGGCGCAGTGGTAGAGTTGCACCCTTACAGTGCCAGATGTAGTCTATGGGTGCTGTCCCAATAGGGTTTGCATTGTTCTCCCTGTGACCACATTGGTTGTCTCTGGGTGCTCCTGTTTCCTCCCACATTCCAAAGATGCATAGGTTTTGTAGGTTAATTGGCTTCTGTAAATTGTTCCTAGTGTGTAGGATAGAATTAGTGTGCGGGTGATCAGCCAGTGGTTTGGCGGCTGGTTCTAAAACACATATAGAATCATAAAATGTCATTAATGTTGCTGCCAATTTCAAGCTGTTCTTGCTTTTATGCCATCCATCTCTAATTTATTTCCCCCTTCCTTTTCTGGATCTCTCTTCCTCAATTTCAAGGAATTTGATAAACATCCATTAAAACTATTCCAATTCACACAGATACCTTGCCCATACTTCCTCCCACCCTCCCTCCTGTGTGGCATCTATTTAATTCCTCTCCATACTTCATTTCTGCGGTGTTTCCTCGGACGATTGGACTTTCCATTCAGGTCCATAAGAGATGCCTTCCTCATTTCAGAACCATGGCTTCCCCTCTACCATGGGTAACAGAACCCTTGATTGCATTTCATCTATTTTCTGCCTCTGCTCTCTACCCACCTCCTCCCAGCCAGAGTAAGGATAGGATTTGTCTAGGAAGGAACTGCAGGTTTACACCGAAGATAGAGAAAAAATGCTGGAGTAACTCAGCGGGATGGGCAGCATCTCTGGATGGAAGGAATGGGTGACATTTCAGGTCAAGACCTTTCTTCAGATTGAGAGTCAGGGGCGAGGGAGATAAGGAAGGGTAAGGTGTGAAAAAGAGACATCAAAGGAGATGTAGTTCAAGGAAAAACTGTGGAATTCTCTGCCTCAGAAGACAGTCGAGGCCAATTCTATGGATTTTTCAAGAGAGAGTAAGATAGAGCTCTTAATGATAGCAGAGTCAGGGGATATGGGGAGAAGGCAGGAACGGGGTACTGATTGTGCATGATCAGCCATGATCACGGTGAATGGCGGTGCTGGCTCGAAGGGCCGAATGCACCTATTGTCTATTGTCTATTGAAAATGTAGAATAGATTATTGTTAGCTAGGAGAAGGTGACAACGAAGCATACAGAGATAAAATTTAATCAGGGGGACTGTCAGACTGGTTGGAGAACTAGGAAGGGGGAGAGATGGGGAGAGAGGGAAAGCAAGGGTTACTTGAAGTTAGAGGTCAATATTCATACCATTAGAGGGTAAACTGCCCAAACGAAATATGAGGTGCTGTTCCTCCAATCTGTGCTGGGCCTCACTCTGCCAATGGAGGAGGTCCAGGACAGAAAGGTCAGTGTGGGAATGGAAAGTGGAGTTAAAGTGTTTAGCAACAAGGAGATCCTCACTTTCCACCTCTGGATTCAACTAATCACTCTTCACAATTTCCGCCAACTTCAACCGGATTCCATAATCAGCTACATGTTTCTCCTTCCGAACCCTTGCAGCATTTCAATAGGATTGCTCACATCACGACTTCCTCATTTGTTCTTCTGTCTCAACTCACTCCTCCTAGTCTTAAAGCACTTTCTCAGACAAATGCTGCATATGTCACACTTGTTGTTTTACCTCTTCCCTTTCCACTATCCATGGATTCGATGAGCTCTTCCAAGGGAAACAGTGATTCACATGCACTACCTCCAATGCAATTTAATGCATTCAGTTCACAATATGTTCTCCTGTACTCTGGAGAAAGCAAAGGCACTTTAGGTTACTGCTTTGCAGATTACCTGTGTTCATTCTGCAGGAGTGACCTTGGCCTTACTCTGTAAGAGAGATTCCCTTTATCTTCGCCATCTACAATTTCAAAGAAAATGTTTTCTGTTCTCGAGGCACAAGAGACTGCATATGCTGGAATCTTGAGCATAAACAAAGTGCTGGAGGAACTCACAGGTCAGGCAGCATCTGGGGAGGGAAATGAACATCAGTCTGAAGTTGGGTCCCGACCCAAAACACCATCAGGTCATTTCCCTCCACACATGCAGTCAGACCTGCTGAGTTGCTCTGGCACATAGTTTTTTTGTTTTCTTTCCTTCTGATGACAGCTCCTTGCTCTAAAGCATTAGCACTATTTATTTTTCTCTGTTTCTTGCTACTTTAATTCTCCTCACTCCCACTGACCCATCTGTCTGTGAGTCCCTGCGCTGTTACAAAAATGCCCATTGGAAAGGATGAGGAACAGCACCTCATCATCTGACTAGGCTTATTATAGCCCTATTGACTCTGTTGCTTTCTACAACGGCAGGTAACTTGCTTTCTCCATCGGTGCCAGAACTGGCCATTCCTACTGATGACATAAATTCTGAAAATTATAAGGAAGATGAGTAGCTTGTATTGTGTTTAACCCTTGAGCTTACATATTGGGCAAGCATAAGGCAAAAGTGGCCAACATAGGGAACATAAGGATGTTAGTGAGTCAATAAATAGATTTATCATGGTGTTGAGGTTCCACAGCACAGCTATGTTAGTTAAAATAAACATTGGAGATTGTAATCTAAGCTGAAGGTAATAAAACCACCCAGAAAATGGGTCTTTTGCCCATTTGTTAGACATATGGGAGAGACGCTTTCAAAATAACAGGAACAATAAGATTAAAGACAACTCTGGGAATAGACAAAAAGGAAAGGTTACACAGACATTGATCAATGATGAATTATTTCAGGAATGTAGAATCCACATGTAACTACTGTGTCGTGAGAATATAAAATTGCTGCGGGTACTATGAATCTTTGAAGCACTTTGGGTCCTCTCAGAGTGTTTCCCAATGTGCACTGTAAAGTCCTTCAATAAACCAACTTGTTTGAGAAACTCACCACTGTTCTATGAGCTGTTTAATTTTGTGCCTGTTCCGATCTGAGCTGGGCCCCAAGTAAAGACCGATTCAAGGTACAGGTATCAGACAAATTTTCCCTCCTACACCCACGGTATGTAATCAACCTGCAATATTGACTGATTTTTCCAATCAGAGCAACCTGCCCTGCTGGGCTTGTTCCATCACCTTGCATTGCACGACTTGGTCGGTTCCGTTGTCTGTGTTCTCAGACTCTAATTGCTCTCATCTCATAGCATTTATTCTTCATTTTCTCACCCTCTCTATAACTGTCCTCCATTAACCTTTTACAACATATCACCATAGCAACCCTGGCAATGCTTTCAGATATTTCCTTTGTCTTATCCATCCTTCCCCTAGCCTCTCTGTCACTTGTTTTCCTCACTCCAGGTTCCGACAAAGGCTTTCCAATCTGAGTTGATAATTCTGCATCTCTTTCGACAGGTACTAGTCGACCTGCTCAATGTTTCCAGCATTTTCTGTGCTTATTTTACTCTGAAGAATACTTCTTATCTATATCATCAGTTCCTAAGTTAACTACATTCCCCCTGAATATGGGACTTAACTTCCTAGAAGGTATAGTTTCACAGATGGCACATGCTGCCCGATCATACCCCTATGCCTTGTCCAATTTATGAGAAGTTATTTAAATAAGAAATAGAGTCATAGAGTCATACTGCCTGGATACAGGCCCATCGGCCCAACTTGCCCACACTGGCCAACATGCCCCACCTACACTAGTTCCACCTGCCTGTGTTTGTCCCCTATCCCTGTAAACCTATCCTATCCATGTGCATGCATAAATGTTTCTTAAACATTGCAATAGTACCTGCCTCAACTACTTCCTCCAGCAGTGTAAAAAAGTTACCCCTCAGGTTCCTATTAAATCTTCCCACCCTCATTTTAAATCTATGTCCTCTGGTTCCCCTACCCTGGGCAAGAGACACCATGTGCTTACCTGATCTATTCCTCTCCCGATTGTGTAATAATAATAATAATAATACATTTTATTTATATAGCGCTTTTCATATACTCAAAGACGCTTTACAGAGATTTTGAGAACATAGGGAAATGAGTAAATAGATAAATAAGTAAATAAATAAATGAACAGAGAAAGGAGACAGAAGGTGAGGTGACCTTCAGTGGTTGAAGGCAGTACTGAACAGGTGAGACTTCAGCGATGTTTTGAATGTGTTGAGTGTGGGGGAGTCTCTAACGGTTTGGGGTAGTGAGTTCCATAGGGTGGGAGCAGCGATGGAGAAAGCCCTGTCCCCCCAGGATCTGAGTTTAGTCCGGATGTGGGGGGATAGGAGATTGGCAGCGGCAGAGCGGAGGGTGCAGGTGGGAGTGTGCCTGTGGAGGAGGTCAGTCAGGTAGGATGGGGCCAGGTTATGGAGGGCTTTGTAGGTTATGAGGAGGATTTTGTACTGGATTCTCTGGGGGATGGGGAGCCAGTGGAGTTTATAAAGGACGGGGGTGATATGGTCACGGATCGAGGTGTGTGTGAGTAGACGGGCAGCGGAGTTTTGAATGTATTGAAGTTTATTGATGATTTTTGAGGGTGCGCCATAGAGGAGGCTGTTGCAGTAGTCCAGACGGGAGGTGATGAAGGCGTGGATGAGGGTTTCTGCAGCTGTGGAGGAGAGGGATGGACGGAGACGGGCAATGTTTTTGAGGTGGAAGAAGGCTGTCTTTGTGATGTGTTTGATGTGTTTGTCGAAGGAGAGGATTTGATCAAGGATGATTCCAAGATTCCGGATGTGTACACTTCTATAAGGTCACCCCTCATCCTCCTGCGCTCCAAGGAATAGAGTTCTAGCCTGCTCAACCCCTTCGACCTGCGACACCACTTTCAAGGTACAATGTACCCACACTCCTAGGTCCCTCTGCTCTACAACACTCCCCAGAGGCCTACCATTCACTGTGTAGGACCTGGCCATATTGGACTTCCCAAAATGGAACAACTCACATTTCTCTGTATTAAATTCCCTCAACCTTTCCTCAGCCCACCTGCCCAACTGATCAAGAACCTGCTGCAATTTTTGACAGTTATCTTCACCATCTACAATACCACCCACTTTTGTGTCATCTGCCAACTTGCTAATCATGCCACGTTCGTCTCATCCAAATCATTGATATAGATGACAAACAGCAATGGACCCAGCAACGAACCCTGAGGCACTGAGGTTGGACTCTGATACATCGGTGAGACCAAACGCAGACTGGGCGATCCTTTCGCGGAACACCTTCGCTCTGCCCGCGTGAACCAACCTGATCTCCTGGTTGCTGGACACATTAATTCTCATTCCCATTCCTACACAAACCTTTCTGTCCTCGGTCTCCTCCAGAGTTGACGTGGGTAGGCTTTTCCCTTTGAGAGTGGGGAAGATTCCAACAAGGGGACATAGCTTCAGAATTGAGGGACAAAAGTTTAGGGGTAACATGAGGGATAACTTCTTTACTCAGAGGGTGGTGGCTGTATGGAATGGGCTTCCGGTGGAAGTGGTGGAGGCAGGCTCGATTTTATTATTTAAGAGTAAATTGGATAGGTATATGGATAAGAGGGGATTAGAGGGTTATGGTCTGAGAGCAGGTAGATGAGACTAGGTCAGAGAGAGTGGTCGGCGTGGACTGGTAGGGCCGAACGGGCCTGTTTCCATGCTGTAGTTGTTATATGGTTATATGGTTATATGGTATGTAGGTTAATTGGCTGGGTAAATGTTAAAAAAAAAATTGTCCCTAGTGGGTGTAGGATAGTGTTAATGTACGGGGATCGCTGGGCGGCACGGACTTGGTGGGCCGAAAAGGCCTGTTTCCGCGCTGTATATATATGATATGATGATATGATGATGATATGATATGATTATCAGAGTGAGGCTAAATGCAAATTGGAGGGACAGCATCTCATATTTTGCTTGGGCAGCTTACAGCCCAGTGGTATGAATATTGATTTCTCTCACTTCAGGTAGCCCTGGCATTCCATCTCTCTCTATCCCTCCCCCACCCGACAAGCAGCTCACAATTGCCTGTTTTCTTTATCATCATTTATTTTTTGCATATCTTTCATTCATTGAATTGAATAATTTTTTTGGCCAAGTATGTGCACATACAAGGAATGTGTCTTGGTGCTCCGCTCGCAAGCAACAACACGAACATACAGTAAACAATTAAGAATAAAGCATAAAACATTAAAACATTAAGAATAAAACATTATAGTTTAAACATGTGAATGAAATAAACCAGAGCAAAAGGAGTCCCCAGACTTTTGGTTATTGAGTAGAGCTACAACTCGCGGCAAAAAGCTGTTCTTATGTCTGGCTGTGGCGGCTTTGACAGTCCGGAGTCACCTTCCAGAGGGAAGTGCTTCAAAGAGTTTGTGGCCAGGGTGAGGGGGGTCAGAGGTGATCTTACCCGCTCGCTTCCTGGCCCTTGCACTGTACAGTTCATCAATGGGGGGAAGGTTGCAGCCAACAACTTGCTAATCGAACGATGCATTGCAGCCTCCGGATGTCCACATCACCATCTATATCTCTTGTTTCCCTCATCCCTAACCAGTCTGAAGAAGGGTCTCAACCCGAAAAGTCACCCATTCCTTCTCTCCAGAGATGCTGCCTGTCCCACTGAGTTACTCCAGCTTTTTATGTCTATCTTCGGTTCAAACCAGCATCTGCAGTTGCTTCTAACACACGTCACAGGGCTCCATTTCAAAAAGCAAGCTTCCACCACCACCCTCTGCTTCCTTCCATGAAGCCAATTTTCTATTCAATTAGCTATCTCTCCTTGGATCCCGTGCACTTTAACTTTCCAGAGCAGTCTACCATGTGGAAACTGCTTGAATGCTTTGCTGAAGTCCATATTTCCAACTTCTACAGCTCTGCCCTTATCAACCTTTTTGGTCACAGCTTCAAAAAACTCAATCAGATTTGTGAGATACGACCTTCCACGTACAAAGCCATGCTGACTATCCCTAATCAGCCCTTGTCCATCTGTGCATGTTTCAATGTCTTGCAATTGAGGTCAAACTGGCCATCTTTCATCTTTTATGTGTAGGACTCACAAGGTACTGTGAAGTGCCTGGAACACTTGAATAAATGTGAATTACCTCCCTCAAGTGTCACAGCATCCCTCTCCCCATCAGAACTGCCCACTCGATCGATTCCTTTAAGTCCAGGCTCAAAGCCTACTTCTACTCCCTAGCATTTGAGGTCCTCTGAGGGGGCACTGTGAACTGTTTATGTATGTGCTGTTATGTTTGTGTGCCATTGTATGTTCGTTCTTAGTACCTGAACTGATGTACAGCACTTTGGTCAACGTGGGTTGTTTTTAAATGTGCTATACAAATAAAATTCACTTGACTTGACTTGACTAAATGGGAATTGATTTTTGCTTATGTGTGATGTGTCATTTGCTCACAAGTACCAAAAAAAGGGTCCATTCTGTGATGATAAGCAACACTACTAACTCAATCTCTGATTTAGGCTTGCAGAAATACAGTTTAGGCCCTGTCATAGCATTTTGACAGATATTTCAGATTAGTGCAGAGAGCCAGGTCAGTTACATAACCAGATCTCACCGTTCATTTTAAATGGTGTGCATTGTAATACAGGGGCATCCATTTGCATGTACCAGCATCTTTTGGACCAGGTTTGATCGTAAAAATGGGTTAGGAGACAATTTCCTAGACACACCACCAGCTGGCCAATAGTTTTAACTAGTTTTTACCTCCCTCAAGTGTCACAGGACTTTGGGCCGGGTGTATGTAATGTGATACACGATGTATACTATGTTATGGGCTGGACAGAACAAGTAGGGTAGGTTTTTCATGTCTGTTCCTGTCTGTCCTGTTGTTATTGTTCACATTATGGAATGAAGAGAAGGGTCACAAGCCACCTTGACTTAAAGGAGGGATGAGAATGAATATGTGAACTTAAGGAGTAAAAGAAACAATAGAAAGGTGATTAGAGATTAGAATTGATCTAGCTTCTCAGCAATTCCTCAAAGCACTTTTCATGGACAATGACTAATTTTGAAATGCAACATTGATTTTTTTGCTTAAGTGTGGTTTGTCATTTGTTCACAAGTACTAAAAAAGGGTCCATTCTGTGATGCAGTTACAATCCACCTGGTCATCTGATGGTCTGATAATAAGGTAGGTTTCAATTGCTTCACTATATTTGCTTTAATTTGGTGGTTCTTGCTTTTGAGCGTCTGCAATGAATGAAAGCAGTAGCCTCAATTTCCTGGAGCCCATTTGTTCCCTCTAAATAACACAGTTCCAGTGTGCTGAAACAAAATAAAGGAATCATTACTACTGGATGGGATGTGGGCATTTACCAGCATGATACTTCACTGGTGGCCACCAACTAGTTGACATTGATAGAATAGTAACTCTTGTGTTTAATCATTGCTTTGGCATTGCATCTGAGAGTCATCAATAATGGTCTGGACTTTGGATAATCCAACCATGAGGCAGAATTGCAGTATTCCTCTCATTGTGGTCCTGGTTTTACATGGGAAAAAAATGACGACAGAGCCTGCATTGCTCTGT
This sequence comes from Rhinoraja longicauda, assembly GCF_053455715.1. NCBI lineage: Eukaryota > Metazoa > Chordata > Chondrichthyes > Rajiformes > Arhynchobatidae > Rhinoraja > Rhinoraja longicauda. Next base: position 20,788,532 of record NC_135967.1, read on the forward strand.
AATATATCAGTGGCCTGCTTGATGAATCGGTGCACTTCAGAATGATGGATATTGTTGACTTTCGTCTGAAGCAGCCCAAGGCTTGAAGTTTCAGTACTGTGGTCATGGTCACAGCCATTAAAAGGTGAATGGCTTCTATAACATCCTTCATGACCTCACAATGTCCCAATGCACTTTACAGCTAATAACATTCCTTTGAAGTGTAGTCGTGGGTGTAATGTAGACAGCACAGCAGACAAGTTTCACACAACAAGATCCCACAAAGAGCTATAAAGGAAATGAGCAAATCATCTTGGTCGTTGGTGGGATAAGTGATGGGCTGCTCACCAGGGAGACCCTCTTGCTTTTCTGTTTTGGATCTTTGAGTGCACACGAGGGAGCAAACAAAGCCGGAGTTTAACATCTCATCCAAAAGATGGCACCTCCAATGTTGAAGCACTTACTCATTCTGCAAAAAAATATTAGTCTAGATTATGTGCTCACGTCTCCGAAGTGGGACATTGAAAGCATAATTGTTTCTGTCTCACATGCAACAGCACTATTCTCTGAAGCAAGGCTGTCAAGCAGATGGACTGACTCAATCCATCGCCTCCCTGTTTAGGTGGAATCTGTGATGCTTGCTATTCTCAGATACTTAGAGGCAGGCGTCAGCATCTGTAAAAACAGCAGTTTGGGTCGGGGGGGGGGGGGGGGGGGGGGGGGGGGGGGGGGAACCCCACTTCTGCTGCAAACAGAACAGCCCCTCTCCACTTATAGTCACTTCACAAGCTGAACTCAATAAAATGGGCAATTTAAGCTTTTGCTTTGTAGTAATGAAAAACCCCAGCAATTAAAACTGGCCTTTATTGCCAATTTTATATAGGCAGGCTAAGTGCAGCATGTGTTGTGAATGAGAAGATTAGGAATTCACCAGGGAGATAATTTAAATCAATTTCCATATTATAATGTGCTTTCTCACATTTCACGTGCTGGAGCTTTAGATTGTCTAAAAAGCTAATGGAGAGATTGAAGATAGCACATAGCAGTAGGAGATCTGCCAACACAGATCCTCCCTTTAACTTCATAATTTTAACTCAACCTTTTTGCCAAATGGCATGGATATTAATTTGTACTCACAGCTGTTCAGGTTCGGAGCCTTAACTGTCAACTTTATCCTCACAGGTAGGTGCTGAGCAGCAAGCAGATATTTCACACAGAGAAAAGGAATATTTCTTGGTCAATAAATCTGTTCCACTCTCAAAGGCCTATTCCAAAATAGCTACTGGATAAGACACGGAGATGATCCCAACCCACTCTACTTTGTGTGGAATGTATTGCAGTGAAAGAGACAAAAGAAGGGAACTACATAAATTTATTTGCCTCACTTCGAGGTCAAGAAGTAAGTCAACTGGAAAAGGAAAATTCCAAAGCCCATGAGACAGTGTTGTTCATCAATGTTTCCAAAACATTTATTTGTGAGATCACAGATGGAGCCTTGTGATACAACATAGGAGTTTGGACTATCCTGACAGTTCCTGTTCATTTATAGAGCAAGCAAATTAATTGCAATTTGCTATTCTTTCTCTGTAGGCCTGTGGTTTTATAGCATTGAAATATTTACCCAATTCTTTTTTGAAACATTAGCACTGAACTTGGTTCCAGATTCCTCTCAGGCTCTGCTTGAGAGATAACAACAACTCTGCATACAATGATCTGCCTGCCACCTTTGGTTCCTTTACAAATCACCTTAAATCTGTACTTCAGTTATTGCCTTGTTGCTATTGGAAACAGCTACTCAGCACCATCCATAATGTTGAACAGCTTCAGCAAATCTCTTTTTGACCTTCTCCACTTTGCAGGGAATGTCCCCAACTCCCCCAGCCTCTACACATTTCCAAAGTTTCCCAATCATTTCAGTTGATCTTCCACCTCATTCATCTACACCTTCTTTCAATCCTTGGCCTCCTTTCTTAAAGTTTGCACTCATAAATGAATACAATATTCAAGCAGCGATCTAACAAAGGTTTTACAAAGATTTGCTGATTTCCTTGTTCATGAACTTATTAAGGTAAGGATTCTGTTTGTTATTTTACAACCTATACAAAACCTGCACCCTCACAATTTTGTGCTCATAACCCTCATTCCTGCACCCCCATTAAAGTTTTACAACTTCATTTATATGGCTCCTCATCATTCTTTTTTAATCAAAATATATTTCATCACACCTTTGGATTATATTTCACCTTTTATTTATCTTCCTATTCCACAACCTATGACATTCTGAAGCTATCACATTTCTGAGTTTTGTATTATCTGCATCTTCTGAAACAATGTACTTGTTTCAGGCTCTGTATCTAAGCCTATCTCATAAATAAATATCAAAACGGTCCATGCTTTCAAAACCAACATTATTGATATTCTTGTGTCATAAAAGTGAAATATCACAGATCCTGGGAATATGAAATAAAAATAGAAATTGCCGGAATGCCAGTCAGGCCGTGGGAGTGTAAAGTCTGGAATTCTGCTAAATACTCATTAGAAGGTGAGTTGCTATTCCTTGATTTTATAATCGACCTTTATCATCACATGTAGGAAGCTGAGATAGACCAGAGAAATAAAAAAGTGAAAGTGCCAGGTGACTAGAAGTTCAAGACCCCACTTATCATGGAAGTATGCTGAGCCGGATGGTCACATCGCACAGTGAACCGGCACAGATCTACTTGCACTTTATTCTGTTTTAAAACTGTTACAATTTGTTTCATTGGGTTGTTTAAATTAATACTGACTAGCTAATTAATTAATTTATTGCATCGTATGGGAGGCGCATTCCCAATCTCGTTGTACCCCTGTACAATGACAATAAAGATATATTGTACTGTATTGTATTGTATTGTATTGGTCATTAAATCTGATTAGAGATGACACTACCTCACTACCATTTCAAGTCAGAGAATCAGCATTTCTGACAATTTAATTTCAGATTTTCCGACACTACCTCTTATTTCTCTGATAATGAAAGATAGTTATTCTCTGGCTAGCCATTTATTTGCTCTTACCACTCCCATCACCCGTGACAACGCCCTCTCCTTTGGATGCCACTCCGATCCCTTTAACTGGCTGAACAGGCCCCGAGAGGCCAATCCCCAGCATCATTGGTAACAACTGGGTCCAATTAGCTGCTATTAGTAGGCCATTTGAACCTTGTCAGCAACTCCCTATAAAACCCAGGCATTTGAGCCACAGGGATAGATGAGATGGGAAGGAGGGGGGGGAAAAGAGGAGGGGAAAAGAGGAGGAGGGGAAAAGAGGAGGGGGGGAAAAGAGGAGGGGAGGGGGGGAAAAGAGGAGGGGAGGGGGGGAAAAGAGGAGGGGGGGGAAAGAGGAGGGGGGGGAAAGAGGAGGGGGGAAAAGAGGAGGAGGGGGGAAAAGAGTGGGGGGGAAAGAGGAGGGGGAAAAGAGTGGGGGGGAAAGAGGAGGGGGAAAAGAGGAGGGGGGGAAAAGAGGAGGGGGGAAAAGGGGGGGAAGAGGAGGGAGGGGGGAAGAGGAGGGGGGGGGAAGAGGAGGGAGGGGGGGGAAGAGGAGGGAGGGGGAAGAGGAGGGAGGGGGAGGGAGGGGGGAGGAGGAGGGGGAGGAGGAGGGGGAGGGGGAGGAAAAGAGGTGAGGTGGGGGGGGAGAGGTGGTGGGGGGAAAGAGGTGGGGGGGAAAGAGGAGGGGGCAGAAATGGGAGGGGGAAATGGGAGGGGGAAAAGGGAAAGGGAGGGGGGAAGGAGGAGGAGGGGGAGGAAGAAAAGAGGAGGGGGGAAAAAAGGAAGGAGGGGAAAAAAGGAAGGAAAACTGGGTCAGACCAGAAGCCATTGTGTGGTTTAGACTGGGGCTGCTGGGAAAAGAAGCTCTAGACTGCCACTGCCTCTGCCTCTGCCTAAGGCAAAGACTAAATGGTTGGGGCAAACTGTAGATGCCAGAACCTTTCCCTGCCCTCAGGCAATGAGGGACTGTGCCCACACACACACACACACACATGGGCAAAGACTGGCTGCCAGGATAATCCAGTGACTGTCAGTGCTGCCTCTTCAAGCCAAAGCTGAGCTGCAAGGAAGAAACCTGTACTGTCAGTGCCTTCTCTTGCGGCAAGGGAACTGCAAGAAGAAGCCTGACAGGAACTGCAAGAAGAAGACCAGGACAGAACATCCTGCTGCAACATGCCTGAGATTGCACTTCTGCATTGATGGTGGAGGGCAGTGCTCCCATCTGGTCCTGGACTTTCTTACCACTGTAAATAAAATATATAATGTGAGTTCACCCTACTGCAAGTGTTGGTGTGATTGCTGCTGAACCTGGTGTTGTTCCCTCACCCCACACCCTCTTTTGCAACTTATTCTTGCCCCCTTCTCTGCATTCAAAACAGGTTTTATCTCTAAATATTCTTGGTTAATGAACATTCATTGATCAAACTCTGTGTGCATCCTAAGGGTGTTTCCAAGATATTGTTACCTGGATTTACCTGGATACTGCACAAAACAAAACAAAGTTTTTCACTATATCTTGGTACAAGTGGCAATAACGTACCAATACCAATGCCAAAATCCCAGAGTGGGTGATCAGCCTAAAGTTAAGCTAATGCACAAAACCTACACAAGATATGGTCGTACACAAAATACACACCACCGACTACAAAATCTTTTGCTTAGTCAGATTCTGTTACTCAGCAAAACTACAATGTAAAATCAATGACTAACCCCACAATCTTATGAGATTAAAAAATAAAGCTATTATATGCTTCCCCTTTCCAAATGTGGATTCGAAATTTAATTCTGACATTCTTTAGTTAACTGGTTAGTAAAATAACTATGTTGAATGTTGGTTATGATGAATTTGTCAATCACCTAAAAATTATAATTATTGAATTCCCTTAAGGGGCATGTTATAAGCTGCATTTGCAAATGAGCCACAGTAAAGATTCTCTTTAGACTGTTATGGGATGAGGTTTGGCCAATGCAATTTAATGAGCAATTGATTTTGCTCTGGAATATATAACTGATTTTACTGGAACTCTGCTCTCTGGTGATTCTGGTCCCAACAAGTTGGCTCAGCCAGTTTTTGTACCTGCACTGCCCCCTGGTGTCATTCTCTTTGAACTGCAAATATTCTCATCATTTTGTCAGTAATCACCGTTTTACTGATGTTGACAATCACATTTCTCTTCTTGTGGAAGTGTGGAATTTGCATTTTGTTTGATGACAGTCTCAATTCCCACTTTGGTTTAATTTATCCCAGTCTCAGTTGGGAGTAATAGACCTTCCCACTGCAACAAAGTGCCTTTGCTAAATCTGGTTTGGTGACAGTTGGTTGAAAGATATGTTCTCGGAAGTAATACCAAATGTAAGTGATGCAATTGTGGGTGGCAATTACAGTGTTTATTTTATTAAATACCATGATACTGTATTAAAGAAAATCAAATTTTCACCTCAGAAGTTCCACATGTTGCACACATCTATACTTTGTATACTGGACTTTGTATACTTTGTATATTGGACGTTATCAATCAAGTATTACAATAATATGAATGTTGCAGTCTGAAAATTGCGATCACTACATAGTCAAAAATCCTCCTGCTTTCATTAGGTTATGCCACACATAGCTGATTCATACAGACCAGGGATGTCTTGAGACTTTGAGTGTACCAATGTCTTCATACATGGGCTGAAGGACACTGCATTATGTCTGAACTCACTGTGCTCATCTACGATCTCTCCACTTCATGAATTGTTCGAGTACTCGTGCCGAGGGAGTTTACAAGATATTCTGATGAAGGGATTTGCGGTGTTTTGTCTATGTAGCAACAAAGGAATGACAAGTAAAAATTGGCAAATTACCTAAATGGTACCTCGGTTACAGAGGAGGCAGTGCTGTTGAAGAAAGAATGACAAGTTGTCAAAGTACAGCCTGCACATCTGTTGTCAATGGAACTATTGGAGGAAGGGCATATTGAATTGATTAGCAAAGGCGCCAATGAAACAAAACGCTTTGCAGTGGGCAGTGTTGAGCTTCTCAATTGTTGTTGCAGTGAGAGGTGAGTAATCCATCATTCTCCCCGGATGAGCCTTGCAGATGGTGAAGTATTGGGAGCTCTGATGAAGTTGGACATTGATTGCACTTGTACGGATGTCCAGAGAGGACTGGACCAGGTTCGAGTGTGATGCCATTCGAATTCCAACAGTCAGACAATACTTCCATGTCAGGTAAATAATAGCTCCCAGCCACCGTGTCAGATTGATGTTTGCAATGCCCAACAAATAATCAATGACCTTGAAAAAAGAGGGGAGAAATTTTATTCTACAAAACAATTGGTAATAATGTAAATCTAGACAACTGATATAAATCAGTTACAGTTGGTCTCTTTAATAGAGCTGCAGGTTTGTCGCATTGATTCACAGATTGTTCAGATTTGGATTCCTTCGCTCTTTTTTTCCTTTTTCAAAGTCACGATGATCTTTGTCATATTGACATTCCATTGCAATTTATTGCATAACCTTTAGCCCATGTACATTTGTTCATCTCCATTTATACATTCCAGTGAAATGAAAGCAGTTAATTTGATGAGGGTAAAAGTTTAATTCAAAACTCGTGTGCAGAGATTGCAGTAATAGGTTATGCTGGTTGTCAAGAGGGAAGACAATCATCGTACACCTCCCACAGCAACAGACAAAAGATAAAACATCCACTCATTGTTTTGCTGAGCAGGTATGTCCGCTGAACACACACTGAATTACAATTAGCTGAAGATTACACATTTATGTTTTCAATAAGAATACAGTTAATTTCCTGGTTTAACATATAACTAAAAATGTAAGAGTTAAAGGTGTATTCACAATATTAAATGAGCCTAGGGTAGCCACAAAATGCTGGAGTAACTCAGCGGGTCAGGCAGCATCTCGGGAGAGAAGGAATGGGTGACGTTTCAGGGCGAGACCCTTCTTCAGACTAATATATAACATATTATATTAATAGAATATTAATAGATGCTGCCTGACCCGCTGAGTTACTCTATCATTTTGTGTCTCCCTTCGATTTAAACCAGTATCTGCAGTTTATTCCCTACACATTAAATGAGCCTTTACTGAGAACAATCTCAGACACTGACCCTGCTCTGACACATGCAGATAAATGTTCAGAATTCTGTGCAGCTTTTATAAGCATATCTCTTAGGGACCACCAGTGTGCTGTGATGCTTTGCTTGGCATTCTGCCATCTTTCTAGACAATGACAATGCACTGCACCAGAATAGCGATCTGAAAAAGTTATTGAACAATTTTGTAAAAAGGTCAATGTATTAAAGTCAACAGTGTACAGCATTTCATTCTGTACAGAATTTTATAGTTATAATAATTTATATTACTATGATAATCATTTATTTATATAACATCAGCTCTGAACTTGATTATATGTTTGCAGAGGATCCTAATCTTGCGCCACATCCTTCATGTTCCATCCTACATTTCATCATGTGTATAACACGTTAGAAGCACCTGAAACACACACATTTGATTCTTACATTGATGTAGTATTATTGGATTAAAATGTTCCCCTCTGAGTTTCAAACACACAATGGTGATGATAGGGTTTGTGTGCTGATATCTTTTCTTGTGTAGTAAACTGACCATGAGGCACACAACATATAGTGGGAGGTTTGATATCCATTACTCACAAAAGAGCCAGACTCAATAGGAATGATGTCAAAACAGTTTTTGTATTGTTCATTCAGATGTGGAGTTGCTGGAAAATTCCTTATTCCTTGCCAATCTTGAATTGCCCTTGCCTGCAGTGCCAGTTTAGAGGGTCGTTAAGAATGAACTCTGCTGCTGTAAGTGACCATAACAAAAGAGATCGACACAAAATGCTGGAGTAACTCAGTCATGTCAGGCAGCATCTCTGGAGGTGAGGAATAGGTAATGTTTCGGTTCGAGATCCTTCTTCAGACTGAGAGTCAGGGGGAGAGTTGAAACTAGAGAAATGGAAAGGTTCAGAACAAATCAGAACTGGCACCGATGACCAAGGAAAGGTGAAGCCCACAATGGTCCATTGTTGGCTGTCCAAGAGGTGATAATGAGTTACTCTAGCATTTTGTGTCTTTCTTTGGTGAAAACTAGCATCCTATCCACAACTAAATAAAAACAAACATTTAGAACTAATCATCAGAAACATTTAAATTCTTCTCAGTTTTGACAAATATCTTAACCTGAGGTGTTAATGGTTTCTCTTTCCACAGATGCTGCCTGATCTGCTGAGTGTATCCAGCAGTTTTTGTTTTATGATGTTGCTGTTAGTCTGGACCTAATGAACCTGAAGGCAGCTATTCACCCATAGTAGAGACAAACACCTACATAAGACTTGGACGCAAGAGTCTTGGTCCAAAACATCGACTGTCCATTTCTCTCATCGCTGGTTGCCTCACTTGCTGAATTACTCCAGAATTTGTTTATTTGCCTATATAAGTTTCATCAACACACTACGCTTGCAGGACAAGGTGGTGAATAATTATAGGTGAGCAGCAGTTGACTGCTGGTGGAAAAACAAAGCTTCCTCTTCTTGCTCCCTTAAAAAAAGGACACAACCTGCTGGAGACAGGCAGCATCTCTGGAGAACATCGGAAGGTGACATTTCAAGTCAGGGCCCTTCTTCAGACTGATTGTCCCCCTTGGGTCCTACAATCATTCTGAAGAAGGATCTCGACCCGAAACATCATCGATCCATGTTCTCCAGGAATGTTGCTTGAACTGCTGAGTTACTCAAGCACTTTGTGTTGTTTTTTTTGTTGTAAACCAGCATTTGCAGTTCCTTCTTTCTACTTCTTCTTACTCCCATGCAGGAAATGCCACAACTCCAGTGGCCATTCCTAAAACCCTGGCCGGCTTCAGGGCTGAGACCACAGTCACATGGCATAGATTATACCATATTTTCTTGGTCAGTCTTACCTTTTACAATTGATTTCCACTTCTTTCCCCTTCATAGCTGCAATCTGCAAGCAGTGTTCTCATGCACCCACTAACATCTCCCGCTTGCACATCCATACCCTAGTGCATTTCTCCTGGGTAGGCGGTAGAGGGACATTAATACTCTCATCATTATCTCAGAGAGTGGCAGTGTGCCTGAGAAGCAGTATCTATACCCTGAGTTGCTCATGCCCTGAAGCCTGACCAGGAAATAATGTTAACAGAGAGACTGCTAGGCAAGTGCAGTATGAATGTCATGAGTTTGACGGTGTTTGTTTACAGTGTTAAGCCTACCAGAGAGATTGTGTGCAAAGTGAAAGGCATGGTGAAGTCCAATGCCAACCTTGCTCAGGCATTTTCAGCACAGATGTAGTGAATCCTTGGAGATCTGACCACTGTTCACCATTTGAAGCCAATGTCCAGGTACACAAAGCCATCAATACAGTAGAAATAGAGACAGGAGCATGCCATTCGATCGTTGTACATACTGTGTAATTCTATACGGTCAAGGTGACCTTTTGCAGGATATCGATACTTTACTGTAATAATTGGCTATCCCTTGATTCCTCAGTGTCCACCCACAAGGTTAGAATGCTGCTTTGCAAGATCACACTGTGACTCATCACACTGTGAAACAAAATGCAGCAACAAAGAGCTTGGTGGTTACAAAACAGTCCGGAACGTGGCTGTAGCAGATTATTGGATCTGATGAAGTGCTGCCCTGGGAGAGTGTAGAGGAGAGACTGAACATAATGTAAATCTACAATTCTCTCTCAGAAAACTTCTGCAAGCCATGGTTTCATCACAGGGCGAGCATGTGGAGAGATACACAGAGAGCTAGTACTGAGGAATTGCATGAGAGTGATTAATTTTGTGTGTACAGTAATTGAACATGTTTTTAATTTATAAATTTCATTTGATATGTTTACTTGGTGTTTGCTTTTATTTATGTACTGAGACAAACAAATTTGAGGTGGTCTGTAACTGAGGGCAGGAAGGTGAATGTGAAGTTTGATTACAATTGGTTGTCTCCTCCTTGCCCCCTCTTCCTCCTGCTCCCACGATGGTAAAGCTGGACTAATTAATGTGAGGATATGCAGCATGCAGGGACAAGCACATATTTTGGCACTAGCCACACTAAGTAAAAGGGAGCTTCTTCAGAGGTGCTCAGACAGGCACCAGAAGTGTTCTCTTTCACATGTTGTTTGGCCATATGGCTCATTTATTAACGTATGTGTGCATTGGAGACAGGATGCAAGGGCCATATGTTTTGTAGTCGGCCTTGTTGCTCAGTTGCCACCCATTGGGTGGCATTGATTAAGGACATGTCACATATCTGTGTCTCAGAATGAAGGCATCATGATTACTTTGAAGATGCCAGGCATGCAGCCAAGTCCCTTCTCGAGACTTGGAACAGCAACTAAGAATCCAAGAGGCAACTAGGTCTTGTGCTTCAGTCAAAAATGCTTTGAAATCAGTTCATGAAACCGTTGCGTCTGATCACACACCAGCTGAACATCGAATGTGTGGTGCATCTTTTCCGGGGTACATCTCTGAATTTAAATTTGATGTCGAGAAAGTCAGCAGTTGTTGGAAACCTTCATGACAAATCCTTGTGTAGACTTGTTCTCCCTCTGCCTGGTGCTCTCTGGGGAGAGTGAAAGAAATATATTTTCTCTATCTTTTGCATCGAGAGCATCTTTACCGTGCAGGAGTGGGTGACATGTTGTTAGGATCGGGGACTATTTCAAACTCCACTCTAGAAGGATAACGACATATCAAAGTTAATGGTTTGACATATCAGCGGCCTTTGACACTGCGGCTGCAGTATTGGCATCTTTCAATGAGAATGACCTTAATCAGTACAGATGCTTCACTGATGTTTATGTCAGTTCATTTATCCCCGAACACACTTAAAGGACGTGAGCTCTGAGTAAGAGGCTCTTCCCTTGCTCCTTCCTCTCCCCGCATCATGTCCTTTTCTGCTTGTTTTCATGCTTCTCTCTTCATTCTGACGAAAACAGCTGCCGATGTGCGGTCTGACAGAGCAATTGTGCTTGGAGATGCCTTGTGGGTTAAGACAAATTGCTTTGCTGTCTGGCATACACTCCTTGTAGAACTGAAACACAATAAATCCTTGTCGAACTGTAACCACAGCAGAAATCAATCAACAACCAACCTGCAAGTTGTTGATGGTTCCTTTGAAACGTAATGGTATGGAATTCTTTTCTTCTGCTGAGTACATATTCCGATGAACAAAGTTGAATAGACAATTTTTCGTTGTGGCCTTGATGCCTTTAATTTTGTAATGCTTATATCAAATTAGCAGGAGAGTGTAACTTCTGGGTTGCAATTTCTGAGGTGGTGATGCCCAAATCTGTATTATAGTTGACGAGACTGTTCACACAGACCAAGCAATGGGCACCATGCCTCTCAACAGATCAACAAATGGACTCTCTCTGCAGGATGTCACACCTACAGATAAAGTGACACAAAAGTATGAACAGAATTTTGGACCCTCCCTCAATGTCAGCAAAACAAAGGAAACTATGATCAACTTCAGGAGACGAAGCGGTACACACACTTCACAGCAGTACACACGGAATACATTGATGGCTCTGAAGTGGAGATGGTTGAAAGCGTCAAGTTCTTAGGAATAAATATCACCAGCAATTTGTCCAGGACCAGCAACATCGAAGCAATGGCAAAGAAGGCACACCAACAACTCTCCTTCCTTAGAAGACTTGGAAATTTGGTATGTCCCCAATAACCCTCACCAAATTCTACACGTGCCGTAGAAAGTATTTTATTGGGATGCATTGCAGTATGGTTTGGGAACAGCTCTATCCAGGACTGCAAGAAATTGCAGAGAGTTGTGGATGCAGCCCAGACCATCATGCACACCAACCACCTTTCTACTGTCTCCATCTACACTTCACATTGCCTCGACATTGCTACTTGCATAATCAAAGAGTAGTCTCACCCTAATCACTCACTTGGCTCTCCCATCAGGCAAGAGGCACAGAAGTTTGAAAACACTTTTCTCCAGATTCTGGATCATTTTCTTCCCAGTTGTTATTGGGCAACCGAGCAGTCCTCTCACCAGCGAGAGAGTATGTCGGACTTTATTGGACTTTATCTGACACTAAACATTATACCCTTTATCCTCTATCTATACACTGTGGATGGCTTAATTGTGATCATGTATAGCCTTTTTGCTGACTGGATACCACGCAACAAAAAGCTTTTCACTGTAGCTTGGTGCACGTGTTTAGGAGCAAATGGAAAGGCCACACGAAATTGGTGTTCGAAGTAACGGGTGATTTACTAAAATTGGTGCGAACCAGGAGACCAGGCAAACCTGGTATCCTGAGCGTGACTTTGGTACAACTTTTGCATTCTCAGATGACAAGGTTACACAGAAATTTGATTAGCAGTAAAACCAGGTCTAGATTCCAGAAGGTATTTATTCACAAAGTGCTGGAGTAACTCAGCGGGTCGGGCAGCATCTCGGGAGAGAAGGAATGGGCGACGTTTCGGGTCGAGACCCTTCTTCAGACTGATGTCAGGGGGGCGGGACAAAGGAAGGATGTAGGTGGAGACAGGAAGATAGAGGGAGATCTGGGAAGGAGGAGGGGAAAAGAGGGACAGAGGAGCTATCTAAAGTTGGAGAAGTTGATGTTCAAACCAAGGGGCTGCAAACTGCCCAGGCGAAATATGAGGTGCTGTTCCTCCAATTTCCGGTGGGCCTCACTATGGCACAGGAGGAGGTCCATGACAGAAAGGTCAGACTGGGAATGGGAGGGGGAGTTGAAGTGCTCGGCCACCGGGAGAATGCAGAATGCAGGTTACGAAATACCTAACAAAGTATGTCTTGATTACCGAATAAAATGATTATCCACAAGTCTAATTAGTTGACAGTAGATCAAATTTTCTGTTACAACGATGGGTACCAGCTATAACATAATCAATGTAATTCCTGAAACGTGTGTCGTCACTGCAGCATTCCATTCCATGTGCCTACTTTTAGACTTTGTCTGTGGCTTCCTGTCACCACATTAGCACAATCCACATCCCTATTTACTAGTTATTGGCCCTCACTATTCCTTCCCCCACAACAACATGACTAAATTAAACTAATATACAGGAAGGAACTGCAGATGCTGGTTTAAACCGAAGATAGACACACAAACCTGGAGTAATTCAGTGGGGCAGGCAGCATCTCTGGAGAGAAGGAAAGGGTATAAGAAAATAACTGCAGATGCTGGTACAAATCGATTTATTCACAAAATGCTGGAGTAACTCAGCAGGTCAGGCAGCATCTCGGGAGAGAAGGAATGGGTGACGTTTCGGGTCGAGACCCTTCTTCAGACTGATGTCGGGGGTGGGACAAAGGAAGGATATAGGTGGAGACAGGAAGATAGAGGGAGATCTGGGAAGGAGGAGGGGAAGGGAGGGACAGAGGAGCTATCTGAAGTTGGAGAAGTCAACGTTCATACCACCGGGCCGCAAACTGCCCAGGCGAAATATGAGGTGCTGCTCCTCCAATTTCCGGCGGGCCTCACTATGGCACTGGAGGAGGCCCATGACAGAGAGGTCAGACTCTGAACACCTGCGCTTCGCTGAACACCTGCGCTCGGTCCGCATTAACGCCACTGATCTCCCGGTGGCCCAGCACTTCAACTCCCCCTCCCATTCCCAGTCTGACCTCTCTGTCATGGGCCTCCTCCAGTGCCATAGTGAGGCCCGCCGGAAATTGGAGGAGCAGCACCTCATATTTCGCCTGGGCAGTTTGCGGCCCGGTGGTATGAACGTTGACTTCTCCAACTTCAGATAGCTCCTCTGTCCCTCCCTTCCCCTCCTCCTTCCCAGATCTCCCTCTATCTTCCTGTCTCCACCTATATCCTTCCTTTGTCCCACCCCCGACATCAGTCTGAAGAAGGGTCTCGACCCGAAGCGTCACCCATTCCTTCTCTCCCGAGATGCTGCCTGACCTGCTGAGTTACTCCAGCATTTTGTGAATAAAGAGAAGGAAAGGGTGATGTTTTGAGTCGAGCCCCTTGGGCCTGCCCCGCTGAGTTACTCCAGCTTTCTGTGTCTAAATATCCAGGATGGAATACAAAGAAAAGAAAAACTCCAGCAATAAAGAAAACCAACTTTCCTAACGCCCAGATGCCAAATTAACAGGTGCTGCAGAAACCAAATATTTTAGAAGAGTTACTTTAGTAAATCATCTACACAATTAACTGAAATGAACCTGCATAAACATCTAATACTGCAGAGAATAGTGATATAAAACAGTTCATATAATTGACTCCTACTCATGGGAAATCACGGTTAACTATAATCTGCATATCAAATAAGGCTGCAGTTATCCTAGATTTAATCTGTGTTCATAAATGCCTTAAAATGGGCAGTTTAGATTTTGAATCATTGTTCAACCAAAGAATGTACAAATTTCCAATCCAATCTACATTATCAGGGCCTTATAGAAAACTGGACATTAAGACAAAGGGAAAATAATCAGATCTCTCATCTCTCATCAGATCAATCCAATCTCTCATGAAGACATGGCATGAAAACCAAAAAAATGTGTCCACTCATATGCAACCTTAAATAATCACTGATCTGTGTCTATGAAAAATTAATAAAGAAAATGTAACACAAGCACAGATGAAGCCTTTTAGATGAAGTGTCATAGACTGAGAAATGGTGGTGCACTAAGAAGACTGTCCATGATGGGAACAGTACAGGTTGATATGGCCTTGGATACAGTTACCAGAGGCTGCATAGTGTTGAGTTCTTCCAACATTTGGCAAGTCCACTCCCAAAACATGAAACTTGTACAGAAAACTTACTCGTGTAATTCTGTTAAATATACTGAACAATCTTCTCAGTGATCACCTATTCTGACTTCTGCATATCATTATAGAAACCTTGTAGAAGGCAACTGCAGTTGAACTAAGCATGCAGGAAGTCCAATTTATCCTTTCATAGGCAACACATTGAGAATGCCAAAGCTGAGTTTCTGGAGGAAGCCCATATGTAGTCAAAAATGTAAACAGCACTCTCCAGACTGCACTATGAATGATGGTAGAAATGTGAACTGCAGATGCTGGTTTATACCAAAGATAGACACAAAGTGCTGGAGTAACTTGGTGGGTCAGGCAGCATCTCTGGAGAAAAAGGATGGGTGACGTTTTGGGTCGGGACTCTTCCTCAGACTGAAAATAAGGGGGGGGGGGGATGGAGTGAAGATCTCAAGGTGAGAAAGGATCAGGACCAATCTGGGTGGGCTACAAATGATCTCAGGAAGGGCAGTGCCTGATAGGCCCATTGTTGGCTAGGGAAAGTGTGATCTCAAGAGGGAAACAATGTGGAGAACTGTGTAACATGAAACTACAAGGGTGGAGGAAGGGGGAAAGGGGGAGGGGGTGTGGAGGGGGGGGGGGGGAGGGGGGGAGGGGGGGGAAGGGGAGGCAAGGGCCTAGCCATGGGTAATTACATGTGCCCAAGCAATGCATGTCTTTTTGTCAGGTATGTCAAGCAGTACCTATTCCAGGCATACACTGGCTCTATCCCCAAACGCTTTCTCTGTTACACCGACAAATGCTTTGGGGTTACCTGTGCACAACTCATGGAGTTTCTTAACTTCCTTCACCATGCCCTCAAATTCACCTGGACTACCTCAGACATCTCTCTCCCCTTTCTCGATCTCTCTGTTTCCATCACGGAGGACAGACTATAGACGGACATCTATTACAAACCTACCGAGTCCCACAGATATCAGGACGACACTTCTTCTCACCGTGCCACTTGCAAAGATGCTATTCTCTACTCTCATTTCCTATCTCTGCCACATCAGCTCCCAAGACGAGGTGTTCAATACTAGGACATCCGAGATGTCCTCATTCTGCAGGGAATGTGGGCTCCCCCCTTCTCTGTCATGGATGAGGCCCTCACATGTGTCCCATAGTTCTGCTCTCACTCCCCCCACCCACAGACACATCCAACGCATGATCTTCCTACATTTCTGTCACTTCCTCAGGGATCCCACCGCTAGTCACATCTTCCCATCTCCATCACTTTCCATCTTCTGCAGGGACTGCTCCCTCTGCAACTCTTTGGTGCACTCATCACTTCCCACCCAAACCACCACCTACCCAGGTACTTTCCCCCTGCAACTGCAGGAGATGCAACACCTGTCCTTATACCTCCACCCTCGACTCCATCCAGGGACCCCTTCAGGTTAGACACGTACCTCCTCTAACCTCATCTACTGCATCCTGTGTTCCAGATGTGGGCTCCTGTACATCAGCTGGAGCAAACGTAGACTTGGCGACTGTATTGCTGAATGTATACGCTCTGCCCGCCTAGGGCTATAGCATCTCTCGGCTGCCAATTATTTCAACTCCCCCTCCCATTACCATTCTGTCCTGGCCCTCCTTTGCCAGAGTGAGGCCACACACAAGTTGGAGGAACAGCATCTCATATTTTGCTTGTGTAAATTAAAAACCCAGTGATATGAACATCGAATTCTCAAATTTTAAGTAACTTCTACTTTCACTCCCCTTCCCACCCTCTCCCCCCTTGCCCCATTCCCCCACCCTAGTCGTTTTAGCAGTTTCACAGTTCTTCACATTGTTTCCCTCTTGAGATCACACCTTCCCTAGCCATCAATGGGCCCACCAGGCACATCTGAGCTTTGTGGAGTTGTGGACAAGGACCGCGGACGAGGATCGTGGACCTAGGACGGATTGAATTGGAGGTCACGTCGGTGATCAGGAGTCTGGCTTAGGGGTGGATCCAAGCTGGTTGGGTAACCAGCCTAACACCCGTATCCAGACGGGATGGCGACAGCAAGTGGAGCGGGAGGACAGGTATCCGCAATACCCTGCGAGTGTTGGTAAAGGACCTCTGTGAGGGGACTCCCTTCTCATGGGAACTCTTCATCAAGAAGGTCCTGCTGGAGGCCTGCAAGTTCCAGGTCGAGGACATTTACTGTCACCAGGACTTCCCGGGTAACGGCTACTTTGGCGTTACCTTCAAGTACCTGGCGTCTGCCACCAGCTTGAGTCGGCCACGGGAGCCAGGGTGATATGCAGGAAGAGCGGGGCCATGCTCTTTGGCAACTGGCCCGATCGACCTTCCATCCCCTTCACCATCAAGCCAGACGTCTTGAAGGTGCTGGGGATCTGGTTCGGAGGGGCTGAGGCGTGTAACAAGAATTCGCTGGAGCGGATAGCCAGGGTGGGGAAGAAACTGGAGCTGTGGAAGCAGCGCTCCCTCTCCATCAGGGGGACAAATCTGGTCATCAGGTGTGAGGTACTCTTGGGGCTGCTGTACTTGGCGCAAGGGTAGCCTGTCCGTCCCTCCTACACCACAGGGATCACCCGAGCCGTCCTCTGCATGATCTGGGGATCGAGGATGGACTGGGTGCGACGAGCCACAATGCACAAGTCGGCAGACAACGGGAGCAAAAGCGTGCCCAACGTCGCCCTCATCCTGATGGCCACCTTCGTGTGTGGCTGCATCAGGTGGAGCGTAGAGCCAAGGCACGTGGGTACCGTGTCACTACCTGCTGAGGTTCTTCCTGTCCTCGGTGTTGCGAAGGATGGGTCTGGCACAGATGCCATGCAATGTGTGCCAGTCAGCTGGACATTGCCGCACCATCTGTCGTTCATGGAAAGGTTTTTCTAGACCAACACCTTTGACCACAAGTCCATCGGACAGTGGTCAGCACGGAACATCCTGCAGGCACTGCAGGGAAATGACTTCATGGATCCTGTGGCGTGGTTCCCAGAGCAGACTGCCCAGCTTGTCTGGCAAAATGCCTCATCGCTAGAACTCACCAACAAGCACCAAGACCTGGCATGGCTGGCGGTGAAGGGAGCCCTCCCAGTCAGAACCTTCCTGCACCGCCCAACCCTCACTACCAGCGCACGCTGCCCTCGGAACAGCTGTATGGAGAGGAGACTGTTGCCCACCTCTTCGCAGAGTGTGGATTTGCAAAGAGAGTCTGGAGAGATTTGCAAGGGTCCTTGTCATGATTTATTCCGAACAGCTCCGTCACAGAGGACTCTGTGATTTATGGACCTTCCCAGCGACGCATTCAGAGACTGACATCGAGTGCTGCTGGAAGGTCATCAACTCGGTGAAAGACGCTCTTTGATCTGCCCAAGCTTTGTTGACCACCCAGCGGAGTGAGATGTCCGTCGGGGAATGTTGCCGATTGGCCCACTGCAGGAGTATGTGCTGAGGGACACACTGAAGCTTGGTGCAGCCAACGTCAAGGCTCTGTGGGGGAGGACCAGGGTCTTGGGGTCCTTCCGCTGCTGGACATGGGGGCAGGGTGTGGCGGAGACGCCCCTCAAAATATGGGAAGGGATTCTACGCCAGTGGGCCACATGAGTGGCAAGGGTGGGGGGTCATTTTATGTAATTGGTGTATTGAATATATGTATTGAATGTATGTATAGCCTCCGAGAATGCCGGATGGAGTTTTGGAAGGAACATGATTTGTATATATTTATTTCTTGAATAAAGTATTTTTTGATGAAATAAAAAAACAGGCTACCCTGTCTGAGATCATTTGTGGCCAGCCCAGATTGGTCCTGGTCTTTTCTTGCCTCCAGCTCTTCACCCACCCTCCACCCCCTACTTTCAGTCTGAAGAAGGGTCCTGACCCGAAAAGTCTCCCATCTTTCTCCAGAGGTTCTGCCTGACCGGCTGAATTTCTCCAACACATTGTGTCTATCTATGAATGATGGTGTCAATTGAGAGTCACTCATTAACTCTCTTGCCTCTTGCTCAAAAGCTGGTATGTCCCATTCAAGAGACCACAAGAATGTAAATACAGTATAGGATGATGCTTCAATGCAGGGTTGAAAGAATCCTACACTGTCAGAGCTACTGTGTTTCTGATAAGAAGTGAAACTGAGGCCTTGTTTGCTTTCATGGGGTGATATAATATGACTTCATCTTGCGGAAAAGCAGCGGACTATTTCCTGATGGGTTGGCCAATGTTTACTAAAACAGATTAGCACTATCATTATGTTGCAACACTTCAGAAGAGTTGTCGGATTTGCTGATGGGGATGTGAAATGTGCTATATGCATGCAACCTCATCATTTTTTTCTATTCCATTAGTTGATTAGGTCAACTAAGATGACATTGTTAGAAATGTCAGCCCCTGATGGGTATTAACTTCATAGGAAAGAAAGGAGAGATGATAAGGCGAATGGTATGAAACTAGCTAGGCTGATGAATAAAGCTGGATTACTGTGGATTGAAAATAAAATGTTAACGTTTTTTTGTTTTTTTTGGATATAGAATTTTTTTGGGAGGAAATGGCACTATTTTGTGTAATTATTTAGAATGGAGTGAATTGAAAAATCATCACAATGTGGAACACTAAAAATGGTTACGGGGAGAATATGCATTTAACTGTTGTGGATTAACTCAGCGATTCCTGTCCTTTATCACCAGTGAACAACATCAATGGAAGCAAAGAGCAGCTGGATATTGCATTCCTGATGTGTCACTCTCAGTGTTTTAAGTGCTGAGCAGAAGGAACAGTTGTTTTCAGGCCAGGGGTTTGATACTTTATACATTTATAGTCATCAACACCATTTTAGTGACTCAAGGCATTTGAAACAGTGACTGGATAGTGTATAAAATAAATACCTATAATTTTAAAAAAAAACTCGTTTGTGCAATTCAATGGTTTGGTCTGTTAATTATGTCAATGAAAATCCTGATTATTTCAGCAGTCTTTGATGAGGCAGTATATTTTTCAATAAAGGCTATAGCCTACATATGCTTACATTCACTCATTTGAAGCACTGAAAGGCAATATGCCTATAACACCATTTTAATTATCAATGTGGTGCAGCACTGAATTATTAACAGTCAGTCATTTATCTTTCAGACACTTGCGATTTGAGATGAGATTCTAAGCTCTGGTTGATTGAATGCCGCCTTTCACCATGTGTAATTAGAAACATGCCATCTAATAGGCCAACAGAATAGGTTCTAACCTGAGCTTTGGCATGGCATTGATAAATGTGCCATTCCATTCAAAGTATTAAAGCTTGTTTGGTAGTCTTTATTTTTCAATCAGAGCAAAAGCCCTAAAAGACAGACCTCATCTCTGGACCAATTACAGAGCTCTCAAACCATCTGCGGCAAAATGCTTGGTTTGCAATGCGTGCACTCCTTTTTTTCTGTAGAATTTAAAAGCAGCAGGAAAAGCTCTAACCTGTGAAATATATCACCTAAAATGTGTGACCTGGAAAAATTTAAACATGACATAACTTACTTCACATCATATTTCCATTGGCAACTCTTTCAGAGCATCTACAGTTTTGATAGCATGTATAAATTCCACATCAACCAAGAAAAGGAGAGCACCATTCTGACTTCAGTGGCACTTCAGACAGATCGTACACTTACTTGGATCAGACACATTTCATTAACCGATCAGCCATCACTGCATTAAAAGCAAGCTTGTGGATTGGTTATACAAAGTAAGCATGACAAATCTAGCCTTGATGAGCATGCCTCAATGAGCATGCACTTAGAGGAGTTGGCTATTGGACCTGAAATGTGTTTCCAAATTGTTTATTCCTAATGTACTTCCAATTAAAGGAACAGTATAATTTACATCTTTCTCGGTTCAGATTACTATATGCACATGCCTTTGCATTAAAAATAATATTTTTACAATAGACAATAGACAATAGGTGCAGGAGGAGGCCATTCGGCCCTTCGAGCCAGCACCGCCATTCAATGTGATCATGGCTGATCATTCTCAATCAGTACCCCGTTCCTGCTTTCTCCCCATACCCCCTGACTCCGCTATCCTTATGAGCTCTATCTAGCTCTCTCTTTACCCTTGTTATATTTCTGGTGTTGGCACAATGAATCAAACGTATTACTTCTGTTCTGTATCATTTTGCAATTTTACATATACTTCATTAATAATAGATAAATAACACAATTGGAGCTGTTCTATAAATGTCAAGGTAAATTATTTGCTCATTATTTCATAATACATCTGGTGAATGTTCTGAAATGAAAACAGAAAATGTTGGGAATACTCAACAGGTCAGACGGCACTTGTGGGGAGAGAAGCAGAGTGAGTGTTGCAGGTCGGCAACCTTTGTTTTGGTCTCTCCACAGATGCTGCCTGGCTTGTTAAGTATTCACAGAAATTTTGTGTTTTCTTTGCCTTTTGAGGAAAAGGTTTCTGCCAGGTTTCCTTTGGTGTGATTATTACACAATAACCCGAATAAAAGGATAAGGAATTGGGACGTGAATTGTGTCTGATGCAAAGTGCTTTTCTATTGTGGTGTTAAAATGGAACTGGTATGTTCTGGGGACTCAAAAAACTATCTGCAATTTCCAGCCTGAATTATCTGCCATAGTGAGTATCTTTTCGCCAATCCTGTTGGGGTAACTTCAACGCATCTCTTAAAACTAATCTTCATTTTAGGTGCAAGGTCACAAAGAGGCATATGGTAAAAATCTTCACCTTTTTAGACATGATTCCATTGAATTTAAAATCTAGTCATTTGAAGGTGATGGTTAAAATCATTTTCAGATGTAGTAGTCAAATTAGGAAGATGCAACTAAAAAACATTATGCCAATGTGTAACAATGTTTGATTATGTTGGTTCACGTGATATATTATATATAGTAATGTGAAAATGACTCCATGCAAACTTAATCAGGATTTTCAAAACCTGACTTCATATCGACTGGCAAATAGACAGTATCAACGAGGCAAAACAAAGCTCTTCATTTGTGAAAAATGCTTCATTATAAAACAATTGTTTGACTTCTGGAGTGCATCACCTGATAACGAGCTGGAGGCAAATTGAATTGTGGTTTAAAAAGGAAATCGAGGCAATATCTTGAAAGAAAAATAAATCCAAGGCTAAGAGAAGGGCAAGGAAGTGTCAGTAGCTTCATTGATCTTGCAGAGAGCAGGGAGTATACTCTAATGATATCAACTCAACTCTCCTTGACAGACTTACAACCTACCATGTAGAAAGGGAAGACTAAGGATTGTATGGGTACTCTTTTGCTTGCAGAAGAGCCTCCAGACCACACAGCACCTGTGTTCTCCAAATGCTAATGAAATGCAATCCTAAACCAACCACTTAACTGTACTGTCGGTGATCCTTCAGCACTGCAGTATGTTAAGTATGCACTCCTTCCCAACCTTCCCAAGGGCGTTTAAGGTTGATCGTTAAATGTTAACAGGTCAGCAATATGCACATTCTACAAATCAATAAAAAATAAATGCGAATCACAGACCCCATAGCCACACAGTCGACTTGCAACCTCTCCCCGCTGGCTAATCATCAATGTAACTGCTTGAGCTCAATTTATAATTAAGAACATAAGGCTGACGAACTCCATGTCAACTAACTCGACATGTCATATGTTCATATCCAGTCAAAAGGAGATTAAGCACATGTTGACTAATCATATTTATATGAATCCTAGGTGGTGGATTTCCACTTCTACCTCTCTGCTACCTCTGACTAATGCTCCCCCAGTGGCTGTGATTTGAAGTCAGGTTTTCAAAATCTTGATTAAGTTTGCATGGAGTCATTTTCACATTACTATATATCATGTGAACCAGCATAATCGAACTTTATTACACATTGGCATAATGTTTTTAGTTGCATCTTCCTAACTTGACTACTACATCTGAAAACCATCACCTTCAAATGACTGGATTTTAAATCAATGGAATCATGTCTAAAAAGTGAAGATTTTTACCATAAGCCTCTTTGTGATCATGCACCTAAAATGAAGATTAGTTTTAAGGGATGCGTTGAAGTTACCCCAACAGGATTGGTGAAAAGATTTTCGCTATCGTAGACAATCCAGACTGGGGATTGCAGATAGTTTTGTGAGTCCCCAGAACATACCAGTTCCAGTTTAACACTGCAATAGAAAAGCACTTTGCACCAGACACAATTCACGTCTCAAATTCCTTATCCTTTTATTCGGGTAATTGTGAAATAATTACACTAAAGGAAACCCGGCAGAAACCTTTTCAACACATTTCTGGGATAGCTGGGGCACTGCTCAGTGGAATGTTGTCTTTCAAGGAAGAATAATCCAGCCAATTCATCGCCCGTTTGGAGAATGAATTGGCTGACGTATTCTTCCTTGGAACATTTATCATGATATGCATCCATCTGCTCCACTTCATCAGACTCCTTGTAATCTCCCTGTCTGATCCGACCAGATCACAAATGATCATGGTTTGTTGGTGGAGGTCAAAGCTCTTTGCCCAGTACAACTCAAGGTCACCTTTCACAGCCATCTGCAACCTCCTCCTCTAGAAGGGAGCAACTTCCCAGCTACTTCACCGCAGCCACCTTTTGGGGCAAAGATTGCTTGGACACTTGCAAACTCCTTCTGAACATCAGAATGGAAATATTCATGAATTATAATATTCATAATAGTCATCAACAGCAGTATTCGGTGGCTTCGGCCTCTGCTACAATGGATGTTCATACCTACGCCATCAGATGCTGCAATATGTATGCAGGTTTAGATTAGTTGGGATTAGAGATACAGCACAGAAACAGGCCCTTCGACCCACCGAGTCTGCGACAACCAGCGATCCACTATCCTACACACACTAGGGACAATTTACAATTTATCCAGCCAATTACGCGACAGACCTGTATGTCTTTGGAGTGTGGGAGGAAACCCACGCAGGTCACGGGGAGAACGTACAAACTCTCTATAGACAGTACCCAGAGCCAGGGTCGAAAGGCAGCATCTCTACCACTGCGCCACTGTACCGCTGTTGGCATTGGTGTTGACATTTGATATGATGGGCTTCGACTTCCACACAAAGCTCTGTGCAAAGCTGGAGCAGAACTCTTGCATGCTCCACAACATTTCATGTTGGATTTCGGGCATGCCTGTGCATCCTGATACAAACATCTCAATCTATTAATTGTCTTATCAAAGTTCTTGTTTGTCATAGAGATCAGGCATGACTCTAACCTGCTTGTTTGTGAGTTGTCTTTTCCCAGGGCTTAGTTGTAGATCTCCAGTGCTTGACTCTGTATTTGAGGTGGTGGCTGGCTGTTGTAGATTGGATGATGAGTGCCTTTCTGAAATTCTTCTTGGTCAACAACTAAAACCTAGTCAGGTGTGAATTTCTAGGTATCTGAAATGATATTGACACAAAATTAATAGTGAAGGAGATGTGTGCTTAAACGATTTCCATCTTATGAATCCACACATCAGGAGACCAGTTTCAATTCTGACCCCGATGACTGTGTGGCATTGGCACGCTCCCCCTAAAACCCCAAGTGCTCCAGTTTTTTCCCCAAGTGCTCCAGTTCCTTCCCACTTACAAAAGATAGTTGCAAGGTTAATTGTCAACTGTAAAAATGACTACTAGTGTGAGAGGAGAAACAGGATGAAATTAATGAGCGTGTGAATGAATGGATTACGGGGAAATAAATAGAAACTGGGGTTGGCAAGATTGCTGCGAGAGCCCCCATTAACCCAATGGGCCATGATGTCCTTCTATGTCCTGGGGGAAATACACACAATATGAAACTGAAGGGATTGCAGTATGAGGAAAAGCAGAAGCTGCACAGGAAGAGTAGAGTGAGCTGACCACCATGAGATGACTATGATTGCTGCACGGCAGTTGGTTGTGGGCACTGTCACCATTGTCCCATTAATAACAAGCAACCACCAGTTTAAGTTACTCAGCCTGGGCACATGTTAACTGGGGTTTTGTTCTGGTGCTGGCCACTGTGTGATGCCACTCTCTGAAAAAGAGGGAACAAATCTGTTGCAATGTGTTTGGATGAGATATCTTCCAAGGTCGCATATTGCTGTGCATCAGTGACATGCTGATGTGGTAGAGCCATGCCTATTGTCTGAAGGTTTGGTGGGGCATGTGTAATGCTAAGCAAGAGTCATGATTGGTATTGGATGTGAACCTTCTTCTCAGGCTGAACCACAGGCCAAAGATAACCGGGCTCCAGCTCCAGTACTGTGGGACCTGCAGGCCCTCCCACAGTTGGTACTTGATGGAATGGATGGGTAGATACTTTGAGATGTTAGCTTCTTCTGATGATTGTGCATGACCTCCATAGGCCCCTTTCAGAGAGGCTTGAAATACATTTCCAAATATTCCTTCTCCATTTTGAGTGGTCAGAGTTTTCCACAAATCAATAATTCCAAAGTGTTTTCCCTGTCCTCATGTAATTCCCTTGTTCAGAGGTAAATGGCTGTTTTGGGATCTGGGGTCAGGAGTATGGATGCCACGACACACCAAGTCGAAGTGTCAGTTGATCTTGTCTCTGAAGGGCAGAGATCATTGCTGCTTGGTAGATCAAGAACTTGGCATTGAATTTGAGATTAC
This sequence comes from Rhinoraja longicauda, assembly GCF_053455715.1. NCBI lineage: Eukaryota > Metazoa > Chordata > Chondrichthyes > Rajiformes > Arhynchobatidae > Rhinoraja > Rhinoraja longicauda. Next base: position 20,813,923 of record NC_135967.1, read on the forward strand.
GATCTTTAAATATTCTTTTCCACTGCTGGTCAAGAAGCTGGATTTCTGGGCATCATGAGATGAGTTTCATCATCAATGCCTGCCTGCTGAAGGGCAGTTCCTGACTTGAAATGTGATCCATGTAGCTGAGAAAAACATTGCAGGCACACAGGCCAATGTTCTGGAAGAGTCCACTGATATTTGGAATTTATAGCAGGTCACAATGTGGTGGTGCAAGTAGAGATGGCCATGGGATCAGGCTGGAGTGGCTCTGGATGAAACAGGTAGTGGTCTGGAAACAGACACAGGCAGTGGAGTATGGGTGTACAGTGTCAAGCAGCATGTAGTTGTGATGGCCAGATGTTGGCAGATGACTTGCACAGACACACCCACTTAGAAGCCAATTTTTATTTTAAAGATGTTTCATCTATGTCCTTGACGCATCACGCCTGATGTTGATCTCTTCAGTTACATTCTTCTGTAGCAATATGACTCTGTCAGTATCAATTGGTTGTTGCAAGAGACTCATGAATAAACACCAAGATTTGCATCATATGAGGGCTCTAAGTATGTTCGAATTTACATACTTGAGGTTCTGAAGGGCCTGTTTCTATTCTGTATCTGTCTATGACTGACCCTGTGGTGTATATTTTTAGAGTGAAAATCAAAAGGCATTATTTGTTTTAACAAGAATGCTGGCCTGTGATACAACTGAAAAGCAGAGTTGTTCCACCTAATTCCTAAAAAAGAATCAGACATATATGTAATAATTGTAACGTTTTGAGATAAGACCATGAAACACATTTTTCCCCATTTAACAGAATAATTTTAAATGCCTTGATAAATTTGATCACATGTAAGAGAAGGCTAAAGGTTGAGTCCCTTGAAGAGAGAGATAAGCTAGTAAACATTGTTTGTCATGCAGCTAAACCTCTGGAGTTCCTGGGGCCTAGATTTTAAATGGCTCAGCTGGAGTGGGGCTATCTGAGACTCTCATCTGTTAGTCTGCCTTGGTCCAAGTCTTGAGGGTGAGGATAATTTATTTTGCACTATGAATGAGGTCAGAGGCACATGGGTGAAAGCCTGCATCATTTTTTTGGCACTAACAGTGAACCAGCAACTACAAGTAGCATCCTGACACTATATTTATGAGCCAAAATGTTCCAGCAGAAGATTCAAAACTGCAAAAGAATTTGCAATGCTCTGTTGGTAGCTGCCAAGTAGCAATTGATTGGTACAACCTCAGGAGTGCCAAGGACATAAATCCTTTGAAAAAGGTGCTATCAAAGTCAGCGTGGAGTTCAAATGAACCTAAGCCTTCACAGAACAGACCAGGGAAAACTATTACAAAAAGAGAGATTTGGCTTTTTTTACTGGAGTTGTCTAGATTAAGGGTTGACCTAACGGAGAGTTGCAAAACTATGAAGAGTCCCAAGAAGGTTTATTCTGATACTTCTATTGGTCAATCAGCCAACAATTTAAAGATAATTGTAACGGCACGGTAGCGCAGCGGTAGAGTTGCTGCTTTACAGCGAATGCAGCGCCGGAGACTCAGGTTCGATCCTGACTACGGGTGCTGCACTGTAAGGAGTTTGTACGTTCTCCCCGTGACCTGCGTGGGTTTTCTCCGAGATCTTCGGTTTCCTCCCACACTCCAAAGATGTACAGGTATGTAGGTTAATTGGCTGGGTAAATGTAAATGTAAAAATTGTCCCTAGTGGGTGTAGGATAGTGTTAATGTACGGGGATCACTGGGCGGCACGGACTTGGAGGGCCGAAAAGGCCTGTTTCCGGCTGTATATATATGATATGATATGATAGAAAAAGGAATTGCAGAAGGATAGAATATATATTTCAGATATAGCAAGGATATCACTCAGCTACACACCCTAAAGCAAACAACTAATAAATTGCTTGATAACAGACTTGAGATATATTTACAGGAGTGTAAACATGTAGGAAAACATAATGGGAATACGTTCATGTGGAGAAAAATATGGTGCGGAGCTTAAAGGACCAAATGCTCGCACATTCTGTGATTACATTGTGAAGTTAGAAATATATAGTTTTGATGACATAAAATATAACAACTAATTTTACAGAAACTCTCTCTCAAGAAATATTTCATTGCATTGTTGATCTGAGTTTGGTAGTCAAATGGATATTCCGTCACTAAAAATACAAGATAGATTAAGTAATCAAAATGCATTTTTATTTTTCAGCCTTGATTTCTAGTGAATTCTGCACGTGCAAAAGGCGATGGTTTCTCAGTGTAGAATGGTGACCAATATCTAGCATTTTCTGCTATTTGTTTCAGTGCAAGTGATTGCATTTTTATTCCTTTTAAGCCTACATTTCCAATGTTGCTTTAAAAAAGGGGTTGATTTTGATTTGTTTAGGAAGGAACTGTTGATGCTAGTTTAAACCTTAGATAGGCACAAAATGCTGGAGTAACTCAGCGGGACAGGCACCATCTCAGGAGAGAAGGAGTGGGTGATGTTTCGGGTTGAGACCCTTCTTCAGACTAGTCAGGGAAGGGAAACAAGGGATATAGACAGTGATGAAGACCCGAAACGTCACCCATTCCTTCTCTCCAGAGATGCTACCTGCCCCGCTGAGTTACTCCAGCATTTTGTGTTTATCGTTGATTTAGATTAATTCATTTTTCCATTTGGAATTCAGTTTTAAAAAGGCAACTAAAATGATGATGGCCTATTATAATTTGTACTTCGGATGTATTGAGATAGTTCTGCACAAATGAATTGTGCTCTGTGAAAGAAAATAGTTTTGTCTGGCATGGCTTGAATTGTACTGGGAAGTCGCTCAGGCATTGAGTAGCAACTCAGCTTCAGGTGGTAGATCCCCACGGACATGAATCTGGGTCATTCAGACTGCATTTTTGTCAAAAGTTTTTGAACTGCTTTGATAAGAGACACTGAAATGTAATTTAGAAGGATTAAAATAATGTATTTTATTAAGTAACATTATAGTGATTAAAGCAAATAAAAAATAAATATTTGCATTTTTGAAACGTGATAGAAATCAGTATATAATACGAAGGAAATTGAAAATACAGATGAAGATAAATAATTCATAAGAACATTCCTTTGCAATCACCATTGGCAAACATTCATATGAAGGGATGGTACTGGCTGGTGTAAACCTAAGGTGCTCAATGTGAATTGTTTCCAAAGTCTCAGCTCAGGATGTTCATATTAAAACCAGAAAAAGCTTGAAATAGCCAGCAGATCAGACAGCATTTGTGAAGAGAAAAGAGAGAGTTGGTGTTTCAGATCAATGACTTGATCTGAACTCGGAAAATGAAAACAACAGCATGTTCACTGCTTAATGTTTGCATTGAATGGGGGGTAAAAAGGTAAGTTCATGCATCGTTTGTGGTTGCATGTGGTACAGTGAGAAGGGGAATTGGCGTTGGTGTAAAAGTAAGAAAGAAGAGGGAAGTCATGGAGAGAACTGACCTTTCAGAATCACGAAAGAGGAGCGAGGAGGCAGAGGATCATGTCTGATGGTGGAATCTTGTTGATGGTGATGGAAATTACAGTGGGTGATCTATTGAAAGTGGTGGGATGGAAAGTGCAGTTCAGAGAATCCCTGTCCTTGGTCTGACAGGAAGAAAGAGGTGAGAACTGAAGGGCAGAACATGAAACAGAAGTGTTGGATAGTAGAGGGGAGGCTAAGAGAAACGGAAACATCTAAAAAAACTGTTCCAGAAAGTCTTGCCATTAGAACTGATGCGATGGAGTCATTGGAACTGGGGGAACAGAACAGAGCCTTCTCGGGAAGAGGGGTTAGAAGTGACATAGTCTGTGCAAGTCTGAGGCCTTGCAATGGATAGGGTATGTGCTCTACCCCAGCAGCACAGAAGCAAGTCAGTTGTGCTGGAAGCTGATCTCGAGTTCATCTTTGATACCCCTGCTGCGGTGAACAGAACCAGTGGTTGGGCACAAGTTGACAGAGTGGACCTCACCACTGACTCTCAGTGGAGTCATTGGTTAAGTACATTTAAGGCCATTGAAGCTCTAGAGATGACAACAAACCTATGATACAGTCCTTCTTTGCATTATTACTTTTTTTTTTGGATTATTGAACTATGTTCAATTACATTTACAAGTTCTCAGAAAATGAAGAGTTTATGTCTGCACACAGTAAGACCTGTGTAGCAATCATGCATGGTTAATAAAAGGCAAGTAACCTGTCATGTAAATACCTCAAACACCAGAGTGTGTAATTCCTATCCATGACATTCAATGGTCTGTGAGCTTGCCTGTTATTTTTTGTTCCAAATGACTGCGATAGGTGTTGGTTTTTCATATTCAAGAAAGCAAATATGAATTACATATTTCAACATCAAAGGAATGGAATTTAAGTAGTTATAAAATACACAATAGAACCTTCTGTAAATAGTTCTAAACAGGGCAATGATAGTCAATTGATACTGAATTAATCAAATTGCAGCATCAACTTGTGCATTTCATCACCTTATTGAATCAAAAATGTTTCAAAAATATTAAATCCATTAGCTTATATTTTTATCTTTCCCTCATTCCCCCACTTACTTCATTCAATCACCCTTTTACTTGTTGTTTAGGATATTTAAAGAATTATTTGTGGGATACATGAAGATCTGCTTTGTATTCTCTAAATTTTCTCAGTCTCTGGACTATTCTCATCCAAAATGCCATATTAAACCTTCAATAGATAACCTGCTACAGCATATGGGGAGGGAATCCAATGCCATGCAAATGACCTGAAAGTATATGTGAAGTTTTAAAAACCTGCAAAAACGCAATCTGTTTTTACCATCAAAAAATCTCAGGAACTCATAGCTGGAAGATCCCCAGCGATTTGTGTGAAGATTTAAAAGCTTTTAGGGAAGCACTGAAATCCCCTAGGATAGGAAGGCCAGATAAAAATTGGGTTGAGATACCTCTTGTTCCTCATTTCTCTCCCCTCAATATGTTTTATTTATTTCAAGTTGTGCAGCAGTTGAATCTTTTTCCCTGAGCATGTTTATTCAAGAACACTCACTTTCATCTTATGCATTCACAACCTGGAACGAAAGAGCACAGCATCTTCACCTTTCTAAACAGCACTTGCATAAAAAAATCCATTGCTCTTTCTGCCCCAAGTGCATTAAAATCTCCAGAGAGGAATCCGATTGCATGGCTTTTTTTTTCTGTGCTTATTTAAATGGTTGAACACTACCTGATATTGGAAATGTAATGAGTCAGAATATGGGTGCAATCTCTTTCCCATCAAGGTATTTTTGATCTTAAAGAATAAACTTATTTTTGCCTAAAGCCAAGAAGCAAGAGAAGAAAATGATCCGATAATTCTTTTGTATTGGCATTTGCAAAATACATTATTTAGACTCTGCCTTATGATTTAGATCTATCATGATGAAATTGTTCTGACACTAGAAAGCAAACATTGCCAACCTGCCTTTGCATACAGCTGATATTTTTGGTGTATAGAAATAACCTGTGTGCCAGCTTCTCATGTAATAATTCAAATTATTTTGATGTTTGAATATATCTAAAATTTGACTTATTGGTTATTGATTAGCTGATGATTAGATAATTCAGTAATGTCCACTTATTCTAAATGTTGCACACAAACTATAGTTGCCCAACAGCAGGCACTGTAAGACTTCAGAATGTTCACCTGGACAGAATGCTTGATCTAACACTTTCTTACAAATTGCCATTGTGCTTCAAAAGGTTTCTTAAATGTTTGGAGGTTAAAAAGCAGTGTGAAAACCAAACTTAATTTTCAATACCAGGTTGACATTAGACCTGATACTAAAAGGGAGGCAGAGAAGTTGCTGGCAAAGAGTTCATGAAGTTCACAGTTGCGGAGAAACTGCTGAGCCCGAGGCAGGGCCTCATCAGTTAAATGCTTGACCGGTGCGTAAGATCATCAGGTCTCCATGTCAGTTGCTGCTGGGAATCAGGCAGTGATTGATAGAGGCACTGGTCATGATGGCACAGAGTACAAAGTTCGGTGAAGGAAGGATCACAGAATGGTTGCAGCACAGGATCTGTGAGAAAGGGCCAGTTTCATGCAAGAGCAATACAGGAAGTTTCACTCCCCATCCTCTCCCTTTAGTCGTGCAAATTCTTTCCTTTCATCTGCTCGTCAGCTCTCGTTTGATTGCTGTAAATACATCTGCAACCACCGCTATTCCTGCCATTGTGTTCCTGACTCTTAAAGCTTGCTGCTGGAGAAGTTTTTCACATGTCCCTTTTGGTTCATTAGCTAATTACCTCCATTTTGTATAACAATAAGCAAAAATAGAAAATACAGGAAATACACAGCAGGTCATGCTGCCTCTGTGCAAAGAGAATCAGAGCTCGTTTTCAGGTCGATAACCCTTTTTCAGTTCTGTTTCTCTTCCCACAAGTGCTGCCGAACCTGCTGAGTGTTCCCTGCATGTTCAGTCTTTTTATTTCAGATTTCCACACAGGCAGTTTTCCTGAATTTATCTTCATTTTATATCCCCTGGCTTTTGAACCTTCCGCCAGTTTCTCCCTAACTATTGTATCAATACCTTCATGATTTAGATTCTGTCAATTCCCCATACAACATTACAAGGAGAACAACTTCAGCTTTTCCTGCCTATCCACATCAGTAAAGTTCCGCATCTCTGGAATAATTTCAGTAAGTCTCTTCTGCAACCTCCCTAAAACATTGACATGTTTCCTAAAGTTTGACAATTAGAACTGGACGCTCTATTCTAGTTGTGACCAAGCCCATGTTTGATTTGGTTTCATTGTGACTTCCTTGCTCTTGTACACTACAATTTATAAAGCCCAGATTCACAAAAGTCTTTTTTTAACCACTTTATCAAGTTACTTTTCAATCTTCAATGAACTGTGCAGATACAGTATACAGTTTTTTTATTTTTCTCTTTTAAAATGTTGCCTTCCAGTTATATTACAATTCGAAGAACTAAATTTAATTCAAACTAGACCAAGTGGACCCGTTGGGCCCAAACCTCTCCTGCATTGGTGGAGCACCCTCTCTTCCTCCACTCCCCTCTCCCCCCTTCTCTCTCCCCCTCCCTTCGTCCCCCTCCCCTCTCCCCCCTCCTTCCCCCTCCCTCCCTCCCTCCCTCCATCCTCCTCCCCCTCCCTCCCCTCCCCTTCCACCTCCCTCCTCCCCCCCTCCTCCCCTCTCCCTCCCCTCTCCCTTCCCCTCCCTCCCTACCCCTCCCTCCTCCTCCCCCTCCCTCCTTCACCTCCCTCTTCCCCTTATCCTCCCTCCTCCCCCCCCCCATCCCTCCCTGGGAGATAGATTTAAATGTTAAAATGTGAATAACTTAAAAAATATAACACCAATTTCAATAAATTTACTTGCATTACCATTAAAGCGATGTTGGTGAGTAAGGTGGGCCTAAAATTGTCACGCTATCGTGCACTGTTTTGGCTGTAGTTCGATCACAAACAAACAAACAAATGAGAGTTTTAGTATATAGATGAATTATTGGGGAAGGATGGGCCAGAAGGAGCAACCTTATGCAAGACTGGATGGGATATGGATCATGTGCAGGCAGATAAGATTAATTTATCTAGGCATCATGTTCGGCACAGACATTGTGGTCCAGGCAGTCTTTTCCTGTGCTGCAGTGTTCTATGTTCGTATGTTCTATAAGGTGAGGGCAGATTAAACTTGATCTGATCAGCACACATGTACTCCTTTGTTGCTACTCCAAACTCCCTCCCATTCACATTCTCCCCTCACTTTGGATTCTGGATAGTATTATAAATAAGCTCCTGCTGATTTCATTGGATTTGATACAGAACTTTATTTCTTTGTATGTCTGCCCAGAAGACAGTTAATATTGGGATATGGTAATGACTAAATGGGATCAGAGTGGGAATGCAACTGGTGTCATTTTAAGTGCTTTCCCATACTTGGCCTCTGCCAGGTTGAGACAATTAACATCAAACCTTAGACCCCATGCAGCAATACAAAAATAACCTGCTGGCAGTTCAATTGCAAATACATTTGATGTTCTGTGATCCAAGATGGCTAAAGTTTAGGGGGAGGAGGAGAACAAAAGATACAATAACAACTTTCTCTCCCTCCATTGTCAAAGGGGTTGCTTAATTCTGATTGATCAGAACAGGCTGCCCTTGGTTCTGGGTGAGATTTTATCTTAATGTCTCGAATGGAATGAGTAATAGGGAGAGAAGTACAAGGGCGATCCAACCCAATCTTTCCAAAGTGTCAGTTTTAAATGTACAAAGGACGAGATGCCACATCAAGAATGATGTCTTGGGTAAAGCATAATTGGCTGACAGAATCAAACCTTTACTTTCAAGGTTCACTGAGAAAACAAAGAATTAGTTCAGTTTGCTTGTGTTTGATGAGCATTTGCCTTTTCTTACAGTCTCTGTTCCCTTCCCATTATTCCTAGTTGGGTATTTGACAGGAATTGCAAAGAAAGATTGTGACAATGACGCTGAGCATGAGACAATAAATGCAGGCAGATGTAATGAATTAATGACAAGCGCATGTCAACAAAGTGGTTCATATTCATCTTTGCTGCATTTGGTAACTGTTGAATTTGGCATTAGATGAATTAAGAGCCTACAATGTACACAGAAGAAATGATATTAAATACTTTCAAATTTGACAAATCTGAACATTGCTGTGTTTCAAAGGGAATTGTTGTATGTATTCAGCGTTAATTGTCATGTGGCATCTAGTCCTCCTTGCAGCTAAAACTGACATATTGACAGGACTGGATTGGATCATACTTTGTGCCATAAGCAGCTGGAGTAGTTTGGAGTAGACTAATGTTAACCCCAGTCACAATCTACATCCTTTGCATATCTTTCATTCATTGTTCTTCATCTCTCTACATCATTGTCGAGATCTCTAATTTCCCTTATCCCTAACCAGTCCAAAGAAGGGTCTAGACCCGAAACGTCACCCATTCCTTCTCTCCAGAGATGCTGCCTGTCCCGCTGAGTTACTCCAGCTGTTTGTGTCTATCTTCGGTTTAAACCAGCAACTGAAGTTCCTCCCTACACGCACATCCTTTGTAAATGTTTGTTGGATTGTTGTGAAGTTTTCTCCATTTTTTCACCAAAGAATGGCACAAACAAAGGGACTAGAAACTATTCTGTGTCAGGAAAGTGTTGTGCTGACCGTATAATAACAGAAGCCTTACACCTGGATAATGATCCAAAGACTTTATTAACTACATACCAAGCACGACCTCACGCCTGCACGTTCCACTTACACTAACCCCAATCACACAAGCTAAAGGGGCGTAACTACAAAAGCATGACACAACATGAGTGACACCATTACACTAATCTACAGAAAAACATGGTCAATTATGTGCAAAAGTTCATCTATCATCGTGGAGAAAGCCATTCCCTCTGCCAGTGCAAAATGACTAAGCGAGAAGAAGCAGGATTGTGGATGAGGTTGGGTTAGGCCTCGGAGATTTAGGAAGTTGATTATGTGGGTGGCAGTGGTGCAATGTACAGTATTTAGGGGTATGAAATTATGCATTTCAGAAGTATTCATGACATTCATATGAACAAAATCTATTTAGCCATTCTATTTTTAGATATGATTTATACACTTTACACGTTAATATGTTGTGTTATCAAGATAATGTCATGTCATGTGAAATATGTGCTGTAAGTCCATATGCCCATGTAAATTGATAGTTTTCCGTGTCCACTAAATTTCTTATTCAAAATAATTTATACTCACAGTAATGGTTACACCTCTTTCTCCGAGGTTGGGTGAAATTTAATTGTACAGGAGGAAAGAAATTCATTCATTTTTGCATTTGGTTGTGAATTATGTATTTTTTAATTTTGGAAAAGCTTTAATGAAATCAGCTCAATATCCCCTGTTTCTCTAAATGGATTTTTAAGGCATTAGTACATCATATTCATGACTAAAGACTTACCCTTTTTGTAACTCTTGAATATTAGGCATGCTGTGCCTAACGTGCATGAGCGACAGCTAAATGAGTTGAAAACGTAAATTAGCACTCAAAGAAGGAAATGTGTGGAATATGGTTTTACTTTTGTTGTTAAACTAATAATCGAGATGGATTGACTATTAATCTCAAGATATGTGCTCAAATCCCAAACTGGCAGCAAGGGATCATAAAATTCAGTTAATTACATAAATCTGGAATAAGCACTATAATAATAAATTATAATGATAATACATTTTATTTGTCATATGTAGGTTGGCACAGGGTCAACGGTACAATGAAATGTATTTGACAAGACAACGGGTCACCTCAGCAGTAATATTCCAAGGATAAATAAGATTTTAAAAATGGCATTAGTAAGGTAAAAAGACAATATTAAAAATAGGTAAAAAGACAATATTAAAAATAATCAACATATATGATTTAAAATGTGTTTATGAGTTCAGAAGTCTGATGGCCTGATGGTAGAAACTGTTCTTAAGTCTGGTGGTACGCGCAGCCATACTCCAGGGTGCTGGTTGGCTGCAGTCCTTGATGATGCTGCGTGCCTTCCGCAGGCACCGCTGGTAGAAAATATCCTGAATGGCCGGGAGACAGTTGCCAGTGATGTGCTGTGCCGTCTTTACCACTCTCTGTAGTGATTTGTGACTGTGGGCAGAACAGTTCCCATACCAGACTGTAATGCAGCCCGTCAGCAGGCTCTCGATGGTGCATGTGTAGAGGTTTGTGAGGATGCTGGCGTTCATGCCAAACTTCCTCAGTCTTCTCACGAAAAAGAGCCGCTGGTGGGCCTCCTTTGTTATTGTGTCCGTGTGCAGTGTCCAGGAAAGGTCCTCAGTGATGTGAACACCGAGGAACTTAAAGCTGCTGACTCTTTCAACCTCAGCATCACCGATGTGGATGGGGAGGTGTCCACTCCCTCGCTGTGTCCTGTAGTCCATGATCATCTCTTTAGCTTTGCTGACATTGAGAGAGAGGTTATTTTCCTGGCACCAGCTGTTTAGTGCCTTTACCTCCTCTCTGTAGGCCATTTCATTGTTGTCTGTGATAACAACTATAAAACCATTAGATTATTGTAAATACCCAGTTGTTTTCTGAAGTCCATAAGGGGAAAGAAAACCTCTTACCTGTTTTTTTTCTATATCTGCAGTGAGATCTACCCTTAATTGATCTCTTGTGGGTTAATAAGACATTGTATGTTCCAAATGCTACAAAAATCTAGAATAATACAAATGTAATTACCTGGCATCAACCTAAGCACTGCTCATGACAAAGGTTCAATCAACTAAGCTAACTGAATCAATTCTTCTTGTCTAAGTCTGCCAATTTGATTTATTTCATTTGGTATCTCATGCTATGTTTGTCTGGCTATTCGTCCATCTATTCGTCTGGCTGTTCGTCCATCTGATTGTAGTCGTACCACAAATTAAATCCAACCTCCACTCAAGACTCCCCCTTTGTTATCAATGAGTTTGTTCTGCAGCCTTGCAGGAAAGACAGCAAGGGGTTATCAGTGCCATAATTGTGTGCTGAGAGAGTGCTGAGGGAGCTTGGCCTCAAAAAGCCTCATGGGTTCTGATCAAGCATGGGCAAAGGTATTTCCTGCTGATGAACTCTCAGCACATTCGCTCTACAATGAGCACCATAAACAAATTGATGCCAGGAGGAGACCTGAATATTCAATTTGCAGAGAAGAACAACTTCATCCTCCATGATGGCAGAATGCAACGCAAGTGCAAAATCCTGGAATGTTTACAACCATCTTTAGTTTGATGTTCTGCGTGAATATTGTATCATTCATTCTCCACCTGATGTCCCTACCATTTTGGATATCAAACTTCAGTCAGTTTGATCCACTTTATATGATATCAGGAAATGATATCAGGAACACAGGGCACCGAAAAGACTCTGACAACATTATGTTTTCGTAACAAATATCAGCCTACTTTAGTACAGTTACAGGACTGGCATTACACAAAATTATGTGTAAGAAGGAACTGCACATGCTGGTTTACACTGCTATTTGGTAACTAACATCATCTTCAGATAGACACAAAATGCTGGAGTAACTCAATACGTCAGGCAGCATCTCTGGAGAAAAGGAAAAGGTGACGGTTCAGGTTGAGACCATCTTCAGACGCAGACGCAATCTGAAGAAGAGTCTAAAGCGTCATCTATTCCTTTCCTCCAAAATATTCTGCAAATTGAAAGGAAAACTCTCCACTGGCAGAGGTCAGACACAGCACAGAAGAAAAGTGGAGGTTTTTGGAAGCCAATTATCTCAGCCCCAGGCCATCAGTTAGTGTTAGAGGCCTAATTATCTTCATCTGCTTTATAGATGATCTTGGAGGTAAGATCTTTATGCCAGAAGTGGGAATATTCTGTGATGTTTAAACAGTACACAGTTCCTGTAGCAAAACCCTCAGATCACAAAGGAATCCATGTCTGCATTCAATAATCAAGGTTGGGCTGATAACTGGAAAATAATTTATGTTGCAAATAATTGCCAGGCTTTAATAAAATTCAATAAATGTGTCAAACTCTCTCCTTGAACCACGACACCACAGCCCTTAACTACCCTACAACCCCCACCAAACGACCCCATTCAATAACACTGTTAAAATACCTGCACTGGATGGACTCTTGTCCCCGAGATGGCTCTTCTTATCTCCTCCCAGAGGTGCCACTTGGTGGAGGCCTTCCCGAAATGCTGCGTGGTGGAGGCTGCCTGGAAGGCGTGGGGGCGCACTGGTCGACGGGACCCCGACTGAAGGTTTGGCGGAAGTCGGGGCCCATCCGAGGGCTCGGTTATCAGCGGAACCGGGAGGGAGCTGCTGGAGACATTGGACGTGATGACCAAGGGCCAGTAGGATGGGTAATGCCTCCAGCGCCTTTAAGGTTGGCATCAGGTGGCTCCCCCAGGACACATGGATAACCAGACGAGGAGAGGGACTTTGGTCGCAGGAACTGCTCCAGTACATCGAGCGCACGGGCCAACCCAACTTTGGACTTTGGAATTGGTGGCAATATATGCAAAACGAATTTCACTGTGCAGTTGCATAAATTACAAATAAATCACCATTGGATAGCAGTAGTTCAGGAATTTAGGATGGGCATCAAATGCCAGGTTTGTTGAGGCTTTCATATCACATGAAGGGATATTAATAAATGGCAGAGTGCACAATTCATTCGTTGCACTCCAATTATTTGTTGATTTTTGGCATCTTACATTTGGCAGTATTTTATTGAGGTTTGGTGAACTTAATGGCGATAAGATGGATGAACGTTAGACGTTACTTTTGATTTAGTTTTCAACTTAGGAAGGGAACTTTAGGTCTTGACTTTAACACCGTGTGTGTGAATTGACTCATTATCTTAATTAGAATCTTCAGGAAAATGGAATGGAAGATATAGATTTATGATAGCAACGAGAACGAAAAGACACAGTAGTCACCTGAAATTAATTTAGTTGCTATATGAGTTTGTACATAGTGAAATTCAGAGTTTACCCTTTTATTGGTGCGCTGAATGGGTGACACATGTCCAATTGACTGACAGAAATAATCTGGAAATTGTGAAAAATTATAGTTAAAAATACTGTTTCAGTGCTTGCACTCATAATCATCCAATAAATCTTCAGATGCAAGCACGTGGTGGCAGCTGCAGGAAGAGAGTGCAGCTGCCTTGTCATCGACAGTGGGAAAACAGATCAGATCTTAATGAACCTCCCTTACTGCCACACACCAGCCGCAGAGAAACTGCCATGGAGGTGAAAGAACATGTGGGAGTTGGCGAATCGGTGATCCAATATGCTGAATATGACCAGTCAATAGACAATAGACAATAGGTGCAGGAGTAGGCCATTCAGCCCTTCGAGCCAGCACCGCCATTCAATGCGATCATGGCTGATCACTCTCAATCAGTACCCCGTTCCTGCCTTCTCCCCATACCCCCTCACTCCGCGATCCTTAAGAGCTCTATCCAGCTCTCTCTTGAAAGCATCCAACGAACTGGCCTCCACTGCCTTCTGAGGCAGAGAATTCCACACCTTCACCACTCTCTGACTGAAAAAGTTCTTCCTCATCTCCGTTCTAAATGGCCTACCCCTTATTCTTAAACTGTGGCCCCTTGTTCTGGACTCCCCCAACATTGGGAACATGTTTCCTGCCTCTAATGTGTCCAATCCCCTAATTATCTTATATGTTTCAATAAGATCCCCCCTCATCCTTCTAAATTCCAGTGTATACAAGCCCAATCGCTCCAGCCTTTCAACATACGACAGTCCCGCCATTCCGGGAATTAACCTAGTGAACCTACGCTGCACGCCCTCCTACAAGAGACGCAAGGCTGCTGCAAGGTGTGAGCTGATCAATCTGCCACGTGTTATAGCATCCTGCACTGAAGTACATGACATAGAAATCATGCAGTCAACGAGGGAATTCACAATATTGCATCTGGATACAAATTGAACAGCGAAAAATTAGTGGCCGAGACTGCCAGTAAAAAATGTCATGGTGAAGGCTCTTTAAATCACCACTCGTGGCTGCTCTGCTGTGAAGTTTTGCTCTCTGCTTTTTGGTAACTAACATCATAGTGTGTGCCTTCAAGTTCCAATTTGTGTCAATAATTGAGAAAGCAGACATTATTCACATGTCTGCTTGTGAATAGCAGAGGGGCAGCACGATGGCGCTGCGGTAGAGTTGCTGCCTTACAGCGAATGCAGTACCGGAGACTCAGGTTCGATCCTGACTACGGGCGCCGTCTGTACGGAGTTTGTACGTTCTCCCCGTGACCTGCGTGGGTTTTCTCCGAGATCTTCGGTTTTCTCCCACACTCCAAAGACTTACAGGTATGTAGGTTAATTGACTGGGTAAATTGTCCCTAGTGTGTGTAGGACAGTGTTAATGTGCGGGGATTGCTGGGCGGCCGGACTCGGTGGGCCGAAGGGCCTGTTTCCGCGCTGTATCTCTAAATTTAAATCTAAATCTAAACATCTGTAGGATGCTGGGGGAACCACTCAAGAGGTCTGGACTGGTTTCTGACTGGTTGGCATTTTTACTTGGGTATAATCAGGTAATTATACCTGGGTATAATCAGATACCTTTATCCCAGGATAAAGGTAATTTATAAATGATTTGTACAATACAAAATACATGCAGTTTCATCCAATTTTGAGGCTTTGTATTTTTACTTGCATCAGATCTACAATGAGATAAAACTGGTCATTTGGAAATTAGAAGGATTTTGTATGCTTCAGGCCAGGTATGACTACTTGTGGTAATAAGGGACTAATATTTAATAGAAGAATACTGATTTTCTGTCTTCATTATCTCTTCAAATCAATTATGGGCCCCTGAGATTTTTAGTTTGTTCAGAGCGTGCATGGGAGATTTGAAGCTGTCAATCCAATCACTGTATTATAGTTTGAAAACACAATGGTTGAGAAATTACATTACATATCGCAATATGGTGCCTTATGAATTTTTGAGCCATATCTTCTGTGTGAATGATGATAGCCTTAGCAGGATAGTTGAGGTGTATCTGGGTCACTGTCCAGTGGGGAAAATTTCCGCCAGATGGATTATTTATGTTATTTTTACTGAATGTCATCAGTACTCTTGCCACCCATCCTTCTTGTGTTAGTGTAAACCACACTAAAGGGCCTGTCCCACTTTAGGCGATTTTAAGGTGACTGCCGGCGACTAAGCTGTCGCCGACAATTCGCCAGGGTGTCGTGGGCATGATCGTGAGGAGTCTTCAAAGAATCGTAGTGTATCTCGGCGCGTCGCTGAGAAATCATCTGGTTTGAAATTTCTCGGAGACAGCTGGCTTGTCGGCAGGTATCGTTGCTTATTGCATGCGCTGTCGCATGCTGTCCCCAGGTTTGCAAGGTTGTCGCTTGTACTTTATCATGACATCTCATTCAATGAGTTTTTGAATAAAGTTGATTTTGGTGATTTAAAAAAAAATAGGTGTCGGAATTTATTGAATTTGTAAGTACTTTATCATGACAACTCTTTCAAAGATTCTAGTCGCATTCATTTTGACCATTAAAATCAAACGCTGACACACGTGCTGCGCTGTGAGAACACTTTTCATTCATTTATTTAGATCAATGAGGCAAGCACATACACAGGCATTTCACTACGTTTATTAAAGGCCAAAGCTCACACATAGACAGACACTACTAACACAAAGATAAACTGAGTTTTACTGCTATGCTGTTTGTATGGGGTATGCACACCTGACCATAAGGGCTGGCCTCCACTGCCTTCTGAGGCAGAGAATTCCACACCTTCACCACCCTCTGACTGAAAAAGTTCTTTCAGTCTTGCGTCTTCGATTGGACATGGCAGTGATTGTTGTGTCTCCTACCTCTAGGATGGAACACATCCTAACTGAGAATTTCTGCTTAGTATTGGCCAGACGTTAATGGTGCCTCCGAGCATGACACCTGTGGTCTAAGCCCATCCACTGAAAAGCAGCTGCAACAGCCAGGTATGGATTGTGGGCGGAGTCCATGATGCATGCTGTTTTCCATCTTTCATAGTAATATAGTGTTTTTGAATAAAGTTGATTTTGGTGATTTAAAAAATAGGTGTCGGAATTTATTGAATTTGTAAGTACTTTATCACGACATCTCATTCAAAGATTCTAGTCGCATTCATTTTGACCATTAAAATCAAACGCTGACACACACGCTGCGCTATGAGAACACTTTTAACTCCATTTCACAAAAGGATTTTGGCTGTTTTTAATCATGCTATTTAAATTGAGCCAAGCCCAGCTACCACCAGAACACAACCAAATGCATACCCCCTCACTCCGCTATCCTTAAGAGCTCTATCCAGCTCTCTCTTGAAAGCATCCAATGAACTGGCCTCCACTGCCTTCTGAGGCAGAGAATTCCACACCTTCACCACCCTCTGACTGAAAAAGTTCTTTCAGTCTTGCGTCTTCGATTGGACATGGCAGTGATTGTTGTGTCTCCTACCTCTAGGATGGAACACATCCTAACTGAGAATTTCTGCTTAGTATTGGCCAGACTAATCCTGTCCAATTAAAATTTTCATGTGCCCGAGCTGTCATCCCACAATCTCTTTAATCTTGAACCAACATTTATGTTCAATTCATTCTTGGTGACCTCAACATTATGTAAACATTGTTCTAATCAGCCATTGTTCTAATCAACCAACATGATAACCACCACTGGTTATCATGAGGTTAAGAAAATAAAAATGTTGCTGAAGACTCAAGTAGCAGAAAGATTCAATAATGTGACCGGCATCCTTATTTATTTGGGTCACTCAACAATCTGATCAGTTAGCGCAAAATCGGTTAGTGTTCGTAACCAAAATCATTAATATCATCTCTATCACTTTGATAACTTGATTGAACGTTTCAGACCATTGATGAAATAAAAGAACTGCAGCACTTCTACTTCAGACTGAACTTAATAAAATAGAACCGCACAGTTTTTAATCACACCAAGAGGGAATTGCTCAAAACATGTAATAAGAGCAACCTTGGTCCCAGGGACTGAAATGTCAGGCTTTTCAGAGTTGCAGCATACAGTTTTGTTAGTACAGATCTCTCTGATCAATTTGTAGACTAATATTTCAGGTATGTCAGGTACAGCTTGAAATGAATGTCACATACTATGGCTAAGATGAATTTTCTATTCACCAAGATTGAACTATCCATCTCTTGAGTTCTTCAAAGTATTTGTACGAAAACATGGCAGTTTGCCATGTTTCCAACTGGGACCCTCCATTATGCAGGGCAGTATGCTTGATTGAGGCACCACTCTGAGTCATTGTATTGCTACTCATATTTCAAATGACCTTCTTCAAAAGATCTAACACTGTCACAAGTTCTTCCAATGTCATTTCTCAGTGAGTCAGATATTCCTAATTAATGGGTTACGTTGGCTGATTCTCCACATGATAGTTTCCCACTTGAGAGCAAGTGTTCTGTTTGGTTAAATTTTGGCCAGCCTGTCCCAGGAGGGTTTGCCCTCCAGCTAATTCCACATTGCGCTCTTTTCCTTGGTGCCTGAGATACATATGGCCATCTGATGACAGCAGTCCTTAAAGGTAGAGCCCCCCAAGAAGAGTTTTAAAGACAAGTCGACTGCTTGTATTTTGGATCTCTTGTGCGGATGCAGTTAATTGAGTCGTGGGACTACCTGCCATTGTTATTTATGACCTATAAAGCTCATTATTCTCCAACTGAAGGTCAGAGCGCTCCCAGGTTTTGGTAGAAATTTCATGAGCATGGGCTGGGGGTGTTAAACTCTCAATCAGCACAGATGGGCACTCAGGAGGCTGTGGTTGCAGTTGGTTTGATTTGTTACAGACATATAAATGTTCTGCAGGGCACCATAAATTGATTGCACCATCAAAGCAGACGCGATAGACAATAGACAATAGATGCAGGAGGAGGCCATTCGGCCCTTCGAGCCAGCATCACCATTCAATGTGATCATGGCTGATCATTCTCAATCAGTACCCCATTCCTGCCTTCTCCCCATACCCCCTGACTCCGCTATCCTTAAGAGCTCTACCTAGCTCTCGAAAGCATTCAGAGAACTGGCCTCTACTGCCTTCTGAGGCAGAGAATTCCACAGATATACAACTCTCTGACTGAAAAAGTTTTTCCTCATCTCTGTTCTAAATGGCCTACCCCTTATTCTTAAACTTTGGCCCTTGGTTCTGGACTCCCCCAACATTGGGAACATGATTCCTGCCTCTCGCGTGTCCAACCCTTTAATAATCTTATATGTTTCAATAAGATCTCCTCTCATCCTTCTAAATTCCAGTGTATACAAGCCTAGTCGCTCCAGTCTTTCAACATACGACAGTCCCGCCATTTCGCCAATTAACCTAGCTGCACGCCCTCAATAGCAAGAATATCCTTCCTCAAATTTGGAGACCAAACTGCACACAGTACTCCAGGTTCGGTCTCACTAGGGCCTTGTATAACTGTAGAAGGACCTCTTTGCTCCTATACTCAACTCCTCTTGTTATGAAGGCCAACATTCCATTGGCTTTCTTCACTGCCTGCTGTACCTGCATGCTTCCTTTCAGTGACTGATGCACTAGAAACCCAGATCTCATTGTACGTCCCCTTTTCCTAACTTGACACCATTCAGATAATAATCTGCCTTCCTATTCTTACAACCAAAGTGGATAACCTCACACTTATCCACATTAAACTGTATCTCCCTTGCATCCTCCCATGCACTCACACAACCTGTCCAAGACACCCTGCAACCTCATAGCATCTTCCTCACAGTTCACAACGCCACCCAGCTTTGTGTCATCTGCAAATTTGCTAATGTTACTTTTAATCCCTTCATCCAAGTCATTAATGTATATTGTAAATAGCTGCGGTCCCAGCACCAAGCCTTGCAGTACCCCACTAGTCACTGCCTGCCATTCTGAAAGGGACACATTTATCCCCACTCTTTGCTTTCTGTCTGCCAACCAATTTTCTATCCATGTCAGTACCCTACCCCCAATACCATGTGCTCTAATTGTGCCCACTAATCTCCTATGTGGGACCTTGTCGAAGGCTTTCTGAACATCAAGGTACACTACATCCACCTGCTCTCCCCTGTCTATTTTCTTAGTTACATCCTCAAAAAATTCCAGAAGATTAGTCAAGCATGATTTCCCTTTCGTAAATCCATGCTGACTCGGAACGATCCTGTTACTGCTATCCAAATGCTCCGCAATTTCGTCTTTTATGATTGACTCCAGCATCTTCCCCACCACTGATGTCAGACTAATTGGTCTATAATTTCCCATTTTCTCTCTCCCTCCTTTCTTAAAAAGTGCGATAACATTAGCTACCCTCCAATCCACAGGAACTGATCCTGAATCTATAGAACATTGGAAAATGAGTACCAATGCGTCCACAATTTCTACTCCCCTTAGAACCTTTCCTCCTCTTTGGGATGAATTGATCTCCTGCAACTTCTGCATTATTCCCAGGATTACCTGCCATTGCTGTTCCACCGTCTTCCCTGCTGGGGTCTCCTTTCAGTCAAATCTGGCCAGCTCCTGCCTCATGCCTCTGTAATCCCCTTTGCTATACTGTAATACTGACACTTCCGATTTTCCCTTGTCCCTCTCAATTTGTAGATTAAAACATCATATTATGATCACTGCCTCCTAATGGCTCTTTTACCTTGAGTTCCCTTATCAAATCAGGTTCATTACACAACACTAAATCCAGAATTGCCTTCTCCCTGGTAGGTTCCAGTACAAGCTATTCTAAGAATCTACAATGCACAAAGTGAAAAAGGTGTAGGCAGGGAAATGGGCAGTATTGCAGAAATGCAATTTGAGAGCATAAATGAGGATTGTAAATAAACTCAAAAGATGAGATTTTAAACCTGCATATTGAAAGAGGTTTCCTAATATACTTGTAGCCAAAAGTGGCACTTGATAACACTTAGAATTAAGCAGTTTGAAGCAAAGAATGTAAACCGAAAGCTGGGCAAATTGCATATTTTGAAAACCCTTTTCAGGCAAAAGTTATGAAGATAGTGGAAAAGATACTACATCACATGAAAATTCAAGGCCTTAATTATAACTAGAAATCCCCAAAATTGAGGCCCCGTTTCTCATTGAAACTGAAAGGGTTATTTACCTGAGAGGACTTCAAGATTACAAATGTGTTCCGTTGGGCAAATTAGGTGAATTGTTTCCACAGTTTAATCGTATTCTATTGGGAGACAACAAATACAAAATAATCATGGTAAGAATGGAAATGGAAAAAAAAATTAACTCTCTTTTGAGAAAGGACATTTAGAACTTGGATTTCACTTCCGTGTTGCTGCTAATATTGGGCACATTAATTCTTTTTGAAGGGACTTAAGAGGAACTGATGCTGGAACATCATTTGATAAAGCACTGTTGTAGATGGATACTCAGGGGGAGTAGCTTTTGAAGTACTGTTTACATTTGCTGTGACTTTATTTGCAAAAAGCTACCAGAGACCAGTGTGATTCTAAATAAATGCAACACTGGGTATTTCAAAATTATAGCTCAATGGGAAAGGGTTAGACTCTGTTTAATTAGTTAATTACATAATTAGGAGGGGAAAAAAGCAAACGAAAAGATACAGATGGCCAAGGTATCAGAGGTAGGTTATAACTTTACAATCTGCTGATAAGAATGAATTCAGGAAGATAGGGTAGTTCACCTCACTGCTTGCAGTCTTTAACCCACCGAGAATGAGCCAGGGGCCCAGCTATTTATTGGGGTTTCACATCAGACACCTCCCACCACTCATTGGTCCGTTAGTTTAGTTTAGTTTAGAGACACAGGGCGGAAACAGGCCCTTCAGCCCACCGAGTCCGCGCCAACCAGCGATCCCCACGCATTAACATTATCATACACACACGAGGGAATTTTTATTTACATTTACACCAAGCCAATTAACCTACAAAACCAACCTGCACATCTTTGGAGTGTGGGAGGAAACCGAAGATCTTGGAGAAAACTCACTCGGTCTCGGGGAGAACGTACAAACTCCGTACAGACAGCACCCGTAGTCAGGATCAAACCCGGGTCTCTGGTGCAATCGCTGTAAGGCAGTAAATCTACTGCTACGCCACCATGCCATCGCTATCCTGGTACTCCAGAATTTTTCAGGGGAGTGTGGATTGCTCCTCCAGAGGCTTCCTATGGATAGAAGGCTGTTAGGTTCCACACCCTCTAGTGGTGTGGTAAGCAACCAGCCTCATCTGCTGGCGAGAAGTTGGAAGGACGTAGGCTTGGAGACAAGTAACTCTCACTGTCTGACCATCTTCCAACCAGTAAAGAAGTATCGGCAGTAGCTGCTGACTGGTGGGTCAGATCTTCTAGTCCAATATGTACAATATTGTCAAAATATTTGATATATTTTAATTGTCTTATTCCAAAACACTGCATTCTTTCACATTCTTTTTCAACTGTCTGTACCATACAGTCCTTGATTTAATGTAATAAAAGCTGTGGGCCGTTTTTACAATGAAAACTGTAATCAATCATAATTTTTATCCCTAGTAAAGATTGTTCACGAAGTCCTGGGCATTGCAACTTCTTTATTACTGCACACATTTATATCACTTGTGCCACATTATTTAGGCTATTCACCTTCTCATAACTAGGACGTTAAACAGCCGCATTATTTTTTTAGTTTTGATATAATGAGCATGATGTTTAAAGAGTTAAACTTCCAGCTGCTCTGTGAAATATGCTCCAAGTTAAAGGTTGCAATTAGATGGCATCAACCCAAATCAGACTGTCTTGTGGCAGGGAACCAGCATGCCTGCGTTTTACTGGTGATTGCAGAGCGAAGGTCAGTGACAAATTAATTTCAACACATGTACACTTATGTAATGTTTCAAACCAATCTTAAATCTCATCTTGGCCAGAATATTGCTTTGGAGTATGCTTATACTTAATGGCCTGGAAATTCAATAGCGTAAGGGTGTGCTTCATCATCATGATACCTTACTAATTATGATCAATAACTTTTGTGTAGCTCACATATAATGCAAGATTCAATTAAGCTTCTAAGTGTGTGTGGCAAGCACATGACTGAAGTATCCAGAGCATGAAGGGTGCAATTTTGCACAAAATTAATATCAAACATTCATATATATATACATATATAGATACACACTATCTCTCTCTCTCTCTCTCTCTCTCTCTCTCTCTCTCTCTCTCTCTCTCTCTCTCTCTCTCTCTCTCTCTCTCTCTCTCTCTCTCTCTCTCTCTCTCTCTCTCTCACACACACTCACACACTCACACACATATATATATATATAGACATATACACACACACACACACACACACACACACACACACACACACACACACACACACACACACACACACACACACACACACACACACACACACACACACACACACTCACACACACACACACACACACACTCACACTCACACACACACACACACTCACACTCACACTCACACACACACATATATATATATATATATATAGACACACACACACACACACACACACACACTCACACACATATATATATATAGACATATACACACACTCACACTCACACTCACACACACACACATATATATATATATATAGACATACACACACACACACACACACACACACACACACACACACACACACTCACACACACTCACACACTCACACTCACACACACACACACACACACACATATATATATATATATATATAGACATACACACACACACACACACACACACACACACACACATATATATATATATATAGACACACACACACACATATATATATATACATATGAATGTTTGATATTAATTTTGTGCAAAATTGCACCCTTCATGCTTTGGATGCTTCAGTCATGTGCTTGCCACACACACCATATATATAATTATATATATAGAACTAGTGTACATTTGATCATTGGTCGTTGTGAACTTGATGGGCTGAAGCGCCTGTTTGCATGCTGTGTCTCTAAACTAAACTACTCTGCTTCAACCGTCATTAATAATCCTGAATGAATGCAGGTGCAGGGATTGTCCCTATTGTTCAGACCTGATTTCCTGTGTATTATTCACAATATGCCATAACTATATGGCACATTGTGAATAATACACTAGTTCTATGTTATCCCAGTTTTGCATCCGACGCACTAGGGCCAATTTACAGAAGCCAATTAACCTACAAACCTGCATGTCTTTGGAGTGTGAAAGGAAACTGAAGCACCCGGAGAAAACCCACGTGCTCACCAGGAGCACTTACAAACTCTGTACAGAATTGAACCTGGGCCTGTGGCACTACAAGGGAGCAGCTCTATTGCTGTGTCTCTGCACCATCCTACATATTCAACAATACGTTGAATTCGACTGTATTGAACTTGGAGCTGCACCAATTAGGTCATATTCTCTGCATTTTTTAGATGAAGCCTTCTATTTACGAACAGAAGGGGTGGTTTTGGTAATGGTCTCCACCACGAACAGGAAGAGTGGAGAGGACCAAAGAATATAGGTTCTTGAAGATGGAGAGTGTTGTGATCAAGAGGGTCTTTTCTTGAGTCTTTCATGATAAATGCTCCCATTCTACCTCTTTGAAGAGAAACACAAATTTAGACACAATAATTTTCTCCCAAACACAGTGATGGGTTTTTCTGCAGTTCACGTGTGCACTCGTGACTGGATTGCTTTGTTTTGATGGTGGCTAACACTATCAGCCCAGTCATTCCAGCTGCTGCTGGATGATAACTGCCACGTGGCACAGTATGCAAGTTGCTGCTGAATACACAACACCATGGATACGCTCCACCAACTCTCGAGCATTGCCAAAAGCTCTTTACTTGATTTTGTAACAGCAGCTCAAAAGACACTGAAATAATCTTTATCTCATTCAGCATATGGCTTGTTAACCTGCGTATGCCTTTCTGAATTCAACATTGAAACAGATCTTGTGGCATCTTACAGCAAATGAGTCACAGCACTTAGTGGCAAACACTTCTTCCCCACCCCAGTGGATCTTCTATCTGTAGCAATAGAAAGGCAAAGACATATATTGTTTGGGTGCTCATAAAAGGTGGACTCCAAGTTTCAATTGGAAATACATGTTGGCATTCCTCAATGCATACCCATTTATAGGTATGTGGTGTCTCAACGACTGATTTACCAAATTAGTAAGTCAAGGACCAGGACTAACATCTCAGAAATCCAGTTACAAATCCCGCAATGGTGGCTATGGACTTCAAGTTCAATTAATAGGGTGGAAACATACCATACAATTTGTCTTGTTTATGTTGACCAAACTATCAAATTTTTATATATATCTGACTGGGTCATTGATGTATTTTGTGGGAGCAAATGTGCTATTGTAACTTTATCTAGACTCCTAACAATGTGTTGACCCTTAACTACTCACTGAAATGGATTAGAAAACCACTTAGTGGTATCATAAACTTCAGGTTAAACGAGGAGATACAGGGTATTGCTGATGTTCGAATCTTGAACAAAACAAAATGGTGGAGTAATTTGGAAGGTCAGGCAGCCTCTGTGGAAGGAATAGACAGGCAACATTTTGTACGGAACTCTTCTTCAGACTGATTGTAGTCGAGGTGAGAATGCTGGAAAAGAGAGATGGAGGTGGGACAAAGCCTGACAAGAGATAGAGAGATACAAGTGAGAAGGCCAGAAGGTTGGCCTAAATGACAAAGAATAAAGATGAAAAGGAGACAACAGGGCATCAGAGTAGGAGAGAGGAGGACTGAAATATGGTCAGAAGAAAGGACATAGGTACCAGAGGAGGTAGTTAAGGCAGGGACTATCCCAACATTTAAAACACAGTTAGTTTGGAGGGATATTGTCCAAATGCTGGCAGGTGGGACTAGTCTAGCTGGGACATGTTGCCGGTGTGGGCAAGTTGGGCCGAAGGGCCTGTTTCCACAATGTATCACTCTATGACTCTATGACAGGGGGATGGAGGAAAAGAGATGCGGGATAGTGGGAGAAATGGATGCACACCGGGGTGGGTGGGGGCTAACAATGGCATTAAATTATTTTAAAAGTAAATAACCCCTGCCCCCACTCCTTTTCCTGTGCCCCCATTGTGCACCCATTTCTCCCCCAATCCCACCACTCTATCCCCACCCTTTCATCCCTTCCACCTATATCCTCACTCAGGCTTTTCATTTGTCTTCTCTCCTTATCTAACACCCTTTTTCCTCCTTTTCAACTCCAGTTTTTTGGCATTTATTCCACCTATCTGCCAATCAGCTTCCCTTTATCTTTATCTACCTATCACTTGTGTTTTGTCACAACCATATCTCTCTTTACCAGCTTTCTTCTACATACTACAATCAGTCTGAAAAAGGGTAATCTCATGAAATGTCACCTGTCCATTCCATCCACAGATTCTGCTTCGCCTGTTGAGTTACTCCAGCACTTTTTGTCTAAGGTTAAAACAGAAAATGGACAAAACCAGACAGATAACCCAGCATCACAGTAACTACTGATCCCTCTGCTGACCACTGAGAGCAGCATCGACTGTCCTCTCTTGTGTTCAATTACGTTTAAGCATTTCCCCATGCTGAACCTTGTACTCTTGTTTATCAGGATTCCAGTAAAAGTCTTTTTGTGTTTAACCTACGACTGACTTCTCTGCGCTTGGGTCTAACTCATTTCTCTGTTGCTACAGGTACAGAATTCCAACCCAGCAAAGCTACTTTAAGCTCAAGTCGAAACACTTGGAATGGTGTCAACATTGGAAGAGCTGGACCATTGATTCAACCAAAACACAAAGAATTATACTCTACAGACAACAAAGCAAAGCTTCTGCATTTAATAATTCCTGGGTGTGCCCAGACCCACCAGTGGTGATGGTACAGTGGTTATTGGGCAGGCAGGAATTGTTTTGCAGACTTCAATGTTGACTTCAGACCATGTTTATGTTCACGAAAGCACATGGCATAGGTTCAATCATTGGCAAGAATCCAATGGTATTGTCAAATCTTTGGCATTTCTACCCTGGGGAAAAGACCCTTGATAATCACCTGCAATCTTCCCTCAGCTGATGATGCTTTAGTTTTAGTGCAAGGCCAGGGGTTTTCATGAATAATCTGCAAAGGTGAATGAACCAGGTAGAGGGTAAGAAGCCTAAAAATTTGCAAAAAATGCAAGACTATAGGACAATCTGGATTGTGAAGACAGAAATACTGAATTGATGTGACAAATGGCTGACTTGCAGTTGAAATGACCAGTTCTGAAGAAGACAGATAATTATTTTATTTTTCCAAGTCCTGGGAATAGGCCTTGGAACTAAATTGTTAACTCTCTTTCTCTTTTCTACGGGTGTTGTCCAATTAGTGAGTGGTTCCAATATTTAATTTTAGATCTCCATCTTTCCTTTATTGATTTTCATTTCTTGTAAAATGGGATTGACTCAGATTAGGACCAGTAGCAGTTTCCAAATTGGACATCCATAGCCATCTGCAGCAGCAGAAATCTATTCCACTGCAATTTATAATCTCAGTATATCCCTCATCCTCCCATTAGCTGGAGGTTCAATGAGAAGTTCAGAAGAATATTCTGGGGGCAGGCAGACCAGAAAAGAGATGCAATGTGACATGTATGTTAAACAGCAAAAAAGCAGCTTGAAGTAGGCCAGCCTAAATGACCCAATCGCCAAAGGATCAGAAAAAAATCTAACTTACCTCATCAAGAATGGTGGTGGACAATTAAACATTTTCTACTAAGAGTTTAACATAGAACAGTACAGCACATGAATAGGTTCTTTGGCCCACAATATTTGTGCTGAGATTAAATTAAAATAATCCAATCTGCCTGCAAATAGTCTATGTCCCTCCATGCTCTGCCTGTTCATGTGCCTGTCTAGATGCTTTTAAAACATTGC
This sequence comes from Rhinoraja longicauda, assembly GCF_053455715.1. Taxonomy (NCBI): domain Eukaryota; kingdom Metazoa; phylum Chordata; class Chondrichthyes; order Rajiformes; family Arhynchobatidae; genus Rhinoraja; species Rhinoraja longicauda. The sequence goes on from NC_135967.1 coordinate 20,841,327, forward strand.
TATTGTATCTGCTTTCAATAATTCCCCTGGCAAGTCATCCCTGATAACTTCCATACAGTGTTTAAAATAAAACAGGTCTCACATATCTTCATTGCAATTTCCCACTCTCACAGTAAACCTATGCCCTCAAGCCTTTTGGCATTTCTACTCTGGGGTAAAGACCCTCACTATCGACCTTATCTATGCCCTTCATAATTTTTTAAACCTAACCTCTCTTTATAGCTAATAGTTTAAACAGGCAAAATACAAGTGAACATGGTCTGCACTGTCTCCACATTCTTCCTGTCAGGGGGACCAGAATAACATGAGGAGGTCTCAAGAGCATCTCTATTGACAGTGATGTGGGTACTACATGTGGGTACTAAAGACAAGGCTGAGGCAGTTATAACAATTGAATTGCCAGAAATATCGAGAGGACAGTGTAGCTCAGCTTCTTCCAGAAATCCCCATCGTCACAAAAGCGAGCCTTCGGACAGTTTGCTTAATTCCATTTGATATCAAAAAATGGCTGAGAACATTTTGACACAACAAAAACTGTTGAGCCATGCAACATCCTGGTGTCGTTCCCGAAGTCCACAAATTAGCTCGGCCTGCAGCCAAGTAGTTCCAAAAATTCACAACTCTCTGGGTGAAAACGTTTTTTCTCATCTCAGTTTGAAATGGCCTCCCCTTTATACTTAGACTGTGGCCCCTGGTTTTGGACTCCCCCAACATTGGGAACATTTTTCCTGCATCGAGCTTGACCAGACCTTTTATAATTTTATATGTTTCTATAAGATCCCCTCCCAGCCTTCTAAATTCCAGTGAATACAAGCCCAGTCTTTCCAATCTTTCCTCATATGACAGTCCCGCCATCTCGGGGATTAACCTCGTGAACCTAAGCTGCACTCGCTCAATAGCAAGAATGTCCTTCCTCAAATTAGGAGACCAAACCTGCACACAATGCTCCAGATGTGGTCTCACCAGGGCCATCTACAACTGCAGAAGGACCTATTTACTCCTATACTCAAATCCTCTCATTATGAGGGCCATTAGCTTTCTTCACTGCCTGCTGTACCTGCATGTTTACTTTCAATGACTCATGTACAAGGACACCCAGGTCTCGTTGCACTTCCCTTTTTCCTAATTTGACACCATTGAGATAATAATCTGCCTCCTTGTTCTTGTTGCCAAACTGGATAACCTCACATTTATCTACATTATACAGCATCTGCCATGCATCTTCCCACTCACTCAACCTGTCCAAGTCACCCTGCAAACTCCTAGCATCCTCCTCGCAGTTCACACTGTCAGCTTTGTGTCATCTGCAAATTTGCTAGTGTTACTTTTAATTCCATCATTTAAATCATCAATATATATTGTAAATAGTGGCAGCCTCAGCACCGAGCCTCATGGCACTCCACTCGCCACTGCCTGCCATTCTGACAGGGACCCATTTATTTCTACTCTTTGTTTCCTGTCTGGCAACCTATTCTCTATCCATGTCAATACTCTAGCCCCCAATACCATGTGCTCTAATTTTGTTCACCAATCTCTCATGTCGGACCTTATCAAAGGCTTTCTGAAAGTCCAGATACACTACAGCCACTGGCTCTCCTTCATCATTTTACTTGTCACATCCTCAAAAATTCCAGAAGATTAATCAAGTAGGATTTCCCCTTCATAAATCCATGCTGACTTGGACTAATCCTTTTACTGCTATCCAAATGCGCCATTATTACTTCTTTAATAATTGACTCCAGCATCTTCATCACCACCGATGTCAGGCTAACGGGTCTATAATTCCCCGTTTTCTCTCTCGCTCATTTCTTGAAAAGTGGGATAACATTAGCTACCCTCCAATCCACATGAACTGATCCTGAATCGAAAGAACATTGGTAAATGATCACCAATGCGTCCACGATTTCTAGAGCCACCTCCTTGAGTACCCTGGGATGCAGACCATCAGGCCCTGGGGATTTATCAGCCTTCAGTCCCATCAGTCTACCCAATACTATTTCTCGCCTAATGCAAATTTCTTTCAGTTCCTCTGTCTTCCTAGATCCTCTATCCTCTAGTACATCTGGGAGATTGTTTGTGTCATCCTTCGTGAAGACAGAACCAGTACCTGTGCAACTCTTCTGCCATTTCCTGTTCCCCATAATAATTTCACCTGTTTCTGCCTTCCAGGGGCCCACATTTGGCTTTACTAATCTTTTTCTCTTAACATACCTAAAGAAGCTTTTACTATCCTTCTTTTTATTCTTGGCGAGCTTACCTTCATACTTCATCTTTTCACCCGTATTGGCCTTTTTGTTACCTTCTGATGTGCTTTGAAAGTTTCCCAATCCTCTGGCTCCCTGCTACTCTTTGCTATGTTATACACCTTTTCTTTAACAACATTATTTGAAATGTGGACTGAAAAGCTAACTTCCAAAGGCGAAGTGACGTTGACCAGCCATAACATTAAGACCAACATATGACTGAGTACAGCACGAAGATGACACAGTGAAACAGAAGTCATTGGAGATCGAGAGGAAAACATAACAACATTTGAAGCCATATCTTGCTCAAAAGATGATGGTTATAGTTGTAATTGTTGGAGCATAATCATCCCAATCCCAGGGCATTATTGGAGTAGTTTGTTGGGGCAATGTGTTGGATCAAACCAATTTGAGCTGCTCATTAATGATCATACTTCTGTAATCATGTCAATGGTTTAATGGTTTATTCAATGCTTTATTTGTCAGCCAAGGTATAACAAAATGATTTGTAAATTACATTGGATCTTAGCAGGATTCCTCAAACTTGCTAACTTAACCTTAATGCTCATCTCTGGAGTCCAAAACCTTTAAAACTCGTTTCCTGGAGAATGTTTATAATGTGTAACTCACTACCTGAAGGACTGATTGAGAAGACTGGAATAGGTGCACTTAAGTAAGGATATGATGGGGAAAGGTTTAACGGAATCTGACAGATGTCTGCCAATATTTGACTGCCTGGCATGCTCCTATGGAAAATATATTATGCAATGTTCTGTAACATCAACGCTGCTCACTTCGAATGGCTTGCCTGAAGAAAATAAAGATCAAAATTCCCAACATGCATCAGTACCTTTACCCCTGAATATAGCTTCAGGCTCTTCACACACATACAGCTGCTTTCTAAAGACATTTAAAGGAAAGATCAAATAGAAAGTTCAGTCAGCTACTGGAAAACCATGAGAGCTTAAAAATCCCATTTAAGCCAGGGCTGACTTATGATACAAAATAGATCAGAAATAAATATTTAAACGCTTTTGAGTTAAGTGGTAACTTGACTTCCAAGTTGTACTGCCAATGTCAGATAAAAATGAGTTATGTTCTTTACATTAATGCAAAACAGGAATTTTAATATCCACTTGCTTTCCAATATATAATCATGCTTCAGGAAATGCAAGCGGTGCTCAGTTAATCCACGTACCTATGTTTCAATATTTATTAGAAACTTGGGATATATATCCATAGGAAATGAAGTCTGGAAGGGATGTAATATTTTGGTTCTTTGAGAAGCATCATTCCTATTATCAACTGCGTAATCTGAACAGCCGCAAGAGGGCTCAGGGGGAAACAGCTCTGCGACACCAGAATATTCAGCTGCCTTCTAGTCATCTTTCATTGAAGTGAAGTCTACAGACAAGTTTTACTTTCTCACATTTTTAATCTGTGACAAAAACAAAGCAGTTTGATGTAGACGTTTTCGAATCTCTGGTTCCATATTTGCGACAACTTGTTTATAAATAGATAAAATATAGTGTGGCGAGCGCAAAATAAGTGAAGACCTGCCAACTGCAATCAATTATTTCAACCAGACATTGGAAAGAAATTTCAGGAGTAACAATGTGAAGTTGCTACATATCTAGAGTGGCAAATACTGCTAACTGTGATTTTATAACTCTCCCTCGGTTTCTTTTTCAAGTTCATATATTATACATTTATTTTGAAATAGATTGAAGAAATACCATGCAACAATTGATACCAGCTCTCATTGTTTGTCTCTCTAAGTGTTAAGCTGAGAAGCCACAGTGCTCCTTTTGTGGCGTTACACTTACGGCAACCACTTGCAGCACACTTCTGATATGTCAAAGCAAATGACCAAATGAAATCTTTATGATTGCATCCACGATATTGTCACCTCATGATCAAATCGTTCTTCGCTCAACAGTGTGAATTTGGCGGAAAGAAAAAGTGATGCTCTACTTAGTTTCTTTATGAATCGGCCATGCATTGGATCATGGAACCAGATAAACTACCAAGATATTGTTGTGCACACCGATCATTTGGGAGTGGTTATGGTGCTGAATGTGACCAAATGCGAGCTGCATTATTTAGGGTTTAATTCCATTATACGCTGCAGCATGTTCTTTGAGTTTAATAATTTGAAAGCTTCTCCTCAAGCTATTCTCCTTTTGTTATTACTTTTGATGTCAAGAGTTATCAAAATTACACAAAAAACGTAGTTTAAAAAAGCAAAAAAAGACAATTAAAAAAACAATTTCCAGCTCAAGGATCTCCACTCAAATGATTGTTCACAACCGACATTAAATAGGATATAAATGATGAGGCAATGATTAATCAGGGGTGGAGAGGGCTGAACTAGCTCTGATTGATTGAGAAATCAGATGACAACTTCCAGACGAGGTCTGTAGGAAGGAACTACAGATGCTGGTTTAAACCGAAGATGGACACAAAAAGCTAGAACTGGTAGACCTGATCTCCTGGTTGCTAAACACTTTAATTCCCCTTCCCATCCCCACAGTGACCTTTCTGTCCTAGGCCTCCTCCATTGTCAGAGTGAGGCCAAACACAAATTGGCAGAACAGCATCTCATATTTCGCTTGGGCTGCCTACAGCCCAATGGTATGACTCTCAGTCTGAAGAAGGGTCTTGACTTAAAACCTTTAGATGTTGGCCTCTAATTATTTGTATTTTACATAGAAACATAGAAACATAGAAAATAGGTGCAGGAGGAGGCCATTCGGCCCTTCGAGCCAGCACCGCCATTCATTATGATCATGGCTGATCATCCACAATCAGTAACCTGTGCCCAACTTCTCCCCATATCCCTTGATTCCACTAGCCTCCAGAGCTCTATCTAACTCTCTCTTAAATTCGTCCAGTGATTTGGCCTCCACTGCCCTCTGTGGCAGCGAATTCCACAAATTCACAACTCTCTGGGTGAAAAAGTTCCTTCTCACCTCAGTTTTAAATGGCCTCCCCTTTATTCTAAGACTGTGGCCCTTGGTTCTGGATTCCCCCAATATTGGAAACATTTTTCCTGCATCTAGCTTGTCCAGCCCTTTTATAATTTTATATGGCTCGATAAGATTCCCTCTCATCCTTCTAAACTCCAGTGAATACAAGCCTGGTCTTTTCAATCTTTCCTCACATGACAGTCCCGCCATCCCAGGGATCAATCTCATGAACCTACGCTGCACTGTCTCAATTTCAAGGATGTCCTTCCTCAAATTAGGAGACCAAAACTGTACACAATACTCCAGATGTGGGCTTACCAGGGCCCTATACAACTGCAGAAGAACCTCTTTACTCCTATACTGAAATCCTCTTGTTTTGAAGGCCAACATGCCATTAGCTTTCTTCACTGCCTGTTGTACCTGCACGCCAACTTTCAATGACTGATGTACAAGGACACCCAGGTCTCGCTGCACTTCCCCTTTACTTAACCTGACACCATTGAGATAATAATCTGCCTCCTTGATTTTGCCGCCAAAGTGGATAACCTCACATTTATCTACATTATACTGCATCTGCCATGCATCTGCCCACTCACTCAACCCCCCAGGTCACCCTGCAACCTCCTAACATCCTCTTGGCAGTTCTCACTGCCACCCAGCTTTATGTCATCTGCAAACTTGCTGGTGTTACTTCTAATTCCTTCATCCAAATCATTAATATATATGGTAAATAGTTGCGGCCCCAACACCGAGCCTTGCGGCACTCCACTCGCCACTGCCTGCCATTCTGAAAAGTACCTGTTTACTCCTACTCTTTTCTTCCTGTCTGCCAACCAATTCTCTATCCATGTCAACACCCTACCCCCAATACCATGTGCTCTAATTTTGCTCACCAATCTCTCATGTGGGACAATAAACAATAGACAATAGACCTTATCAAAGACTTTCTGAAAGTCTAGATACACTGGCTCCCCTTCATCCATTTTACTTGTCACAACCTCACAAAATTCCAGAAGTTTAGTCAAGCATGATTTCCCTTTCATAAATCCGTGGACTCATCCTTTTACTGCTATCCAAATGCACCGTTATTACCTCTTTAAGACTCCAGCATCTTCCCCACCTCTGATGTCAGGCTAACTGGTCTGTAATTCCCCGTTTTCTCTCTCGCTCCTTTCTTCAAAAGTGGGATAACATTAGCTATCCTCCAATCCACAGAAACTGATCCTGAATCTATTGAACATTGGAAAATGATCACCAATGCGTTCACTATTTCCAGAGCCACTTCCCCGAGTACCCTGGGATGCAGACCATCAGGCCCTAGGGATTTATCAACCTTCAGTCCCATCAATCTACCCAATACTATTTCTTGCCTAATGCAAATTTCTTTCAGTTCCTCTATCCCCCTAGATCCTCTGTCCTCTAGTACATCTGGGAGATTATTTGTGTCTTCCTTAGTGAAGACAGATCTGAAGTACCTGTTCAACTCTTCTGCCATTTCCTTGTTACCCATAACAAATTCACCCGTGTCTGCCTTCAAGGGACCCACATTTGTCTTTGCTAATCTTTTTCTCTTAACATATCTAAAGTGGCTTTTACTGTCTTTCTTTTATATTCTTGGCCAGCTTCCCCTCGTACTTCATCTTTTCAGCCCGTATTGCCCGTTTTGTTACCTTCTGTTGTCCTTTGAAAGTTTCCCAATCCTCTGGCTTCCTGCTACTCGTTGCTGTGTTATACCACTTTTCTTTTAGTTTTATTCCATCCCTAACTTCCCTTGTCAGCCACGGTTGCCTCCTACTCCCCTTAGAATCTTTCTTCCACTTTGGAATGAAATGATCCTGCATCTTCCGGATTATGCCCAGAAATTCCTGCCATTGCTGTTCCACCGTCATTCCTGCTAGGATCCTTTTCCAGACAACCTTGGCCAGCTTCTCTCTCATGCCTTCATAGTCCCCATTTGTTCAACTGCATCACTGACACTTCCGATTTAACCTTCTCCCTCTCAAATTGCAGATTAAAACTAATCATATTATGATCACTACCTGCAAGTGGCTTCTTTACCTCGAGTTCTCTTTATCAAAATCTGGTTCATTGGACAACACTAAATCCAAAATTGCCCTTTCTTTGGTAGGCTCCAGCACAAGCTGCTCTAAGAATCCATCTCGGAGGCACTCTACAAACTCTCTTTCTTGGGGTCCAGAACCAACATGATTTTCCCAGTCTACCTGCATATTGAAATCCCCCATCATCACAGTGGCATTACTTTTGTTACATGCCAGCTTTAACTCCTGCTGCAACTTACACCCTACATCCGGGCCACTATTTGGGGGTCTGTAGACAACTCCAATTAGTGTCTTCTTACCTTTACAATTCCTCAACTCTATCCACAGTGACTCTACCTCGTCAGTCCGTATGTCACCCCTCGCAAGGGACTGAATTTCATCCCTCACCAACAGAGCTATCCCACCTCCTCTGCCCACCTGCTTATCCTTTCTATAGGATGTATAACCCTGGATGTATAACAGTGAGTCGGTGGAGGAGCCAGCGCTGCCGTCGCAGCTGCGGCTTGCCTGCAGTCCGTCTGTCTTTTGTGTTTTTTGTTGTTTTTGTATGAATTGTAGTTTTAATATGGTGTAGTGTTTGTATGTTATGTGGGGGGGAGGGGGTGGGAGGGAACGGGAACTGTAAAAAATTCTCTCTCCCGAACGGGGACACGAACTTGTTTCTGTGTCGTGTCTCCGTTCCCGTTGCGGCCTACCACCGGCCATGCACCTGGGACCACCTGAGGCTCTGGTTCGCTGAGCCCGCGGCCCGGACTCACCACCTGCGGCGCTGGCTGCCTGCGGATGCTGCGGGAGCGGCTGCGACTCGTCTCCGGAGGCTCCGGCGCGGGCCGCGTGGACGTCGGAAGCCCGCAGGCCCCTGGGTGGGGGCCAACATCGGGACCTCCGGCAGCAGCAGAGGCAGCGTGTTCGCCCGTCCCGAATCGCGGGGCTTGGGTCGGCCCGCCGCGGACCTTTCACCGTCCGGCGCGGCGCTCCAATGTCGGGAGAAGGGACTGGAGGAGACTCACTGTGATGGATGTTTCTTTTGTTTGGTGTTAGTGTATGATTGTATGTGTTATTGCATTTTTATTGATTATTCTTATTGGTCTTAGTGTTTCAACTGCGGGTAATGTTTCATTTCACTACACATTTATGTGTATGTGACAAATAAACGACTATTGACTATTGACTATTGAATATTAAGTTCCTAGGCCCAATCCTCCTGCAGCCACGTCCCTGTAATCCCCACAATGTCATATCTACCAATCTCTAACTGAGCCTCAAGCTCATCTACTTTACTTCTTATACTTTACGCTTTCATATACAATACTTTTAATTCCTTACTGATCTCACCTTTCACATTGATTCCTATTACACTTGGCCATACTGTCCTGTCCCTTTGTGAGCTTTCTTTCCCATTAATTCGGGGTCATTAACTATCCCTTTACTCTCTTTCCCTTCAACTCCACCCTTGACTATCCCATTTGACACCCCCCCCCCCCCTCCCCCTATTTAATTGGTTTCTTTTGTTTCCTTCATGGTGTCGTGAGTAGTCCTTACATGTTGTGCAGGACAAGGCAGAATGGCCAGTGCTTTTATTCTCTTTGCAGTTTTCTTCTTCCACATTACTTAATTCTTCAACAAAATAATATCTAACTTACCACACCTTTCTACTTCACATTGTAAGAAGAAGAGCTGAAGAAGCAGCCTACACTGTCCAACTGAGCAGCACAACATTACTTAAATCTGAGCATATTAGACATGAAGAAATCAAGTTTAAAAATAAAAAGGAGATTTATAGGGCATCAATTTCCAGAAAATAACACTGCTATGCCCGCTGCTCAGACTAATCCAATTCCACACTTCTGCAAGCTGTCAGTATAATTGGATGCACTCTGCAACAGAGAACTACAGTGCTGGACAGGCAGTGAGTTTTCGAGTAAATAATTCTCATTAGTAGCAAATATCACTGTTTATTGCAACTCACATTCCACCATTGCAATATAAACAGAACAAGGCACCAAAGAACCCAAACACCATCCATATCTTTATAAGATTGGGCATTTTAAAGCTAATTGGTTTTGAAGACAAGATATCATTTGATTCTTTTAATTCATTATATATTTGGAGGAGGAGAAAATTATTTACCTCTTTCAATCTGCAATGCAATGTTATACTATGATCAACATTCACCTAGTGTGGAAGCCAAGGAAAAACATTGTGGTCTCAAAAGGATTATTCAGCCTTGGGTACAAATATCAATGTGCAGCACATTGATGTGCCATGAGCAGCGGGCATTGCAGTATTATTTTCTGGAAATTGATGCCCTATAAATCTGGTTTTTAGTTTAAAATTTGATTTCTTCATGTCTTATATGCTCATGCTTCAATGATTAATTGCACCATATCTTATCAGAGTCTGTAAAACAAACCTGTTTCATCGTATAGTGTAGGGAATGTTGGAAAAGTTCACGCTCACAGTCACACTCACACTCACTCTCATTCTCTTTCTTGCAGAATAAAAGGTTCATGCCAGATACAACCAACCAGAGTGGCTGATGCACCATCATGCTGGCAGGTGCAAACTATTCAGTGCAGTTATTCAATTCATTTTTAAATGAATTGTTTCCCCATTTCAACTTTTTTTTAACATTAATCTTTAAAAATTATATGTAGCTTTGTATTCAGCAATGATATTGACTTTTATGATGTTAACTTGAAATGTCAACACTTTTGGTTGCGAGACCGAGACGTACCATTCTAATGTCCAGTTAAAAGTTCCTCCTCTCACAGTTTCCATTGTTCACTGAATCCAGAGTCATATGTTCTAATGTAATCACAAAACAAATTGTTTCCAATTTATTGCACAGGTTAAAATCTGCCTGAGCACAAACTTTATTTATATCACCCTCCAGTAAACTTGGCAATGCAAGCAATCAGAGAATATAAAGTTCCATTTTATGATGAGGTTAATTTTGGAACAGTGGACTTATTTGCTATACTTTGTGGGTAATTAGATCTTGCAGAATAAATGTGTTTGGAGCCAAGCTTTTTATTCAACAATATTGCATTCTGTAGGTCTGATTAAATCATCAACCTGCAATGCTAACTCTGCATCTCTCTCTACACCTGCTTCCTGACATGCTGGGTATGCTCAATGTTTTCTATGTATATTTCCCATTGCAGACACCCACCTGGTGATAATGTTCACGTATAACAAATTCATCATCAAGAATTCCCAACATGGAGAAAACCTCGAGACATGACGAATTGTAGATTTTGAAATTTTGAGCAAAACACAAAGTACTGGAGAAACTCAATGGGCCAGGCAGCGTCTGTGAAAGGAATGGACAGATGACATTTTGGCTCAAGGTCCTTCTTCGGACTGTTGGTGTAAGGGGAAAGAAAGCTGGAAAAACGAGTTGGAGATTGCCAACCATTTCAACTCCTCTTCCCATACTGACCTTTCCGAAGTTGACCATTCCATTGCCAGAGTGAGGCCACATGCAAACTTGAGGAACAGCACCTCATATTCTGCTTGGGCAGCTTACAACCCAATGTTATGAACTTTGAATTCTCCAATTTGGAGTAATACCACCTTCCAACCAACTTCTTTTTCCCAAGCACAGCCCACTTTAGTGTGCACACATTAGAAGGGAGAAGGGGAAAGGAGGGTGGAGGGGGGGAGGGGGTTGGGGGAGAGGGGAGGGGGGAGGCGAGGGGGAGGGGGAGAGGGGTGGAGGGGAGGAATGGGGGGGAGGGAGGGGGGAGATGGGGAGGAGGTGGGGAGGGCAGAGGGGGGGAGGGGGAGGGGGAGAGGGGTGGGGAGGGGGGAGGGAGGGGTGGGGGGGAGGAAAGGGGGGAGGGAGGGAGGAGATGGGGAGGAGGTGGGGAGGGCAGGGGGGGAGGGAGGGAGGGGGGAAGAGGGTGCTGCACCAATGCAGGAGAGGTTTTGGCCCAACGGGTCCACTTGGTCTAGTCTGATTTTAAGACACTGCAAACAAAATTTAATTGAGTGGCTTGTGTGAAACAGATTGGACTTTGGAAGTGTGATTTTGGTGCAATGGAGATCATTCACATTAACAGCAACCATATTCATATAATTCAGTAGGAAATTGTCATTCATAACAGAAAAATGTTCTGAAATAAATGATTTAAAAATAAATGTATAATTCTGAATCAAAATGCAGTTCTATTCTGGAGGAGCATGCCGCTGAACTCACCGGGTAGATTTTCAGTGATATATGCCTCAGGCAAGGTGGAAAACATTTGATGATGATACGTAAAATTTCAAATTTTCTGCTTGTTTCCTACATCTACCTGGGGTACAATAAAAGCTTCCTTCACATCTAGTTAACACGAGTGATGAATGAATGGAACAATATTTGTGCAGATAGCAGTTAAAAACTTTCAAGCATATGTTTGGGGCGGCACAGTGGCGCGGCGGTTGAGCTACTGCCTTACGGCGCCAGAGACCCAGGTTCAATCCTGACTACCGGTGCTTGCCTGTGCAGAGTTTGGACGTTCTCCCTGCGACCGCATGGGTTTTCTCCCGGTGCTCCAGTTTCCTCCAACACTCCGAAGACATACAGGTTTTGTGGGTTAATTGGCTTTGGCAAAATTGTAAATTGTTCCTAGTGGGTAGGATAGTGTTAGTGTATGGGGTGATTGCTGTATATTTTTATGCACAATATTTTCATACTGTGTCTAAAGTCTAAATATGTATTATTCTGAAATCAAAACTATCCGGTGTGTCCATAGATGATGGAATGAAGAATGGCCTTTAATGCAGGCTTTCTGCAAACTAAGCAGAAATACCCTCTGGTCACTCGGATGAATATGGACCAAACAGTAGCAATCCAGCAGTTATCAACAGTGGAGAAAGAGGCAATATCTCAGAAATTCAATCACTGAAATATTTGAAGGATACAGTAGAACGCCACCTCCAAATGGCTTAGCTCTTTGCTATTGCATTTGGTCCTCTTCTCTTGGCGGTCTGTAGAATCTGGTACAACAGTTCCCTCCCTTTCCACCAACATTCCTTCCACTATCTTCACAATTCACAGCTCTTTAATCCTTGGCCTTAGTCCGACCATCTGCACCCCCCCCCCCCCCCCCCCCGCTCGTCAGTGTACGTGTATTACTTGCTAAGCTTTGTCTTGGCCCTCCTCTCTTCCAGATTTCTTCCTCTTCTCCAACCCCCCCCCTCACCTCCCTCCCATACCCCATAATCAGTCTGAAAAAAAATCCTAACTCAAAACTTCACTTATCCATGTCCTCCAGAGAAGCTGCCTGATCCGCTGAGCTTCTCTAGTTATCTTTATTTCTAAGCATTTGGTTAGTTTATCTACCACTTCTCAAAAGATCCTTGCAATATCCCACCTGTTGCCAGTATTGTGGTCTTTACCTTAGATAATGTTGAATTAGTTTCCTTGTATGAAATAATAACTAATTTTTCTTGTAACCATTTTAGGATTCTTCTCCTCCCTAAACACCTACATCTTTATAAAACAGCAGTAAACATTCTGTTAAAAATCACTGCCAATTTCTGCTTATCATCTTTGAGGTCCCTTTCCTCAGGGTCCTAGTCGCATTTTATTCATGCATTTGTTGAATATTATTGTTATTTTATTCATATTTTCATCTTGGATATGATCCTTGGTGCCTTTGTAAAATCACTTTCCTTATGTTCACTTTAATTTTACATTCTGATTAGTCCCTTATGCTCCCTTGCCCAATTTTACCTGACATTTCATGTTGCATATATTTTAATTACATAAACTTATTCTGCAAGTTCTTAAGCGTAGGAAAAACACTGCAGATGCTGGTATAAATCGAAGGTAGACACAAAATGCTGGAATAATTCAGCGGGTCAGGCAGCATCTGGAAGAGAAGGAATGGATGACGTTTCGGGTCGAAACCCTTCTTCAGACCTTTTTTCGTCTGAAAAAGGGTATCGACCCGAAACATCACCCATTCCTTCTCTCCCGAGATGCTGCCTGACCCGTTGAGTTACTCCAGCATTTTGTGTCTACCTGCAAGTTTTTAAGCTCTTTTTCAGGTATTTCCCAGTTTGCTTCTGCACTCCAATGAGACAAGCAATTGTATTTTGTTGCCAATTCCAAGTTCCAATCGGAACTAGCAACATTTAACTGTTTAAAGAATTTGAAAATCCAGCACTTCAGTGCAGACATTATCAAATATGGAAGAATGTGGGCGGCACGGTGGCACAGTGGTAGAGTTGCTGCCTTACAGCGCTTACGGTACCAGAGATCCAGGTTCGATCCTGGCTGCGGGTACTTGCTTGGCTGTATGGAGATTGTACGATCTCCCCATGACCTGCATGGGTTTTCTCAAAGAACTTCGGTTTCCTCACACGCTCCAAAGACATATGGGTTTGTAGGTTAATTGGCTTGTTATAAATGTAAAAGTTGTCCCTAGCGTATGATAGTGTTAATGTGTGGGGATTGCTGGTCAGTGTGGACTCGGTGGGCCAAACGGCCTGTTTCCACAATGTATCTCTAAACTAAACTAAACTACAGTTGGATTTGCTGATAGATTTTGAATGCTGAATCCATCAGATCATTCCACATCTGGAGTCCGGCTGCAGGGCCTGGATCTTTTGGGATTCCTCCTCACTTACACTTGTGTTTGCCTCTCAGATTCTGTACCAAGTCTAATCTACTGCAGGGTTTGAGACTCCATTGACTCCTCCAATGGAGATTGAAAGGCAAAGGAATAACAAGTATATGGGAAGGCAAGTTCTTCTTTTTAAAATCATCTTTGTTTAGTTTAATATTTTAAAATTTAAGGGTGTTTGTTATTTAATATTCACTTTTTTAGTTTACTTTAAAAAAAGTTTTTGTTTGCATTATACTATTAAAAAAAAAATTAATTGATGTTCACTGCACTGACTGTCAATGCTTTCAGGCTGCTTGTTAGATAACACCACTGGAGACTGGGATGGTTTGGGTTGGCAGGGGAAACCTCTGACATCCATACCTTGAAATATGACTGTGGAAAAGCCATTGGTGACACTCAGGCTAAGGGAACTAAGATCAGGCCCATTAACTTTCCCCAGCTCACCTCATTTCAGTCAGTTTTCCCTCGTCCTAATATGGTCCTTTGTTTAACACTTACTTTTTCTAAAAACAAAATTGTGATCACCACTACTAAGTTTGTCACACCTATTTGAACTTGCATAGCTGATCTGTTTCAGAGCTTCTAAATGCTCCTCACAAAGTTGCTTGAAATTTGGGTTGCACAGACACATTAGGAAATTGCAAGCAATCTTCATGAATGAAACTTTCAAATTAAGAGCAGCAGGTGAGGAGTTATGAACCTTGGTATATGCAATACTCACTTATGTTTTAAAGTAATTTGACTGTCTAAAATCATTATCTTCCATATAATATGGGTAGGAAAGTTTCATTTTATCAGGAAAATGAAAAACAAATCCATTTGTCACGGTAAAATATTGCAATTTGGTCATGCTAACTAAGTGAAGAAATTATGATTTATATAATCAGCTAACATGAAAGCTTGGCTTATAAACAAAATGTAAACGTACTTCACTGAAGTTACTTAATCTGCCCCAAAAATGTCCATGTAACTTCTGGAGAATGTCAGTTTGAGTACTGCAATGTAATATTTATATACTCACAAATAAACATGACATGGTGCTGATACTGCAGTCATCTTTTGACTACTTGTACCTACATAATTATGAGCACATGTCAAGACTGAGATTGATCGTTGACAACTCAAAGAATCTGATTTTTAAAGTGCACTCTTGCTCTTGCAAAGCTAATCCACCTTCTTTAAAAATGTACAGTGTGGTGATATATATGTTGCTGAGTTATCATGTAACTCTACCCTATGTCACAGTGTAGCAAAAATATGTGATGGGCCATTTGACCCAGCATGATATACCACGTAGACAAATTTAACAGAATCTTGACACGCTTTTAATTAGTTCAGAAATGATCCCATAACTCTTGAATCCTATCCACGTCTTGATAATTATTAGTGAGGACAACCCTGACATTGTTCACGAAATTTCTTTCAGCCACTTTTGAACAGTTATCCCTTCTGTTGTCACCAGTATATTTTGTAGTAATATTCATGATTTATTTTGAGTTTTCCAAACATTATCCTATGCTTCGCCAAGTTAATTACTGAGGAAATCAAAATGTATTCGTTACAAGAATGTTTTTGAGTTCATTAATTTCCAGAAGGCTTTTGGTAGGTTAACTGAAAAAAGTACTCAATTCCATTGCTAGCCCAAATAGCTTGGGTTTAGGGCTGCAGCCTACATCACCCCAAATCTATTGCATGTATCCAACATATAACACTTTAGGTGGCCCTTTAAAAAAGGAATGACATGTCAGTAGACAACTCTACGCTGTAGATCTGCTGGTGAATCTGGCCAGAGGACTGGTGTCATATGTACAAGGCACCCATTTAAAGAAGGCCTGTAGCTATCTACAGCCAATCGTCAGCCCATAAAGCGAAATGCATTTTGGCTGGAGCAAGTGACGGGAGATATCCTAGAAATTAAATTGACCTGGGAAATCATGAAAACAGGTCAATGTGAGAAAACAAAGTTTTCATTACCTTTCTATAGGTGTTGGTGGGAGGGATTTGTGGTCAGAGGGCCATGCAGGTGTTGCTTCGTTTAGAGATACATCATGGAAACAGGCCCTTTGGCCCATCAAGTGGGATAACATAGAACCCATTCACACTAGTTCTATGTAATCCCACTTTTACACCTACTCTTTACACACCAGGGCATTTTCACAGAAGACAATTAACCTACAACTTCGCACATCTCTGGGATGTCTTTCATTATTTAAAAGTGGTGTCGCAAGTAGATTGGGTAGTCAAAAAGGCTTTTGGCACTTTGCCTTCATCAGTCAGAGTCTTGGGTAAAAAAAGGTTGGGTGGTCATGTTGCAGTTATATGAGACATTGGTGAGGCCACAGTTAGTATTGTGTTCAGTTTTGGGCACCATGTTTATAGGAAAGATGTTGTCAAGCTGGAAATGGTGCAGAGAAGATTTATGAGGCTGTTGCCAGTACACGAGGGATAGAGAGAGGTTGCGTGAACTCTGACTTTATTCCTTGGAGCACAGAAGGAAGAGGGGGGATCTTATAGAGGTGTATAAAAACAAGAGAGGAATAGATTGGGTAACTGCACAAATGTCTTTTGCCCAGAGTAGGAAAATCAAGAATGAGAGGACATGTGTTTAAGATGAGGGGTAAAATATTTAGTGGGAACCTGAGGAGTAACCTTTTTACACAAAGGGTGGTAGGTGTATGGAACAAGCTGCTGGAGGAGGTAGTTGAGGCAGGTATTATCGCAACTTCGAGAAACATTGAGACAGGTACATGGATAGGATAGGATAGGTTTAGAGGTGCCAAAAGCAGGCAGGTGGGACTAGTGCAGATGAGGCATGTTGGTCAGCGTGGATAAGTTGGGCCGAAGGGCCTGTCTCCATGCAGTATGACTCTATGACTCTATGTAGGAGGAAACCAGAGGACCCAAAGGAAACCCACACAGTCACAGATAGCACATTCATACACCACACTGAACCAACGTGAGGATTGAATCAGGCGCCTGGTGAGCTGCTCCACTGTGCTGTCTCTGTGGTGAAGAAGAATTTAAAAAAAAAGTGTTCTAAAAGGCTCTGCTGTTATGTGAGGTAGGGAGAAATCCTAGATTATAGACCCTAAATCCTTGTTGGGAGTGTATTTTTTAGGAAACTTTTGTACCCACATTACATGGAAGATATTGTAGGCCCCCAAATAGTCAACAGGAATTAAAGAGCAGATATGCCAGGAAATTGTAAGCAGCTGCAAGACTAATAAGGTTGTCATAGTAGGGGATTTTAACTTTCCCAATGTAGACTGGAACTGTCATTGTGCCAAGGCTTAGACTGGATGAAGTAGATTATTTGCAGGCAAAGGAACGTCTGGAAACTGGGATACTTTCAAAAGTGTGATGACAGTAGTTCAGTGCATGCATGTTCCTGTTAGAACTAAGGCCAAGGCAGGTGGTAGTAAGGAAGCTTGGATGCCAAAATAAAATTGGGATCTGGTCGGGGAACAAAAGGAGGCATGGGACATAAAGGGAGCTGGGATGAAGTGTATCCCTGAAGGAGTTTTGGAAACTAAGGAACATTCCTTAAGAAGGAAATCAGAAGGGCAAAAAGGGGACAGGAGATAGCTCTGGCTGTCAATATCAATGAAATTCCAGAGGTTTTATTTACATTAAGGGAAAGAGGGTAACCAGGGAGAGAATAGGGCTGGTCAGAAACTAAAACGGTCTTCTCTGTGTGGAGCTGCAGAAGATGTGCATGGTTTTCAATGAGTATTTCTCCTCTATTTTTGAGAGAAATACATGAAAACCTGGTACCGTTAATGGATATGACTTGAGGACAGTCCATGTTATGGTTGTGGAAATGCTGGATGTCCTAAGGCGTTTGAAAGTACATAAATCTCCTGGGCCTGATCAGATATACATGGGGACACTGTGGGGAATTAGAGAAGAAACTGCAGGAGCCCTTGGTAAGAGATATAAATCATCATTAGATACAGGTGAGCTGCTGGAAGACTGAAGCGTGTCTAATGTTGTGTATCTATTTTAGAATGGCTGCAATGAAAAGCCTGGGAACTATTAAGCCTAACATCTGTGGTAGGCAAGTTAATGGAGAGGATTCTGATGGATAAGATATATATGCATTTGGAAAGCCAGGGGGCTCATTAGGGATGATCAGCATGGTTTTAGACAATAGACAATAGACAATAGGTGCAGGAGTAGGCCATTCAGCCCTTCGAGCCAGCACCGCCATTCAATGCGATCATGGCTGATCACTCTCAATCAGTACCCCGTTCCTGCCTTCTCCCCATACCCCCTCACTCCGCTATCCTTAAGAGCTCTATCCAGCTCTCTCTTGAAAGCATCCAACGAACTGGCCTCCACTGCCTTCTGAGGCAGAGAATTCCACACCTTCACCACTCTCTGACTGAAAAAGTTCTTCCTCATCTCCGTTCTAAATGGCCTACCCCTTATTCTTAAACTGTGGCCCCTTGTTCTGGACTCCCCCAACATTGGGAACATGTTTCCTGCCTCTAATGTGTCCAATCCCCTAATTATCTTATATGTTTCAATAAGATCCCCCCTCATCCTTCTAAATTCCAGTGTATACAAGCCCAATCGCTCCAGCCTTTCAACATACGTTTTGTACGTGGGAGATTATGTCTTTTGAATCTGATTGAGTTTTTTTGAAGAAGTAATCAAAAAGGGTGATGAGGGCAAAGCAGTAGATGTCTATATGGACTTCAGTTAGGCATTTGATAAGGTCTCACATGGTGGGCTGTTCTGGAAGGTTAGATCACATGGGATCCAGGGAGAGGTAGGTAGCTCACTGGATAGAGAATTGGCTTCAGGGATGGAAGCCGAGGGTGATGGTGGAAGGTTGTTTTTCAAACTGTCGGCCTGTGACTGGTGGTGTGCCTCAGGGATTGGTGCAGGACCTATTGTTGCCTATGGTTTGTATCAATGATTTGGGTGAGAATGTAGAAGGCATGATTAGTAAGTTTGCAGATGGGTGGTATCATAGATAGTGAAGATGGCTATCAAAAATTACAGCAGGATCTTGATCGTTTGGATAAGTGGGCTGAGGAATGGTTAATGGAGTTCAATGCAGATAAAAGTTAAGCATTTTGGGAATTCAAACCAGGGCAGACCCTTCACAGTGAATGGCAGGGCTCTGGGGAGTGTTGTGGAGCAGAGGGATCTACGAGTGCAGGTACATGGTTCCTTGAAGTGGCGTCACAGGTAGATAGGGTGGTGA
This sequence comes from Rhinoraja longicauda, assembly GCF_053455715.1. Lineage (NCBI taxonomy): Eukaryota > Metazoa > Chordata > Chondrichthyes > Rajiformes > Arhynchobatidae > Rhinoraja > Rhinoraja longicauda. Next base: position 20,860,437 of record NC_135967.1, read on the forward strand.
AGAAGGCTTTTGGCACATTGGCTTCATGATGAGTTATTGAGTTTGGAAGTCAGAACAAGATGTTGGTGAGGCTGCATTTGGAGTATTGTTTTCAGTTTTGGTCACCCTGCTATAGGAAGGATGCTGTTACGTGATGGTCTGAGCTATAGGGAGAGGCTGGGCAGGCTAGGACTTTATTCGTTGGAGCGCAACGAATAGAGGTGTATAAGATCATGAGGATAATTATCCAGAGCAGGGAAATCAAGAAGATTTAATAGGAAACTGAGGGACAATTTTTTCCACAGTGGGTGGTGGGTATATGGAACGAGCTGCAAGAGGCATTGGTTGAGGCAGGTACTATAATAACATTTAAAAATACATTTGGCCAGGTACATGGATAACAGAGGTTTAGAGGGATATGGGGCAAATACGGATAGGTGGGACGAATGCAGATGGGACATCTTGATCGGCATGGGCATGTTGGGCCGAAGGACCTGTTTCTGTGATATATGACTCCTATGATTTGTTGCAAACTGCAGAAGAGCTGGATGCAGTGCTGAGCAAAGTTCAATTACATCGTACACATAGTCAAGGTCAGTTAATGTATTTCAAATGGGACATTACATCAGTTCTACCAGCCGCTTCAGCCGTTGTTTGAGGCATTGCATCCTTATCACACACTTACTGATAAACAGGACTTGTAACCAACATTCACATTCATCATCGGATCCTCACACACTGAGCTGCAAGTTCACATTCCACAGCCACCTATTCAGGCAGATCACATCAGCCAAATTGCACAAAATGCATTGATATATGGCCCTGGCAGAACAAGCCTGTGTCCTAGTGGAAGGACTGGGAATGGACGTGAGCAAGCGGATCTGAATGTCCTAATCCCCATGGTATTTGCATTGACGTGATGACTGTGGATGAGACCGTGCTCAGTGGAAGGACTGACACCATTAAAGGTGACAGTACACCAGCGCATAATCATGTTCTTGCTTCTCTTCCCATTAAACAATTACTTTAATTCACAAACTACAATTTGTGTGGGTATGCACCTCTCACATTCCCTCAGATCTGGCACCATATATTTATCCTTGTGCATTTTTCCCTTTCAGATACCCCCAAAAATTCATTTTGGCCAGGTGATGGAGGCAAAGCAGGAAGTTCAGCGATAATGAAGACAAATTGTTAGTGATTCCACATTTGCGGCTACCATCTCGGATGTTGGCACACACAGGGTATCATATAGGTTAACTCTGAGACGAGGTGGGATCTGCATGCAATGAAATCTGAACCATGAGTGGCCCAGGACCAGTGCAGTAGCAGAAACAGGCCAGGTGACTGCCGACAAAAGAAGATCTCCTGCAAATGTTCTGCTGCAGTGGATTCGGAGCCTTAACAGCGAATGGGTTTAAAAGGCAGGAGTGGACTGCTCTGAGACCCCTTGGTGCATGTAATCCTTGGCTATGCTGAGAGCAGCCCGAGGTATCATGAGACCCATTGATAAGCTGCCGTTGATCAGTGCAGCTGATTCTGAGGAGTTACCTCCAGCTATGTCCACTAACCCTGTTACCTTGACCCTGTTACCATCAAGGCTGAGCAGGTGAGGGAGGAGCTGAGCAGACTCCGTCCATGCAAAGCCTAATGGTGTCAGCCTGAGAGTACCCAAGGCTTGTGCCAGCCACTTATGCGGAGTACTCCAGCATATCCTCAACCTGAGCCTGAGCCTGGAGAGGGTTCCTGTGATGTGCAAGACATCCTGCCCGGTTCCTGTACCAAAGAGGACGCGTCATAGCTCCTCCAATGACTACAGACCGTTGGCGCTGACATTTCACATCCTGAAGTCCCTGGAGAGGCTGGTGCTCACTCACCTGCGACTCCTGATTAAACCCTACATGGATCCCCTGCAATTCGCTTACCAAACAAAGATAGGGGTTGAGAATGCCATCATCCACCTGCTCCATTGTTCCTATACCCACCTTGACAAGCTGGGAAGCATTGTGAGAGTCATGTTTTTTGACCTCCATTGCTTTTAACACCATCCGGCCTGCACTGCTAGGGAGCAAACTGATGAAGATGCGGGTGAAAGCTCCATTGGTGTCCTGGATCACCAACTACCTAACTGGATGACCACAATACATCAGGTTACAGAACTGTGTCTCGGACATGATGGTGAGCAACACAGGGGCCCCACAGGGGACGGTCCTCTCTCCCTTCATGTTCACCATCTACACCTCGGACCTCAGATATAACCTGGACTCCTACCACCTGCAGATGTTTTCAGATGACTCTACAATTGTGGGCTGCATCAGTGAGGGGAGGGAAGCCGAATACAGAGGTGTAGTCGATGACTTTGTTGAGTGGTGTGGGGTGAATCACCTGCAGCTCAACACCATCAAGACTAAGGAGTTAATAGTAGACTTTAGGAGGAGAGGAACACCCCTGTCTCCTATCTTCATCAATGCTATGGATGTGCAGTTTACCAGGGAGTACAAATAACTTGACGTGTACCTGGACAGTAAACTGGACTGTTCACAAAACATTGAGGCCCTGTACAAGAAGGGACAGAGCCAGTTGCACTTTTTGAGAAGGCTCCGCTCCTTCAACGTCTACAGTAAGATGCTGCAGATGTTCTACCAATCGATGGTAACCAGTGCCATCTTCTTCGCTGCCGTGTGCTGGGGCAACAGGGCAAAGGCCGCGGACGCCAATAGAATTAACAAACTCATCAGGAAGGTTAGCTCCGTCCTGGGGGTGGAGATGGATTAATGTGAGGTGATCTCGGAGGGGAGATTGTTCCTCAAAGTGCGGAACATCCTGGACAATACAGCTCAACCCCTCCATGACACACTGGTCAACCTGAGGAGTACCTTCAGCAACAGACTGGTTCCACCAAGATGCAGGACAGAACGCCGCTGGAACGACCATCCTTCCCTGTGGCTATCAAAATGTACAACTCCCCCTTGTCATGGGGTAGACTGAGACTGAAACTGGCTCACCCACCACATCACCTCCCCTTCCCATTCTTTGCACATCCCCAATATTATCCACTCGCCACTTTAATTTCATGTTTCATGTATTTTGCGTCTTGATGACTGTTGGCAGATCAATTTCCCTCCTAGGATAAAAAAAGTTCTATCATATTGTATAACATTGTATTGTACTGTACCTGATTCTGGGAGACTTAGATAGGTGCTATCCAGATGATGAAGCTGCCATGTTTGAGAATTGCCTGGATAGTAAGAGCTACGCGTCTGTGTCTTGGAGGTAGATTCTGTGCTTGATTGGGAGCGAGGTATGAGTGCTGGTTGTTGGAGGTGGGACAAAAATGTGGTGACGTCAGCAAATCTGAGGAAGCTAAAGATGCACTTGCTCAGTCTTACCACCCTCAGAGATCAGTCAACCTGTGGTGCTCTCCAGGTACTTATGCATTGACCAGGTCAGATACATTTACTGCACAAGTGCCAAACCCCGTTCAAGCCACTTTTGCTGCAATTCTCTGTCCTTAAGAAGTAGGGTCTAGCATTAATATGGTCCATGCCCTCATGATATAGGGTATTCTGCTGATGGTTCCTGCCAACCAACAAATGGCTCAACAGTTTAGAATAGAAATCATTCTTCGAGCCCGGCAGCACAAAATTGGCATGCTGCCTGCATTTTGTGACCACGGGTTCATTGTCAATGATTTTTACTCTTTTGGAGGAAATGAAATTTAAATCCACTACCTCTATCTGGAAGGCCACTGCATTGGTATGGTATGACATGTACACCAGCCATGATTTATTTCAAAGGACAAAAAGTCAAATCTTTTTATTCATTCCCAATCCACAGAATATATTCATCTGTTTCTTCCTAAGTGAGTGAATTCTCCAAAAGATTCATCAACTTCATGATAAAAACTGAGGGAGGAGCCCATAAATATCTCATCTCGTGTATTTCTTGATGACCTTGAACGAAGATGATATTGGAGAGTTACTTTTTGTAAGATCTCCTCATATACAGAACCACTAATGCAATTGTAAAAAAAAAATCACTGATTTTGCTGTGTCTGCTTTGGAAAGGTAGCTTTCCTAATTCTTTCCGTTTAATTTTGTCCTTGTCCATCCTGTAGGTAATTACTATCAACTGTGCTTGCATGCGTTCTTATCACCATAACTCTAATGAAGATTACTCCCCTTTACGGGAGTACATTTTATCCCCCTTACAAATGCATCCATTAGCTATCCACTCCTGATCTGGAGAGCACAGAGACAATGAGAGAGTAACAGAGAGCAGATCTCTGCTTCCAGTAAAAGGATGGATGCACAAGGATGGCCTGATGCAGGGTCTCAACCCGAAACATTGACCACCCTTTTACCTCCACAGATATTGCCTGACCTGCTAAGTTCCTTGAGCAGTTAGTTTTTTTTGCTCCAGATTATAGCTTGTGTCTCCAAGCTTCTTCTTTCTCTCTAACCACTTTGGCACTCTTTTTCCATTAGAAAATGATGGAAGTATGCATTCAGAAGTGCTTGAGGTCCATATATAGTAGAATGTAGCACTTAAGGATGCATTCAATGTTCTTGGCCAGTTGTAAGAGAGCATTTTACTTAGTTCCCATGGGTATAGCTTTAGCCATTCTCCTGTGTTCCCCTGTCACAGGTTTGAGGGACACTGAGCCACTGGGACAAACCTGAGACCACCAAAGCCATCATGTGGTCAAGACTGGGCTGCCATCAAGAAACCTCTAGACAGCCGAGACCTCTACTGAGGCTGAGAGGCTTGGGAAAGCCTGTGACGCCTGTGCCTTTTCCTGCCCATGGACAATGAGGAACCATGCTCACACACAAAGGCAAAGACTCAGCAGCCAGGATAATCCAGAGACTGCCAGCATAGCCTGTTCAAGCCCCAAAGCTGAAGCACTAAGTTAAGCCTGTGACCACCAGTGCCTCCACTCGAGACAGGCGGTGAACGACAGGGAGAAGCCTGAGATTGCCATGCCTCCTCCGTCAAAACCAGGACTGAACTGCTGGAGCAAGCTAGAGATCACCAGCGTCACCGCACATGCGCCCTGATGTCGAGGGACAGCGGCCCCTTGCGGTCCTGGACTGTCTTGTAACTGTAAATAAAACATATCATGTGAGTTCAGCCTGTATCCAATGTCATCCCCGATGCCACACCTTCTAAACCTTTCTTATCCAAGCACCTGTCCAAATGTCTTTTAAATGGTGTGATAGTACCTTATGTGAAGATGAACTATGGATAGACTATACTTCGATTATAATCTTGTATCATCTTTCCACTGACTGGTTAGCATGCAACCAAAGCTTTTCACCTCAGTACACGTGACAATAAACTAAACTGCTACTACTCTGCTGATTTGCAACATTTCCATCTTCTCCAGTACAACAATGGACATAATGTGGGGCTTGATTGTTTTCCCATGTGGTGCTATTATTCACCATTTCCTTGGTCACCTGTTCCAGCTTTAATGCAGTTGTCCAGGAGCAGTGGCTGGCTTTTTATGGGATCTGCTGTATATTTCCAGCATTCCCTTTTTGTTTCAGCAGCTGCTATATTTTGCATCTCATTGGCCTTTTACTTTTACTTTTTTAAATTTATTTATTTATTTATTTATCTATCTATTTATTTATTTATTTATCTAGCTATTTATTTATTTATTTATTTATTTATTTATTTATCTATTTATTTATTTATTTATTTATTTATTTATCTATTCATTTATTTATTTATTCATTCATCTATTTATTTATTTATTTATTTATATATTTATTTATTTATTTATTTACTCATTTATTTACTCATTTATTTATTTTCTCTCTCTCTCTCTCTCTCTCTCTCTCTCTCTCTCTCTCTCTCTCTCTCTCTCTCTCTCTCTCTCTCTCTCTCTCTCTCTCTCTCTCTCTCTCTCTTTTTTTTTTTTTTTTTTTTTTTTTTTTTTTTTCATTTTCAAAGACTTTATTCAGCACATTCACATGATACATCACATCAAAACCACATTCAGGGGTTACAAGTCATCAAATAATCATTATAATACAATGTTGCCTTCATTATTTACAATGCTCTCAACCCCCCGCGGTGACCAGCGCCCACGGAAGGCCTCCATAGTCCCCGTGGTCTCCGCGTGTTCCCTCTCTAGGGTCACGCGCGCACGGACGTAGGCCCGGAAAAGGGGAAGGCAGCCGACTCTGGCAAGACCATCGACCGCCCGCTGCCTGGACCCGCGAATGGCCAACTTGGCCAGGCCCAAGAGCAAACCGACAGGGAGGTCCCACCCCCCCGAAAGACCCTCCCCACCCCCTGCCTTGTGTCCAAACACTAGAATCGTAGGACTAAAGTGTAACCAGAACTTGAGGAACAACCCCTTCAGATATTGGTACAGGGGCAGTAACCTCTCACATTCCATATAGACATGGAACACGGTCTCTTCGTCACCGCAGAAAATACAGGCGGTCGGCGAGCCCGTGAACCGGCTCAACAGTTTATTACACACCACCGCTCTGTGCAACACTCTCCACCCCAGGTCCCCGATGTAAAGGGGAACAACTCCCTTATAGAGAGCCCCCCACTGAGGACCGTCCCCGTCTTCAGGTGGTAACACAGACCGCCAAGATGTATCAGGGCGGTGTACGAAAACAAGGAGGTGTAGAATGTGCAGGAGCATTCTGTACAGTGTGCGTCTCTTCGCATCACGAAACAGCATGCTGGGCATCTCGGAAAGGCGGCTCAAGTTGTGCGGAGCCGGCGCCCGGGAGAGATCCCGGAGCCTAGGCCCGATGAGCAAATCTGACGGAGCGGGGGTAAGCTCAGTCAGAACTACTCTAGGCACACGCCTCTCCTCGACACCCGCCATGACAGGGTGAGGACCAGCTGCTCCCGCAGCCACGACGTCCCCCTCCCTTTGTGGAGCAACACGTCGGCTGAAAACAACCAAATTCCTCACTCTAAGCACGTCCCGATAGAAACTAGGCAGACCCCGTAAGGCGGGTCGACTGATGCCCGCCACCGGCAGCCGCGAAACCCCCCGTAGGCAACAACCCCGACGAAAAAAATACGTGGCCAGAGCGTGCCACCTGGGGGGGTTCTCCGTGTACATATACCTCCGCAGAGTCCTGAGACGGAGAGCCGCCACCTGGGTACGCACGCATACCAAGGATTGGCCGCCCTCCTCCAACGGGAGACTCAGGACTGCTGCGGTAACCCAATGCTTCCTATTTCCCCAGAAGAAGTCCACCAGCTTCTTCTGTAAAGTAGTTGCAAAGATGGAGGGCGGGACAAGAGTAGCCAGCCGGTACCACAACATGGAGGCCACCAGCTGGTTTATGACCAGCACCCTCCCCTGAAAGGAAAGGACTCCAAGCAGGCCTGACCAGCGTCCCAGCCGGGCGACGATTTTCATCTCCAGCTCCTGCCAGTTCGCCGGCCAGGCATCCTCAGTGGGACTCAGGTACACCCCCAGATAGAGGAGGTGCGTGGTGCTCCACGCATACATCGCCATCTCCTCCGGCAGGGAGTCTACCTGCCACTGACCCACTAATAGTCCAGAGCATTTACTCCAATTAATCCTGGCGGATGATGCAGCCGAGAAAGTCCTCTGGCAGTCACGCATCCTCCGCAGGTCACCAGGGTCAGTGAACGTAAGGAGCACATCATCGGCATAGGCTGAAAGAACCACTTCCACCCCCGGACCTGGTAGAGCCAGGCCTGTCAGCTTCCTCCGAAGAAGACACAGGAATGGCTCTACACAGACCGAGTACAACTGACCGGACATGGGGCACCCCTGACGAACCCCCCTCCCAAAATGAATGGGAGCCAACAACACCCCATTAACCTTCACAAGACACTCCGCTGCAGCGTACAAGAGCCGGACCCTGGCTACAAAATGCGGTCCAAATCCGAACGCTTGCAGCGTCCCGAATAGGTAGTCGTGGTCTACCCTGTCAAAAGCCTTCTCCTGATCAAGAGACAGGAAGGCTACTGACTGACCAGTGCCCTGAGATAGATAAATCAGGTCCCTAACCAGGTGGATGTTATCCTGAATGGACCGACCAGGGACTGTATAGGACTGGTCAGGGTGAATCAGTTGAGACAGCACAGAGCCTAGGCGATTTGCCATCGCCCGTGCAAAGATTTTGTACTCTGTACAGAGGAGAGAGACCGGGCGCCAGTTCTTCAACAGGCGGAGTTCACCCTTCTTGGGCAGCAGGACAACGACTGCTCTGCGCCACGAGAGGGGCATCTCCCCGGTCGCCAGGCTCTCCCCCAGAACCTTCATATAATCATCCCCCAGGACATCCCAGAAGGCTCTAACAAATTCTACCGTCAACCCATCCAGCCCAGGGGACTTGCCCCTCCTGAGCTGGTGCAGGGCACGTGTCAACTCCTCCAATGATAAGGAGTCATCCAGAAGATCGAACACTTCCCTATCTACAGTCGGTAGACCCTCCCACAGGACCCGCTGAGCCTCCCCGCTGCAACCATCTGCGGAGAACAGGGTCCCATAAAAGGACCGGACTAAAGCACTGATCCTCTCTGGATCTGTGACAGAGGAGCCATCGTCCGCGAGCAGCTCTACGAGCTGTTTGCGGGCTCCCCGCCCCTTCTCCAGAGAGAAAAAGAAAGGTGACGCTCGGTCCAAATCGTGCAGCATTTGGACCCGCGACCTCACGTAAGCTCCTCGGGACCGCTCAAGCAGCAGGTCCCTCAAGGCTTCCTTCTTCCCCTGAAACTCTCCCCATTCACAGGAGTCCTCACCAATCCGACCCAGGCGAGACTCCGCCCCCGATAGCTCCCTCTCGAGCCTCTCAACCGCTGAGTCCCGCCTTCCGGTCGACCCCCACGTATATTCCTTACAAAAGAGGCGGATGTGAGCTTTCCCCACATCCCACCACTGCCTAAGTGAAGAAAAGCTCCCCTGCCTCTCTCTCCACTTCACCCAACTCCGTCTGAATGACTCCCGGAAACACCGATCCTCCAGCAGCTTGTTATTGAAATGCCAGTAAGCAGACCCAGCACGCGTGCGCCCCGGATTGAAGTCCATGCGCACCAGACAGTGGTCCGAGCATGGCACCAGCCGCATTGAGGCCGCTGAGACACGGGAGACAAACGCACCGGAGATATACATTCGATCAATGCGGGAACCGCCCCCCTCAGACCTCCGCGAGAATGCGTTTGAGTCAGGGTGGAGGTTCCGCCATGCATCCACTAGCTCAAAAGAATCAAGCAAGCCTCTCAGTTTCTTTGCTACAGCGGGGGCACACTGAGTACCAGAACGATCTCGCACCTCAAGTGTGCAGTTGAAATCTCCCCCCAGAAAGACACACTCTCCTCTTTCAATAGTGCTCAACAGAGCAGTCACCTCCTGAAGTAGGCAGGCCTGCATCGTGCCGCTGCTGGGGGCATACACGTTAATAAAATGCAACGGCATGCCATCCAGACTCACAGCCAGATAGAGCAAACGACCTGGCACCACTTCCTGCACCTTCAGGATCTCTGGCTGAAAAGTCGGGGCCAACAGAAAAGCCACCCCGCTCGAGTTTGTGCTGAGGTGGCTCATGTAAACCCCCCCTTCCCACTCCAGTCGCCAGGTGGGTTCGTCACCGACAACAGTGTGCGTCTCTTGCAGAAAACACACCGCGTATTTCCCCTCTCTCAGGACTTGTAAATGCTGAAATCTGCGAAAGCTCGCTCTACTGCCATTTAAATTTAATGTAACTACTGTGAATTTGCAAACACGTTGGAATTATTTCCTCACATTGCTCTTGGTCGCAGAACCATCCTCCTTGAGGAACTTTGAGAATTCCCCAAGCTGATGCCTCACAGACGCAGGAATATCACTATCCTTGCTGCCAAGGATGCTATCAAGATCCTCAATAAATCCTGGCAGCTCTCCCCACCGCCTCTTCGCTGTTTCAACTTTAGTCTTGTGACTTTTAGATGTTTTGAGAAAGTCCTGAATCTCACGGATAAGGGTTGCGTTAAACACAGCCCTGAAGTCTGGGCGCCCCGCCAACCCACTCACACCTGGAGCAGCAGCCTCCTCTGCACATCGCTCAAGGCCAGTGTCAGAGTCTGTGGGACTACAGCTTGCTGAAAGCTCACCCACCCCACTGCACAGGCCGAGCCCATCGCTCTCCCCCTCCTCCGGCATGACACCACCCCCAGGATCCATGCCGAGGGAGGGTCCCGATGCCTCTGACAGCAACAAGCTGTCCGGTAAAAGGCTAGGCTCCTGCACTCTCCCATCACACCCCACCTCTGGGTCTGGGGAAGAAAAACCAGCAGGCACCCCCGGGGTCCCAGGTGTTCTTGGAGTCTCCCCTACTACCTCAACCGATGAGGCATCACTCCCCTCATCACTTCCACTGGTTCTAATACAGAGCTCAGAGTGGAACGTTTGATCTCCCGCTCCTCCCCCCTCAGGCTGACTCTGCTCATCCCCCATCCCAGGGAGCACATTTCCAGGGGAGTCAAACCCATCAACCGGCGTGCCATCACCCTCAGAAGGCCCCTGAAACGAGGGGACCTCCTCCGACCCAGCGGACACACTCCCAGGGGCATCAACCCCGCTACCCGATGAGATGACTCCCTCGGAAGGCCCCAGAGATGAGGGGGCCGCCACCAACCCAGAGGACACGGTTTCAGGGGAGGCGATCCCAGTAACACCTGCAGAAGGTCCCTGAAACAGAGGCTCATCCTCCGGCCCACAAGTCACCAGTCCGTGGTCACCGCTCTCGACAGGGGTGGAAGGTCTCGAAATATCCGTCCCCCTTAATTTGGGCCCACGCTCATGCTCTTCCTCGCTTTCCGACAGCCTTCTTTTTGTCCCGGTGACCGGGGGAGGTGCGGTGACCTCCATAGAGGAAGGGTCCTCCACCTCCGCACCACCCGCTGCCCCCTTTCTACTCCCATGTTTGCTCCCCCCTGCCCCCTTCCGGTTCACCTCAGCTCCCTGCTGAGCCAAACCAGGTGCGCCCTGGACTTCACTGGGCCCACTGGGCAGGAGCCCATCTGCTGTTGATTGATTCCCTTGGAGGGGCTTATCCTTCTTCTTATCCTTATTCTTAGTCTTCCCCTTCTGCGTCACCCAACCTCCCTCCCCCCCTTCACCCTTCCCCTGCGCCTCGCCATCTACCACCTCCACAGGTTCAGGGTATGGGGGGGGGGGGCCCTCACTGCTCCGGGTCACCAAGGTAGTACTTGCAGCCTCTGATGGGTTGGCAGTGCCGTCCCGGGTTACCGAGACGGAGCCAGCAGCCCCAGCCGAGTCAGCAGTTCCACCCCGGGCCACCGAGGCTTGGAGGGCCGCCCCGGATGGGCCAGCACTGCATTCCTGGGCCCCTGCGTTAGAATTTCTCGCAGTGGCCCGGCTCCTGGGACACTCTCTACGGAGATGTCCAAACTCCTTGCACGCGTGACACTGTGCCTCTCCCCAGCTCCAATACACGCGATTGGAGAGACCCTTATGCTCCACAGCGAAACTCCCCTCGGCACCCAACCCCACTTCCACCTTCATAAACACGCGCCTCTTAAAGCTCAGCACCCCTTTCTCATACGGGTCATTCCCGGGGTGCATGAGCCTAGTAAGTTTAGACCGCACCTCCCCAATCTTCATCAAGTGTGGAAGGATTTTTGCATCCCGGAGAAACGTGGGACAATTCCGTAGGAGAACCGATTTTACATTGGACACCCACGGTTCCACCTGTAGATGGACCCCCTCCACCGTGAGCCCCTTCTCCAACACTTGGGCCACATCCTTCCGGGACTTCAGTATCAACTGAACCTTCCCTCCTGCACTCTCGGAAGAGGCAATGACATCCCTCTTGAACAGATCATGCAAGCCCTTTGCAATTGCAGCCCTGCTCCACGTGAACCCGGTTTGAACCGAGATCCCGTAAATATCCCAGTCCAAGTCAACATGAGGCTCATCCACGAGTGGCCTCGAGGCCGCCGTCGAAGCCGCCACTGCGTAGCTCTGAACCTTAGGCCGAGCCCCCGCCTTCATGACAGTGGCACACCTCAGCTCCAGGGACAGCAGCACCTCAGCTCAAAAGCGATCCTCAGAGACAGTCACAGTCTGAATGAGCAGCAGAAGCAGTTTCCTCCAGCCAGAGAAAGGAAAGTCCCCAAGCTCACCTCCACAGTCCAGAGCAGCTTTTGGAAGGCTCTTCAAAGCCCTGACAGAAGCAAAAGATACCCTCTTCACGTTAAGCCCAGGCAACAGCACTGTGCAAAACGGTATTGGGGCAGAGAGTCGGTGCTATAAATGTCAAAGACACCGAAATCATTCCTACCCACGATCTCCAGGCACTCTTGGCAATCCGCCAGCCACGGCTGCTCCCACCGCGGTGCAGAGGAACTCAGGAATTCCACACGAAATGGAGAAATCCTTAAACAAAGGAAAGTTTCCACAGTCCGACGTTCGGTCAAACTATGAAATCTCACTGCAACTGTTCCTCCTCCTTCGACAAGAACCTTGAAAGGTTGCTTCAAAACTTCTCAGTCGCCGGAGCAGAGAAAAACACGACCTCTCTCTCTCTCTCTCTCTCTCTCTCTCTCTCTCTCTCTCTCTTTTTTTTTTTTTTTTTTTTTTTTTTTTTCATTTTCAAAGACTTTATTCAGCACATTCACATGATACATCACATCAAAACCACATTCAGGGGTTACAAGTCATCAAATAATCATTATAATACAATGTTGCCTTCATTATTTACAATGCTCTCAACCCCCCGCGGTGACCAGCGCCCACGGAAGGCCTCCATAGTCCCCGTGGTCTCCGCGTGTTCCCTCTCTAGGGTCACGCGCGCACGGACGTAGGCCCGGAAAAGGGGAAGGCAGCCGACTCTGGCAAGACCATCGACCGCCCGCTGCCTGGACCCGCGAATGGCCAACTTGGCCAGGCCCAAGAGCAAACCGACAGGGAGGTCCCACCCCCCCGAAAGACCCTCCCCACCCCCTGCCTTGTGTCCAAACACTAGAATCGTAGGACTAAAGTGTAACCAGAACTTGAGGAACAACCCCTTCAGATATTGGTACAGGGGCAGTAACCTCTCACATTCCATATAGACATGGAACACGGTCTCTTCGTCACCGCAGAAAATACAGGCGGTCGGCGAGCCCGTGAACCGGCTCAACAGTTTATTACACACCACCGCTCTGTGCAGCACTCTCCACCCCAGGTCCCCGATGTAAAGGGGAACAACTCCCTTATAGAGAGCCCCCCACTGAGGACCGTCCCCGTCTTCAGGTGGTAACACAGACCGCCAAGATGTATCAGGGCGGTGTACGAAAACAAGGAGGTGTAGAATGTGCAGGAGCATTCTGTACAGTGTGCGTCTCTTCGCATCACGAAACAGCACGCTGGGCATCTCGGAAAGGCGGCTCAGGTTGTGTGGAGCCGGCGCCCGGGAGAGATCCCGGAGCCTAGGCCCGATGAGCAAATCTGACGGAGCGGGGGTAAGCTCAGTCAGAACTACTCTAGGCACACGCCTCTCCTCGACACCCGCCATGACAGGGTGAGGACCAGCTGCTCCCGCAGCCACGACGTCCCCCTCCCTTTGTGGAGCAACACGTCGGCTGAAAACAACCAAATTCCTCACTCTAAGCACGTCCCGATAGAAACTAGGCAGACCCCGTAAGGCGGGTCGACTGATGCCCGCCACCGGCAGCCGCGAAACCCCCCGTAGGCAACAACCCCGACGAAAAAAATACGTGGCCAGAGCGTGCCACCTGGGGGGGTTCTCCGTGTACATATACCTCCGCAGAGTCCTGAGACGGAGAGCCGCCACCTGGGTACGCACGCATACCAAGGATTGGCCGCCCTCCTCCAACGGGAGACTCAGGACTGCTGCGGTAACCCAATGCTTCCTATTTCCCCAGAAGAAGTCCACCAGCTTCTTCTGTAAAGTAGTTGCAAAGATGGAGGGCGGGACAAGAGTAGCCAGCCGGTACCACAACATGGAGGCCACCAGCTGGTTTATGACCAGCACCCTCCCCTGAAAGGAAAGGACTCCAAGCAGGCCTGACCAGCGTCCCAGCCGGGCGACGATTTTCATCTCCAGCTCCTGCCAGTTCGCCGGCCAGGCATCCTCAGTGGGACTCAGGTACACCCCCAGATAGAGGAGGTGCGTGGTGCTCCACGCATACATCGCCATCTCCTCCGGCAGGGAGTCTACCTGCCACTGACCCACTAATAGTCCAGAGCATTTACTCCAATTAATCCTGGCGGATGATGCAGCCGAGAAAGTCCTCTGGCAGTCACGCATCCTCCGCAGGTCACCAGGGTCAGTGAACGTAAGGAGCACATCATCGGCATAGGCTGAAAGAACCACTTCCACCCCCGGACCTGGTAGAGCCAGGCCTGTCAGCTTCCTCCGAAGAAGACACAGGAATGGCTCTACACAGACCGAGTACAACTGACCGGACATGGGGCACCCCTGACGAACCCCCCTCCCAAAATGAATGGGAGCCAACAACACCCCATTAACCTTCACAAGACACTCCGCTGCAGCGTACAAGAGCCGGACCCTGGCTACAAAATGCGGTCCAAATCCGAACGCTTGCAGCGTCCCGAATAGGTAGTCGTGGTCTACCCTGTCAAAAGCCTTCTCCTGATCAAGAGACAGGAAGGCTACTGACTGACCAGTGCCCTGAGATAGATAAATCAGGTCCCTAACCAGGTGGATGTTATCCTGAATGGACCGACCAGGGACTGTATAGGACTGGTCAGGGTGAATCAGTTGAGACAGCACAGAGCCTAGGCGATTTGCCATCGCCCGTGCAAAGATTTTGTACTCTGTACAGAGGAGAGAGACCGGGCGCCAGTTCTTCAACAGGCGGAGTTCACCCTTCTTGGGCAGCAGGACAACGACTGCTCTGCGCCACGAGAGGGGCATCTCCCCGGTCGCCAGGCTCTCCCCCAGAACCTTCATATAATCATCCCCCAGGACATCCCAGAAGGCTCTAACAAATTCTACCGTCAACCCATCCAGCCCAGGGGACTTGCCCCTCCTGAGCTGGTGCAGGGCACGTGTCAACTCCTCCAATGATAAGGAGTCATCCAGAAGATCGAACGCTTCCCTATCTACAGTCGGTAGACCCTCCCACAGGACCCGCTGAGCCTCCCCGCTGCAACCATCTGCGGAGAACAGGGTCCCATAAAAGGACCGGACTAAAGCACTGATCCTCTCTGGATCTGTGACAGAGGAGCCATCATCCGCGAGCAGCTCCACGAGCTGTTTGCGGGCTCCCCGCCCCTTCTCCAGAGAGAAAAAGAAAGGTGACGCTCGGTCCAAATCGTGCAGCATTTGGACCCGCGACCTCACGTAAGCTCCTCGGGACCGCTCAAGCAGCAGGTCCCTCAAGGCTTCCTTCTTCCCCTGAAACTCTCCCCATTCACAGGAGTCCTCACCAATCCGACCCAGGCGAGACTCCGCCCCCGATAGCTCCCTCTCGAGCCTCTCAACCGCTGAGTCCCGCCTTCCGGTCGACCCCCACGTATATTCCTTACAAAAGAGGCGGATGTGAGCTTTCCCCACATCCCACCACTGCCTAAGTGAAGAAAAGCTCCCCTGCCTCTCTCTCCACTTCACCCAACTCCGTCTGAATGACTCCCGGAAACACCGATCCTCCAGCAGCTTGTTATTGAAATGCCAGTAAGCAGACCCAGCCCACGTGCGCCCCGGATTGAAGTCCATGCGCACCAGACAGTGGTCCGAGCATGGCACCAGCCGCATTGAGGCCGCTGAGACACGGGAGACAAACGCACCGGAGATATACATTCGATCAATGCGGGAACCGCCCCCCTCAGACCTCCGCGAGAATGCGTTTGAGTCAGGGTGGAGGTTCCGCCATGCATCCACTAGCTCAAAAGAATCAAGCAAGCCTCTCAGTTTCTTTGCTACAGCGGGGGCACACTGAGTACCAGAACGATCTCGCACCTCAAGTGTGCAGTTGAAATCTCCCCCCAGAAAGACACACTCTCCTCTTTCAATAGTGCTCAACAGAGCAGTCACCTCCTGAAGTAGGCAGGCCTGCATCGTGCCGCTGCTGGGGGCATACACGTTAATAAAATGCAACGGCATGCCATCCAGACTCACAGCCAGATAGAGCAAACGACCTGGCACCACTTCCTGCACCTTCAGGATCTCTGGCTGAAAAGTCGGGGCCAACAGAAAAGCCACCCCGCTCGAGTTTGTGCTGAGGTGGCTCATGTAAACCCCCCCTTCCCACTCCAGTCGCCAGGTGGGTTCGTCACCGACAACAGTGTGCGTCTCTTGCAGAAAACACACCGCGTATTTCCCCTCTCTCAGGACTTGTAAATGCTGAAATCTGCGAAAGCTCGCTCTACTGCCATTTAAATTTAATGTAACTACTGTGAATTTGCAAACACGTTGGAATTATTTCCTCACATTGCTCTTGGTCGCAGAACCATCCTCCTTGAGGAACTTTGAGAATTCCCCAAGCTGATGCCTCACAGACGCAGGAATATCACTATCCTTGCTGCCAAGGATGCTATCAAGATCCTCAATAAATCCTGGCAGCTCTCCCCACCGCCTCTTCGCTGTTTCAACTTTAGTCTTGTGACTTTTAGATGTTTTGAGAAAGTCCTGAATCTCACGGATAAGGGTTGCGTTAAACACAGCCCTGAAGTCTGGGCGCCCCGCCAACCCACTCACACCTGGAGCAGCAGCCTCCTCTGCACATCGCTCAAGGCCAGTGTCAGAGTCTGTGGGACTACAGCTTGCTGAAAGCTCACCCACCCCACTGCACAGGCCGAGCCCATCGCTCTCCCCCTCCTCCGGCATGACACCACCCCCAGGATCCATGCCGAGGGAGGGTCCCGATGCCTCTGACAGCAACAAGCTGTCCGGTAAAAGGCTAGGCTCCTGCACTCTCCCATCACACCCCACCTCTGGGTCTGGGGAAGAAAAAACAGCAGGCACCCCCGGGGTCCCAGGTGTTCTTGGAGTCTCCCCTACTACCTCAACCGATGAGGCATCACTCCCCTCATCACTTCCACTGGTTCTAATACAGAGCTCAGAGTGGAACGTTTGATCTCCCGCTCCTCCCCCCTCAGGCTGACTCTGCTCATCCCCCATCCCAGGGAGCACATTTCCAGGGGAGTCAAACCCATCAACCGGCGTGCCATCACCCTCAGAAGGCCCCTGAAACGAGGGGACCTCCTCCGACCCAGCGGACACACTCCCAGGGGCATCAACCCCGCTACCCGATGAGATGACTCCCTCGGAAGGCCCCAGAGATGAGGGGGCCGCCACCAACCCAGAGGACACGGTTTCAGGGGAGGCGATCCCAGTAACACCTGCAGAAGGTCCCTGAAACAGAGGCTCATCCTCCGGCCCACAAGTCACCAGTCCGTGGTCACCGCTCTCGACAGGGGTGGAAGGTCTCGAAATATCCGTCCCCCTTAATTTGGGCCCACGCTCATGCTCTTCCTCGCTTTCCGACAGCCTTCTTTTTGTCCCGGTGACCGGGGGAGGTGCGGTGACCTCCATAGAGGAAGGGTCCTCCACCTCCGCACCACCCGCTGCCCCCTTTCTACTCCCATGTTTGCTCCCCCCTGCCCCCTTCCGGTTCACCTCAGCTCCTTGCTGAGCCAAACCAGGTGCGCCCTGGACTTCACTGGGCCCACTGGGCAGGAGCCCATCTGCTGTTGATTGATTCCCTTGGAGGGGCTTATCCTTCTTCTTATCCTTATTCTTAGTCTTCCCCTTCTGCGTCACCCAACCTCCCTCCCCCCCTTCACCCTTCCCCTGCGCCTCGCCATCTACCACCTCCACAGGTTCAGGGTATGGGGGGGGGGGGGCCCTCACTGCTCCGGGTCACCAAGGTAGTACTTGCAGCCTCTGATGGGTTGGCAGTGCCATCCCGGGTTACCGAGACGGAGCCAGCAGCCCCAGCCGAGTCAGCAGTTCCACCCCGGGCTACCGAGGCTTGGAGGGCCGCCCCGGATGGGCCAGCACTGCATTCCTGGGCCCCTGCGTTAGAATTTCTCGCAGTGGCCCGGCTCCTGGGACACTCTCTACGGAGATGTCCAAACTCCTTGCACGCGTGACACTGTGCCTCTCCCCAGCTCCAATACACGCGATTGGAGAGACCCTTATGCTCCACAGCGAAACTCCCCTCGGCACCCAACCCCACTTCCACCTTCATAAACACGCGCCTCTTAAAGCTCAGCACCCCTTTCTCATACGGGTCATTCCCGGGGTGCATGAGCCTAGTAAGTTTAGACCGCACCTCCCCAATCTTCATCAAGTGTGGAAGGATTTTTGCATCCCGGAGAAACGTGGGACAATTCCGTAGGAGAACCGATTTTACATTGGACACCCACGGTTCCACCTGTAGATGGACCCCCTCCACCGTGAGCCCCTTCTCCAACACTTGGGCCACATCCTTCCGGGACTTCAGTATCAACTGAACCTTCCCTCCTGCACTCTCGGAAGAGGCAATGACATCCCTCTTGAACAGATCATGCAAGCCCTTTGCAATTGCAGCCCTGCTCCACGTGAACCCGGTTTGAACCGAGATCCCGTAAATATCCCAGTCCAAGTCAACATGAGGCTCATCCACGAGTGGCCTCGAGGCCGCCGTCGAAGCCGCCACTGCGTAGCTCTGAACCTTAGGCCGAGCCCCCGCCTTCATGACAGTGGCACACCTCAGCTCCAGGGACAGCAGCACCTCAGCTCAAAAGCGATCCTCAGAGACAGTCACAGTCTGAATGAGCAGCAGAAGCAGTTTCCTCCAGCCAGAGAAAGGAAAGTCCCCAAGCTCACCTCCACAGTCCAGAGCAGCTTTTGGATGGCTCTTCAAAGCCCTGACAGAAGCAAAAGATACCCTCTTCACGTTAAGCCCAGGCAACAGCACTGTGCAAAACGGTATTGGGGCAGAGAGTCGGTGCTATAAATGTCAAAGACACCGAAATCATTCCTACCCACGATCTCCAGGCCCTCTTGGCAATCCGCCAGCCACGGCTGCTCCCACCGCGGTGCAGAGGAACTCAGGAATTCCACACGAAATGGAGAAATCCTTAAACAAAGGAAAGTTTCCACAGTCCGACGTTCGGTCAAACTATGAAATCTCACTGCAACTGTTCCTCCTCCTTCGACAAGAACCTTGAAAGGTTGCTTCAAAACTTCTCAGTCGCCGGAGCAGAGAAAAACACGACCTCTCTCTCTCTCTCTCTCTCTCTCTCTCTCTCTCTCTCCCTCCCTCTCCCTCCCTCCCTCCCTCTCTCTCTCTCCCTCCCTCCCTCTCTCTCTTCCATAACTACTTTTGATAATCTGTTCTTTAGACGGCATTGAAAGCCTTTTGTCACCTAGATCACCTGATCTCCACCCGAGCATAGAGATTTCCTTTGTTCTCTCCGCCCCATCTCTCTCAGTGAATTCCTCTTAAAACATATGTTTTCTCACTTGCCCGATTCTGATGAAGGGCCGTGTGGAAATGGTGCCAAAACATGTGTAAATATGCAAGAAGAATTTCACTGTGCAGTTGCACATGTGACAAATAACGCACCATTGAACCGTTGAACCAGCAATGATTGTGGCATGGGGATGTGCAAATTACTTATACTGCTTGCTACAACATCACAGTATTTCCTTAGTAGCAATTTGCTAAACTACTGAGATACACTGCAGGACCTTTGTTCTTCAAATGTAAATAATGGCAGTCCAAATCTTGTGGGGCATGATTGTTTTTTCCTTCATTGCTTCATTGAGCATGGGCTATCATTCTTTAAGGAGACTACCACAGCCACCACCTGCGAGGTTCTTCTCTAACTGGTTTGAAATCTTCCTTTGTTCCCATGATATCCAGGTTTTTGCTCCTGCTTCATAGCTTAATGACCAATACTTGATTTCCCTTTGAGAGTCAGTGCCAGTTGTTTCCCTTTCACGTGCTGCCTCTGTCTCCTCCATGGCAGGCAAAGTGTGTGCCACTGCCGTGCAGCTGCCACAAGGAATGGTGCAGAAGTTTGAGGAGATTCGGCATGTCACTAAATACACTGTTGCATTTCTACAGGCGTGTGGAAGATTGCATGTTGACTGGTTGCATCATGGCCTGGTTTGGTAACTCAAACATTCAAGCATGGTGGACATTGCCTGGTCCATCACAGGTAATAACCTCCCCATCATCCAAGGGGTCTACCAAAAATGCAGCTGAAAAAGAAAAAGAGTGTTCTCCCACACTCCAAAGATGTACAGGTTTGCAGGTTAATTTGCTTAGTATAAATGTACAAATTGTCCTGAGTATGTGTAGGATAGTGTTAATGTGTGGGGATCGTTGGTCGGTGTGGACTAGGTGGGCCGAAGGGCGTGTTTCTGCGCTAGTATCGCTAAAACTAAAACTAAAACTAACTAATGTCAAAGACCTAGTCCACCCTGGCCATGCTCTCATCTCACCGCTACTATCAGGAAAAAGGTACAGGAGCCTGAGAACCATGACCAGCACGTTCAAGAGTAGTTTTTCCCCCATCAATGAATGACATTCCTACTTGCTGTAGCTTTACATGCAGATTAATGCAAGAACACAATAAATTACTATACATTAATCGATAATGCAATAAATAATCAAAAATATTAAGCAACCAGACCATAATCATACAAATCCAAGTAGGTAGTGCAACTTAAACAAATTCCAGAGGGCTCTTGAACCCCACTGTACAATACTACCTACAATACTACCTACAAAACTACTATAGACTTTGGATAGGTGATGTTTTGTGTTGATGCCGGTCTCTGTTGCTGTAAAGCAGTAACTCCACTGCGATGCCACAGGTGGAGTTATTGTTCTCATTGGAGAGAATACAGAACATCATGATGATTAGTCTTTATGCTGATGTCCCATCCAATAGTGATCAGCTTCATGAGAGAGTTGACAAATAACTGCAGGTATTTCAAACGCTAGTAGCAAAGAGAATCTTTGAAACAAGTCAAGAGACTTTCTGCGACACTATTTCAGGACTTCATCAACGCAAGACCAATGTTTATTTTGGAAATTATCTGAATTAATTTAGAACTGAATTAGGAATTTGATGTCCACTTTATTGGACATCCTACATTCCTTACCGCACATAAAGGTGTGTCAGACCAGGAACATCTGCCAGGAAAATGCTTTACTGAGGGGAAATGAAGAGAGGAAAGGAGATCAGGCAGAGCAGGAATAACTAATGGGGGAATAAGGGAGAGAGAGGAAAAGAGAGAGAGGGAGGGAATGCTTGCCTCTCTACAAGGGCTCTCGGTACTGAGTCCAAAAACGTGTCCATTCTCTTCCTCAGTCCAGGAGAACCATGTGAATAACTGTGGATCTGAAAAAATGAGGTTTATGGGGAGCATAGAAGTAGAGTTGAGGCCAGCTCAGATCACCCATCATCAGACAGAATGGTGGAGTTGGCTTGATGGACCAAATGGCCAACATCTACTCCTATTTCTTATGAACGTGCCAACAGGACCACTCCGCATCTTAATTGAAAAAAAGGTATGCATTCCACATATGAACACTGGATCACCCACACCCGTATTTGCTGTGCCAAAACATCTGTCTGATGATGGGTGATCATCACTTCATACCACAAAGTGATGATCCCCCAGGGCTCCCTGCAAGTGGCAGGTAGATCTCTGTGAAAGCAGAGAGAAACTCACAAATAGGTAGAGTGATAAAGAATGTGTATGGCATGGATGTCTTCATCAGCTGGAGCATGGAGTACAAGAGCCCGGCAGTCATGTTGCAGTTTTATAAAACTTTGATCAGGCTGCATATGGAGTATAGTATGCAGTTTTGGAACTGTACATTACATGAAGGCTTTGGATAGGGTGCAGAAGAAGTTTACCAGAATGCTGATGGAGGGTATTAGATATAAGGAGAGGTTAGACAAACTTGGGTTGTTTTTTTCTGGAGCGCTGGAGGTTGAGTTGGTGACCTTGATAGACAAATCTATAATGGTGAGAGGCACAGATAAGGTGGATAACCAGAATCTTTTTCCCAGGGTGGAAATGTCAAAAACTGGAGAGCATGGTTTTTAAGGTCAGAGGGGAAAGTTAAAATAGATGTGCAGGGCAATTTTCTTTTCTCGGACAATGGTGGATGCTTGGAATGTGGTACTAGGAATTGTGCTGGATACAGATACGATAGTGGCATTTAAGAGCTTTTTAGGATATACTGGAATGGAAGGATATGGATCATGTGCAGGCAGTGAGGATTTGTTTAATTTGGCATAATTTCAGCACAGTCATAGTGTGCCGGTGAATCTGCTCCTGTGCTGTTCTGTTCTATGTTCTATCGCTGATATCATCCCCTCCCCTCACCACAACTACTAAACTACCGCTCCCGTGACATCTGGGGTTGACACTCAGTCTGACCATGCATGACTGATCTCTGATGACTGTGCAGGCTCCGCCAATCCATAACTGTCAAAACCCTTTATCAGGGTAGACCCTTTACAAAACCCTTTATCAGGGTAGACCCTTTACAAAACCCTTTATCAGGGTAGACCCTTTACAAAACCCTTTATCAGGGTAGACCCTTTACAAAACCCTTTATCAGGGTAGACCCTTTACAAAACCCTTTATCAGGGTAGACCCTTTACAAAACCCTTCATCAGTAGACTCCACTACTGATCCCCGACCACCTTCTACATTAGGTGTTGATCACTAATTTGCTACTGACCTCCTGTCTCAATACCGTAACTGATTGCTGATTCTCTCCCACTTCAATGGTCTATGTGCTGGATCTGGACTGAATCATTTTCCACAGCGGATAAGTATGCAAGTGATAGGCCTTTCTAATTGTGAGGCCTGATCAGAAGCAAGCAAATACACAGGGCCTTGCGCATGGTGGAATTTTTTACTCGGACAGTGGTGGATGCTTGGAATGTGGTACCAGGAATGGTGCTGGATGCAGATACGATAGTGGCATTTAAGAGGCTATACAAACATTGTGGGGGGCTCATACAAACATTAATTGACATGCCCTGCATTGCTCCATTAACATATGGTCTTCACCAGCAGACATCTTGTACCAAAAATGGTTTGCAATGCTATTTCAGTTGAACTTCTCATTTTGGCCATCTCAGAGCATCTTTAGCACCTGAAAGCACTGCTGAAAATCACCAACCCACCACCCACAGGGTTTGCCATGCAGAAAAGTGGTGAAGTGTGGTCTTACAGGGACTTACAGGTAATGATGGAAAAATGATGGTGATCTGAATGGCCTCCCTCATCCGGGTTTTGCAAAATCTGCTTTCATTTCTGGATCATAGGAATGATGTATAGTTTTGTAAGCCACACAGACCAAAAGTCTTGAAAACAATTCATTGCATGTAACCTGTATTGATATAGCAGGATGTGATAAAGTGCTCTATGGAAATCTGATTTTCTATCTTTGTGAAATCTGCAAGAGAGATTTTCCATCATGTGGTCAGAATGGAAATAGCAGACTCCATAATAGCTTCAAGCATTTTACAATGTGGACATTCTAAATTACTGTTTTTGAAAATGAATGCAAGTGCTTTAGAAACAACATCCACAAACACATTTCATGTGAAAACTACATTAACAATTTCATGTAATTGATGTTTAAAATTAAAAATAACAAATACGTGGTGCGGCACAGTGGCACAGCAGTAGAGTTGCTGCCTTACAGCACTTACAGCGTCAGAGATTCGAGTTCGATCCCGACCACGGGCGCTTGTCTGTATGGAGTTTGTACGTTCTCCCCGTGTCCGCATGGGTTTTCTCCGAGATCTTCGTTTTCTTCCTACACTCCAAAGACATACAGGTTTGTAGGTTAATTGGCTTGGTATAAATGTAAAATGTTCCTAGTGTGTGTAGGATAGTGTAAGTGTGCGGGCATCACTGGTAGACGTGGACTCGGTGGGCCGATGAGCCTGTTTACTCATTGTATCTCTAAAACTAAGCAGCCACTTCAGCACCAGATATCATCTACTGCAGAATAATATTGCCACTATGTGTTCACTTTGAGAATAGCAGACAGTGCAGAGCTGTACAAAGAAAAGCAATGAACTTGTATGGCATTTCAGGCTCATGTGCATCACGCTTCTAACACACAGTCATAATTTAACAACTCCACTTAATTCAGGGTAATATAAAAAAAATCTAGTTAATCGCCAACTCATTTTTCAAGCCACAGACAAAAAAAATGAATGTGCTGCCAGATATGATGTTCCTTCATATACTTTCTTATATTATTATTTCAATGCAAAATTATCTTAAAAAAATCTGTGAATAAACTGAAATATCATGATTTATCCTTTGCCATATTTTATACTTAATAACTGGTGCTTGGAGATGTTCCAAATATTTATTTTGATGCATAAATCCTGATTGGAGCTGTTTTCCATGCATGCATTATTTGAATTATACAAATGCCATTAAAAAATGGGACAAAAACACTCAAGCAAAAATGTTTCATTTTTAGATGTTAAAGAATTTCATGAATGAAATTTAAAAAGATTAAGAAGACTCATTGGTGAATTGATTTTATACTTTCATGGAATTTGGAAGTCAAAGACAAATTGCCTTCTGGAAGTGTTACAGTTAATGCAGTGAAAGCGCCCTGCTGATACAGTTGAGCAAGAGCTCTAGGACCTTTGGTGACAATGAGGAAAGTGCCACATATGTTTGAGCCAGAATGGTAGTGGATGGAAACATGGAGGTGTCACGAATATCCCTATTAACTTCATGACAGCAGAGGCTGCAGGCAGCTTGTGAAGTTCTGGGAAAAGAAACTTTGACAAGTTGTTGCGTTATATTTTCTAGATGGTATGGTGAACCCATTGCCATGGTGAACTAATTGTTGGTGTGAGAGGTGAATATTCAGCATGGTGGATGGGCTGCTTTGGCCTGGCTTGAGATTCCTGTATTGTACAATGACAATAAAGGCATATTATTATTATTATTATTATTATTATTATTATTATTAATTGGACTTCAGTCATCCAGATCAGTGAGGATTATACTGAAACACGTGTCATTTTCAAGATGAGAAAGTCTTGGGATGTCAGGAGTGAGCTACTTGCCATGGGATATGCATCCTCACGTCTACAAGTAGTCAGATTTTTTGTGATTTGTCTAGTTGAGTCTGTGCTTAATGTTGCCCCCCAGAAGATGAATGGTGGTGGGGGGGGGGTATGAGTAATGAGTATGAGTAATTTTATTGAAAAGAGAGATGGTATTTAAGAACTTTTGAGATTGACCCTTGAATCACCAATGCACAGGAGGTTATGGACTAAGTGCTAATGAATGAGATTATAGAGATAGGTACTTAGAAAAGTTGACATAAACATGGTGTCCTAAAGGGCCTGTTTCTGTACTGTATCGGTCCATAATTCTATGAATTCATGAGAGATGGCTGTACCTGTTTTGAAGGCAATCATTGTCTACTATTTAAGTGGCAAAAAATATTTAAGCTCCATATCAAGTATTAAATGCAATGCCGTTCAGGTGCTGCTGCTTGAAGGCAGATGGAGTACTTCGTAATCTGAGGTGTTGTGAATCGAAACTAGATAATTTCTTGAAGTTTGATTTTATGGCGCAGGGAATGGCAAAGGTCCAGCATGGAGATCCTGGTGCTCATTGTGACCTCAGTCAGAGGAAAGCTTTAATTTCTTTAAGGGGGTTATGTATGGGAACCTCTTTCTGGCCATTAAAGGTGATCAAAAAGATCTCGTGACTAGAGAATACAATATATGTATTCCTTGTAGTCAGTCCTCACCTTCTCCATCATGGTCTGGTTTAGCTCAGCCACCAAGCATGACATCCAAAGGCTGCAACGGATCGTTCACTCAGCTGAGAAGGTTGTTGGCTGCAACCTGCCCCCCATTGACTGGGGGGAACTGTACACTGCAAGTGCCAGGAAGCGAGCGGGTAAGATCATCTCTGACCCCTCTCACCCTTTCCACAAAATCTTTGAAGTACTTCCCTCTGGAAGGCGACTCCGGACTGTCAAAGCGGCCACAGCCAGATATAAAAACAGCTTTTTTCCATGAGTAGTAGTTCTACTCAATAACCAAAGTCTGTAGTCTCTTGTTTGCTCTGGTTTATTTTCACCCACATGTTTAGACCATAACGTTGTATCCTTATTGTTTTGATGTGTTTATGCTTTATTCTTAATTGTTAACTGTATGTTTGTGTTGTCATTTGTGAGCGGAGCACCAAGGCACATTCCTTGTATATGCACATACTTGGCCAATAAACTTATTCATTCATTCATTCATTCTTACATTTTGCTTACAGAAAAATCAGGAACTGATTTTAGTGAATCTATATCCGTTGAATGAATTCATAATTGTATCCAGAGTTTAATGGTTGAGAGCTTCAAGTTCCTTAATGTTAACATTACCAATGTTCTGTCGTGGACCAAACACACCGATGCCCCTACTTTTTCAGGAGACTGAGAAAATATGGCATGTCTCCAATGTCTCACCCAAATGCTTACAAATGCACAATAGAGACCATAGGTTACATTGCAGCTTGGTTTGGGAACAGCTCTCTCCAAGACCACAAGAAATTGCAGAGAGTTGTGGAAGTAGCCTAGCCCATAACACAGACCAGATTCTCTAGCATCGACTCTATCTACACTTCAGGATGCCTTGGAAAAGCTGCCAGCATAATCAAAGACTAGCCTAACCTTGGTCATTCCTTATTCCCCCTACTCCCATTAAGCAGAAGATACAGAAGCTTGAAAGCACGCAGCAGCAGACTCATGTATAGCTTCTTCCCCTCTGTTATCAGGCTTCTGAATTGCCCTACCATTAGATAGGATACTGCCTGATTCATCTCTCAACAATTGTGGACATTGCACACTGTCTATGGAACTGGTGCACTACAATGTGGAGGACAATGTTCTGCACTCTACATCTCCCTCTTTGCTCTATCTATTGTACAAGAGTTTAACGATTGTATTTATGTATAGTATTATTTCATCTGATTGGATATCATACGAAACAAAGCATTTTATCTTGGTATACTTAATAATAATAAACCTAATCAATGAGATTGCACGTTAAAAGGAATGATTGGATGGACATACGTGGATTTTGCTAAGTTGGAGTTATCTTGTTCGATGATGGTGGGTGAGGTAAATAGTTGCATGGAAGGAATGGGTAGCAGGTGTTCCAAACGTTAATGGGAGAGGATCGAAAGGGAACAGTTTTGCACACTGTGTATCTGGTGTTGGAAATGTGCAGGGCCCAGTCAGTTGCAATCATAGGTTGCCAATTCTTCACTGAGCCCAAAACTATAACCTTCAATGTACTCTCATAGATTTCATTTCACAGTGTGTATGTTTAAACAGGATTAACAAATTAAAGGATGCGGCTCTTTGGTTCCAGCGGACTATTCTGTGAAGGAATGCATTAAAGACAGGACAAACTCATGTCAGCTGGCAGTCAGCTGGCCATCAGCCAGCGTTAGGAGATGAACAGACCGTGTACCAATTTGGCTGACTATTTTCAAGCATCATTAATTTTTAAGCTATTTGCTATACTGTAGCTTAGCTACAAATGAAATACCACGGACAACATAGCACTGTGCCTAATGAGCTGCACCAAGGAATGGCAGGAGAAGATTTGCAGCCATTATTCTGTGTCTAATCCTTCTAATCTCAGCTGTGCCACACTACCATTATACAGAGTGTAAGAGCCAACTACTTTCACACTGGAAGAGTCCAGGTTCCCAACCTCTACTGTACACTTCCTTGCACGTTGTTGATCAGATTAGTTCTGGTAGCAGATAGCAAGTAATTCATCTTTTCATCCCCGGAGAGGAAATGGGTTGTGGAGCAAGAAAATACAGCAAAGAAGGGGTTGAAATACATTAAAGGCGACACTGTGGTGTAGTTGGTAGACCGACTGCCTCATAGCACCAGGAACACATTTGATCCTGACCTCAGTTGCTGTCTATGTGGAGTTTGCACATTCTCCCTGTGACCATGTGGGTTCCTTGTGCATACAGTTTCTTCCCACATCCTAAAGACATGTGAGTTCGTTGGTTAATTGGCCTGTGTAAATTGCCCCTGCTGTGTAGGGAATATATATCAAAGTGGGATAACATAGAACAAGTGTGAACAGGTGGTCCGTGTGGACTCTGTGGGCCAAAGGGCCTGTTTCTATGTTGTTTTTCTAAACTAAACTACTACTTCTCCCAACCCAAAATCAGAAATTATTTTGTTCATATTGGGTACTTAAAACAAAATGCTAATGTGTTTAAATGACTTAATGAGCAAAGCTTCAAATATTAAATTGGATAACCAAATGCAAATGAGCCTGCTCCTTGGCATTCTCCTTTCTTTTATAATTTAATATCATGTGATCATTAATTTATAAAGAAATGTTTTGACATATAAGTTGGTACATGTTGTACATAAAAAATAACAATTCAATCTGCTAAATCATGGAAACAACCCAGAATTCGAGGACCAGATGACATAGGTTTAAGGAGAAGGGGAAAAGATTTAATAGGAATCTGAGGGGTAACATTTTCACACAAAGGGGGTGGGTGTATGGGACAAGCTGCCAGAGGAGGTAGTTGAGGCTGGGACTATCCCAACATTTAAGAAACAGTTAGGCAGGTACATAGATAGGACAGGTTTGGAGGGATATGGACCAAATGCGGGCAGGTGGGACTAGTGTAGCTGGGACATGTTGGCCGGTGTGGGCAAGTTGGGCCGAAAGGCCTGTTTCCACACTGTATCACTCTATGACTTCAATAGAAAATTTTAGGATCAGGTCTGCTTTCAGACATTACAGCAGTAAATGAAAAGAGATAGACTTGAATACCTTTTTGTTTTATATAGAACAGGAACTGAAAACACTACTGACATTGTTGGACAAAACCAGAGTGGAAAAATTAGTGAATGTGATGGAGTTAAACTACTATCAGTACACATACTTGTTAACCCAGACCATTTCTTTAAACTGATAACTTAGTTTTGAATATTAATTTAACTCCCCCACTTTCCAAACTCGATATGAACCCAACTAATTCCACGGTCAGGTTCATATTTCTTCACAAGTATTGACGATGAATACTCAATTCAGATATAAACGACACGATAATTGTAATTGAATAAAACTCACAAAGGGAGTGTTTTAAATGCATTGATATAACTCAACAAAAATATTAATTAACAGTCTCAGTTGTGAGTTTCAGACATCTACTCATGATGTTCACAGAATAGATTCCTGTGCATGATCTTGAATTGGTAGATGTTTCAGCTTCAGCAACTCTTAAATAACTCTTAACGAACAGAGTGGAAAAATAGCTGGAGACTCTCGGACGGCATGGGTCATAGCGATCCCACAGAGGAGATGACTCCTATCCCAGGGGCGCTGTCATGTAATGAAAAGTAATGGAGAAGAGCATGGCTGGAGGTAACACAGATACTGAATACTGACACAACCTGTCAGCACCCGCGAAATAAATGTTGTGGACTAAACAACTTTCAGGATTGACAATTCATGTTAATTAGATTTCAAAGTATACTTCAAGATTTTAAGATTTCAAGATCAATTAATTGTCAGATGTACCAATTAAGGTACAGTGAAATTTGAGTTACCATACAGCCATACTAAGTAAAAAGCAACAAGACACACAGCTACATAAAATAAAAATTTAACATAAGGGCGGCACGTTAGCGCAGCGGTAGAGTTGCTGCTTTACAGCGAATGCAGCGCCGGAGACTCAGGTTCGATCCTGACTACGGGTGCTGTACTGTAAGGAGTTTGTACGTTCTCCCCGTGACCTGCGTGGGTTTTCTCCGAGATCTTCGGTTTCCTCCCGCACTCCAAAGACGTACAGGTATGTAGGTTAATTGACTGGGTAAATGTAAAAATTGTCCCTAGTGTGTGTAGGATAGTGATACTGTGCGGGGATCACTGGGTGGCGCGGACTTGGTGGGCCGAAAAGGCCTGTTTCCGCGCTGTATCTGAAATATGAAAAAAAAAACACAAAAAAAACGCATCCACCACAGCAGATTCCACATTTTTCACTGTGATGGAAGGTAATAAAGTTCAGTCATCTTCCTTTTTGTTCACCCGTGGTCGGGGCTGTTGAACCATCTGCAGTCGCCGCTACCGACTGTCCAAGGCCCTCACGTCGGGATGATCGAAACTCCTCACGTCGGGACGGTTGAAACACTCTCCGCGGCATGGAGCTCCCGAGTCGGCCTCTTCCTACTAGAGACCGTGGGCTTCTCAATGTTAAAGTCCACAGGCCCCACGGTTGGAGCTCTCCGCAGTCGATCCTCGGCAAAGGATTGCAAGCTCCTTGATGTTAAAGTCCACGCCGTGCCGGCGGCATGAAGTGCCGGGCCGGTCTCCAGGAAAGGCCACCAATTCCTCGATGTTAGGCCGCAATGGGGACGGAGATACGATACGGAGACAAATTGCATCTCCATCGAGGTAAGAGATTGAAAAAAAGTTTCCCCCAATTTCCCCACCCCCACATAAAACAAACCAAGAAACACTAAAACATACTTTTAACACCTACTTAAAATAAGAAAAACAAAAGAAAGGACAGGCAGACTGTTGGCAAGGCAGCCAGTGCTGGTGGCGCCACCCGGTGGAATACTTGGCATGAACTCCAAGAAATTGTCCTCTAGTCTGCCAATTATGTTTTTACTTTCCAAATACATTGAGTTGTTATATAAATAGATGAACCTGTGGTCAACTTAAAGTTATAAACACCCTATCCAATATCAGAACAAGATATTAATGGCAGAGCAGTGGTGCAACAGTACAGTTGCTACCTGACACCGCCAGAGACCCGGGTTCGATCCTGACAGCAGGTGCTGGCTGTACGGAGTTTGTATGTTCTCCCTGTGACTGTGTGGGTTTTCTTTGCATGCTCTGGTTTCCTTCCACATTTCAAAGATGTACAGGTTTGTAGATTAATTGGCTTCTGTAAATTGTAAATTGTCTCTTGTATGTAGGATAGTGCTAGTGTACAGGGTGATTGCTGGTCGGCGCGGACACAGTGGACCAAATGGCCTGTTTCCACTTTGTATCTGTAAAGTCTAAAGATTGGTCTTTTCGAGATAATCATCTCACGGTGCTCATCTCATAATCAAAAGTACAGTGACATCTCTCTGTACTTACAACTTTCTATTGGAGGAGATTGGGGACTGGTCCGTGTGTCCTTATTGTGAATGAAATTAAGAGCACCATCACTAGAGCCTTCAACCATAACTGGTTATATTGCCAATGAGATGAATAACATTTCCACAATCTTCAGCAGTGAGATTTCAAGTGACAATTACATCTCTCAGTGTGTACTCCCAGACTCCATTTATTGGGCTCACTCCAGTTTGAGCATCATCCAATCACCCTGCCACAAGACGATAATGGGCTCCTTCATCCATGGAGGCGGGAACTGACACCCCCCAATCAACATTTCATGTAATACTCACTCTCTTTTCCCAATCCCCCAGCACCCTCCCATCCCATTGTGCACCCATTTCTCCCACAACCCTGGTCACCATGCTCCTTTTTCCTCTCTGTTCACTCATCTCCCACTCCATCCATCTCTGTCCTCCATTTCCCTTTAAATCCCCCCTTTACCACTTCCGCTAACCACTTCCACCCCGATCCTTCTCTCTGGCTTTACATTTCATTCCCCTCTTCTTTCCTTATTTGACATGCTTTTGACTTGGACAGGTTGTGTGAGTGGGCGGATGCATGGTAGATGCAGCTTAATGTGGATAAATGTGAGGTTATCCACTTTGGCGGTAAGAATAGGAAGGCAGATTATTATCTGAATGGTGTCAAGTTAGGAAAAGGGGACTTACAACGAGATCTGGGTGTCCTTGTTCATCAGTCACTGAAAGTAAGCATGCAGGTACAGCAGAAAGCTAATTGCATGTTGGCCTTCATGACAAGAGGAGTTGAGTATAGGAGCAAAGAGGTCTTTCTGCAGTTGTACAGGGCCCTAGTGAGATCATACCTGGAGTACTGTGTGCCGTTTTGGTCTCCAAGTTTGAGGAAGGACATTCTTACTATTGAGTGAGTGCAGAGTAGGTTCACTAGGTTAATTCCCGGAATGGCGGGACTGTCATATGTTGAAAGACTGGAGCGACTGGGTTTGTATACACTGGAATTTAGAAGGATGAGAGGGAACATAAAATGTTATTGAAACATAAGATTATTAAGTGATTGGACACGCTAGAGGCAGGAAACATGTTCTCAATGTTGGGGGAGTCCAGAACCACGGGCCACAGTTTAAGAATAAGGGGTAGGCCATTTAGAACAGATATAAGGAAAAACTTTTTCAGTCAGAGAGTTGTAAATCTGTGGAATTCTCTGCCTCAGAAGGCAGTGGAGGCCGATTCTTTGGATGCTTTCAAGAGACAGTTAGATAGAGCTCTTAATGATAGCGGAGTCAGGGGGTATGGGGAAAGGGGAGGAGTGGGGTACTGATTGTGAATGATCAGCTATGATCACATTGAATGGGGGTGCTGGCTCAAAGGGCCGAATACGAGGTGCTGTTCCTCCAGTTTTCATTTGACCTCACTCTGGCAATGGAGGAGGCCTAAGACAGAAAGGTTAGTATGAGAATGGGATGAGGAGCTAAAATGGTTAGCAATTGGGAGATCCAGCCAGGCATTCGCGGGCCGAGCGCAAGTGTTCAGCGGAACAGTTGTCGTGTCGATGCTTGGTTTCGCCAATATACCGGCGGTCACAGCGGGAACACCAGATGTAGTTGATGAGGTTGGAGGAGGCACGGCACATGTGAAGTTTGAAATTGGTGCCTGGAAGAATTTATCTTCAGTAATGATCAAGTATAATGATAAGTGAAGAGGAGTGTTAGTGAATCTGAGCAGTCAGCGAACTCAACTCCCATGCCTTTCGAAAGCACCCAAAAGTGTTTTTCCAATTTATCTGATCATTACGTTTTTAATTAACTTCAATTATATAAATGCATTTATTTATATTTGAGATTAAAAAAAAATAAAGTATGCTCTTTGGAATTCTTGTCGCTGATCATCAGAGATATCTAAAGCAGTTTGAACGGGTTTGAAAGCAGTGAGCTGTCTAAAGTTTCACCAGGATCCACCACCTGAAGCCTAGTTGCCATCACAGACTGTTCCACTCTGTAGCACAGTGGGGCCTGGGATTCTATGGACCAGGGAGGTAGGCAAGAGCAAGGAGTGAGCCTGGTCAAGAATAACGCGCTCAAATGTCCAGGTATGATTAATTGTTAAAGATGACAGCATGTAAATCCATTTGGAAAATAAGAGAAGTACATACAAGGCAGTAGATCATTATATTATCTAATTAATAAGTGCGTCAAAATTCACCAGACTTGCTGATTTTGGCTTTAAGAAAAAAAGCCAATAAATCTTCCACAGAGGAGTCATTGGAGAGACAAACAGATTAATAAAATTCTCAAGATGGCCTCAGAAATTAAAGATCACCCGTCAGTAAAACTAAGAATAGCTAACTTCGGTATAATAAAATGATCTTAGAATGCATTTTGTTTGAATTATTGGCATATTTTAACATTGATTGGACACCAACTGAGAATAGTCAATTGTTTTAAACAAATCCTCTGCCAGCATAAATGTTAATGAACATTCCTTCATCTTCAGTTCTCATATTTCCTGTTCCAATGAATATAATTTTGTTAATTGTTATTGTATCGATTAAAATACAATCTACTCTTCTCATGAAACAAAAATGCTCTTTTTATTGTTGGAGGACAAGATTTAAAGTGGCAGGCTTGACGACATTGGTTTGTAGCACATGAGGAGCTGAAGTAAGCCTAAAGTTTACTTTGAAGAAGTAGTCTGCAGAAGGGTCTTGACCCAAAACGTAACCTATCCATGGTCTCCAGAGATGCTGCCTGACCTCCTGAGTTACTCCAGCACTTTGTGTATTAACTAGCTTCTGCAGTTCTTTGTTTCTCAAATTTACTGTAACAGGTCACAAAATGTGAATTTTGTTTGGATTTTGAATCTTTGATTTTTGGAATAGTACAATATTCAAAGTGTGAGGTGGAACTTTACAGTAAGAGAATTCAAGTAATGGGTTGGCGGGACGGAGGCAGGGGGTGGAGGATGCAAAAGAGTGGGCTAAGAAAATATATGCTCCTTAATCTATCAGATTGAAGACTCGATAAACAGCACATGGATTGAGAAGTAAATTTCAAATAGAATGGATCATTTTAAGGTCAACTCTAGTAAGGAAAGAGAAATAAGAGCAGCAAATAATGTGAGAAAGGTAAAAGGTTGAAAAGAACGGTGAATTATAATGTTTCATTTATAAATCTCTAAAGCCTGCACGATAGGAGTGATGTATCTTTATAATTTTCAGTGCTAGAGAGCGAAAGATGATAAGACCATATAATATGATAATACCATATAATATGATAATACCTTGATAAAGCCATCAAAAAGGTGAAAAGGGACTTTCAGCAGCTGTGGCTTACACACTATCACTTCCTACAAGGTGAAATCAGGAGGGTAGCTCAAGCGACTGCGAAGCATAACTGCCAGATGTGCACAACTTGCTTGTCTGCTTGTTTTGATAGGGAGAACAGTGATGTGCTTTCCTGGGCCTCCATACACCCCAATGATATTACAATTTCAGTCATAGAGGCCGACATCAGGAGATCCTTCAAGGGGAATGAACCCTTGGAAAGTGGCTGGACCTGATGGTATACCTGGGAGCGTTCTTAATACCCGTGCAGACCAACTGGCTGGAGCTTTTGCGGACATCTTCAACCTCTCATTACTGAGGGCTGAGTTTCCCAATTGCTTTAAAAGGGCACCAAGAAGAGGAAGCTGATGTGCCTCAATGACTACCAACAGGTGGCACTAACGTCTGTGATGATGAAGGGCTTTGAGTGGACATTGAATAAGAAGAGAATAAAATGATATTAATATAAGATTGGTGTTTGCTGATCAGCACAGATTAGATGGGCTAAAGGGCCTTATTTCATGCTGTATCTTTCTATGACTCTATTACTCTTCCAATTTCACTGGCCATCCACAGTTTGACCGTGTTAGTTCAGCTGTTAGTCGTTGTCTGGTGGGAGTTCATCGTGGGCCTGTGTGTTGCAGGGCATCTCCAAACATAAATAACCAGCTGCTCCTCCCGAGTTGTTTGATAGCTGGGCAGGTCTCATCCCCATGCTCACTCGTCAAAAATGCAGTTGTATACATTCTCAAGCACTAAAGCACTGGAGTTCTGCTAAAACTAAGAATATTATTAAAAAATTACTATTAAAGGACTGAAAAGTACCAAATAATTTAAACTAACTTCATGATATCATTTTAAAACACATAAGATTTGTCCCAATTTTTACAACCATGACATATCATGCTTAAGATAGACACAAAGTGCTGGAGTAACTCAGCGGGTCAGGCTGCATCTCTGGAGAACAAGGATGGTGACATTACGGGTTGGAACCCTTCTGGTTGTTGCCTTACAAACAATTTTTACAAATTGAAGTAAAGATACTCTGGTCAAGTTTCAAGTTAAAGTTGTAGAACAAAGGCACGAGAAGGGTCTAAGATTTGGTGGGCTAAAGCCTACAGATTTCTTTATTGAGCTTGATGCAACCATGGGCCAACAATTGCAATTAAAATGCACCCAGGCCACTCCCTCTTCTCCCCTCTCCCATCAGGCAAAAGGTATAGAAGTGTGAAAACACACACCTCCAGATTCAGGGACAGTTTCTTCCCAGCTGTTATCTGGCAACTGAATCATCCTACCACAACCAGAGAGCAGTCCTGAACTACTGTCTACCTATTTGGTAACCCTTCGACTATCCTTGATAGGACTTTGCTGGCTTTACCTTGCACTAAACGTTATTCCCTTATCATGTATCTATACACTGTACATGGCTCAATTGTAAACCCATCCCCCCTGACCTCCCCCTTTCAGACACCGAACGGTCGGTCCTCAGCAGAGGCCTTACCTTTGTTCCCCTCTGCCCCCACATCAACGAGTTCCACGTCCGCCATGACGTGGAGCTCTTCTTCCGCCGCCTCCGCCTCCGAGCCTTTTACCATGGCAAGGAGTCCCGACCCCCCACTGATTACCCCTTCTCCCGTCTCCAACGGACCCCCTCCACTTTTACCCCCCAGTATGGCCTACTACCCTCACTAGAACTTAAAAAAATTATCTCAAACTGCCGGCGTGACATCAGCCGCCTCAAATTTCCCACTTCCCTGACTAACTCCAACCTCTCCCCTCCTGAACGTGCAGCCCTCCACTCACTCCGCAACAACCCGGACTTAATAATTAAACCCGCTGACAAGGGAGGGGCTGTGGTAGTCTGGCGTGGTGACCTCTACCGCACCGAGGCCAGACGACAACTATCAGACACCTCTTCCTACCGATCCCTGGACCATGACCCCACCGATAAACACCAGAGCTTCATCAGCAGCACCATCACCGACCTCACCAACTCCGGCGATCTACCCCACAGTGCCTCCAATCTCATAGTTCCCCAGCCCCGCACGGCCCGATTCTACCTCCTACCCAAAATCCACAAACACAACTGTCCCGGCAGACCCATTGTCTCTGCCTGCTCATGCCCCACCGAACATATCTCTACCTACCTCGACTCCATCCTATCCCCCCTGGTTAAATCCCTCCCCACCTACGTCCAAGGCACCTCACACGCTCTCCATCTCCTGGAGAACTTCTGGTTCCCAGGCCCCCACTCCCTCATTTTCACCATGGATGTCCAGTCACTCTACACTTCCATCCCCCACAAGGATGGTCTCGAAGCCCTCCGTTTCTTCCTCGACCGTAGAACCAGCCAATCCCCATCGACCAACACACTCCTCCGCCTAGCAGAGCTGGTTCTTACCCTCAACAACTTCTCCTTTGACTCCTCCCACTTCCTCCAAACCAGAGGCGTAGCTATGGGCACTCGCATGGGCCCTAGCTACGCCTGCCTCTTTGTCGGGTACGTCGAACAATCCCTGTTCCAGACGTACACTGGCCCCATCCCCGAACTCTACCTCCGCTACATCGACGACTGCATTGGTGCTACCTCTTGCACCCATGCAGAACTCACTGACTTCATACACTTCACCTCCAATTTCCATCCTGCCCTTAAATATACCTGGACTATCTCTGACATCTCCCTCCCATTTCTGGACCTCACCATCTCCATCACAGGAGAAATACTAGTGACGGACATTTACTACAAGCCCACTGACTCGCACAGCTATCTGGACTACACTTCTTCCCACCCGGTCCCCTGCAAAAAGTCTATCCCCTACTCCCAATTCCTCCGTCTACGCCGCATCTGCGCCCGGGATGAGGTGTTTCAGACTAGGGCTTCCGAGATGTCCTCGTTCTTCAGAAAACGGGGCTTCCCCTCCTCCATTATAGATGAGGCTCTCACTAGGGTCCCTTCTACATACCGCAGCTCCGCTCTTGCTCCCCCTCCCCCCACTCGCAACAAGGACAGGATCCCCCTCGTTCTCACCTTCCACCCCACCAGCCAGCGGATCCAACATATCATCCACCAATATTTCCGTCACCTACAACAGGACCCCACCACTGGCCATATCTTCCCATCCCCTCCCCTCTCTGCGTTCCGCAGAGACCGTTCCCTCCGCAACTCCCTGGTCCACTCGTCCCTTCCTACCCAAACCACCCTAACCCCGGGCACTTTCCCTTGCAACCGCACGAGATGCAACACCTGTCCCTTTACCTCCCCCCTCAACTCCATCAAAGGACCCAAACAGTCTTTCCAGGTGAGACAGAGGTTCACCTGCACCTCCTTCAACCTCATCTATTGCATCCGCTGCTCTAGATGTCAACTTATTTATATCGGCGAAACCAAGCGCAGGCTCAGCGATCGCTTCGCTGAACACATGCGCTCGGTCCGCATTAACGCAACTGATCTCCCGGTGGCCCAGCACTTTAACTCCCCCTCCCATTCCCAGTCTGACCTCTCTGTCATGGGCCTCCTCCAGTGCCATAGTGAGGCCCCCCGGAAATTGGAGGAGCAGCACCTCATATTTCGCCTGGGCAGTTTGCGGCCCGGTGGTATGAACGTCGACTTCTCCAACTTCAGATAGCTCCTCTGTCCCTCCCTTCCCCTCCTCCTTCCCAGATCTCCCTCCATCTTCCTGTCTCCACCTATATCCTTCCTTTGTCCCACCCCCGACATCAGTCTGAAGAAGGGTCTCGACCCGAAACGTCACCCATTCCTTCTCTCCCGAGATGCTGCCTGACCTGCTGAGTTACTCCAGCATTTTGTGAATAAATCGATTTGTACCAGCATCTGCAGTTATTTTCTTATATCAATTGTAATCATGTATTGTCTTTCCGCTGACTGGATAGCGCACAACCTCAGTACCTCAGTACACGTGACAATAAAGTAAACCAAAACTAAACAAAAAAATTTAATGAATACCAGAAAAATTCATTCTGAATTTTTAAAAGAAAAAAAGAGGTTGAAATAGATCAACAATATAACTGTGGACCTCAGCTCCATCAGCATAAGAAATCAGACAACTGAAGTACACTTAATTTATAAACTAACGTGAATGTGTTTTTTTGAAATTGCCTTTTAACATTGCATACAGCAGAATTCAGATCGGTTATCAGGTGACATTTTCTATGCATATATTTTCACTTAGAAACCATGACCAAGTCACAAAAAAGGAATAAATGTAATCAGCCAGCCTTCCTGAGACCAACAGCAGCTACTTACAGCAACTTAACTCAAACCCATTCAGATTTCCTGTCACATGTTTAATAAATGTTCAATAAATAAGCTTTCACTTTTGTAGGAAGTTCTCTACGAGTTCTACATTTTGCCAGAATAAGTAATCACACAGAAAATAGGTGATCAATGATTGGATGTATGCAGTAAACAATGTAAATTGGCTTCTTTCTGTTCAGGAAACCTATTTCGGACTTGTCAGATTCAAAACTCGTGGAAGAAATGCAAATTATTTCCTAAATTGTCTAGTTCACTGCAGCTAAAAGGATTAACATCACCAGTTATTGAAGCTTTGATCTTTTCAAAATGTTCTGCAAAGGATGCTTTGGGTATTGTTCTTGCCCAAATCTTGTTATTTCCTTTGGAAATATTACCCAGAAATGAAATTACATATCTGGTGTTTTAAGCATGATATGATAAAAAATTTAATGAGACTAATCATTTTGGACTCAACCTACCATCCACAATACCTTCTTTTATCTTGGCTAAATCCGGAAGGCCCCCTGCACCTGTGAATTGGGTTGCTGCCCAGAAGCAAAGTAGACTTCAGAATGCACAGTGCTGAGACCCTGACCCTTGAAAGCCCCAGGAGAATGCAGGAGGTGAAGCTCAGACTCCGGTCAACATTTTAAACAGTTCAAGAATCTTTGGCAAACTAGATGATTCAAAACAATTTCATTTAAAAAAGATAAAGAAAGACTTAACGAAAACACAAACTGTTTTGAAACAAAATTAAAAAGAAAAAATAATAATAATTAGAAAATTGCCTTTTTTTAGGTGGGGGGTTGAAATAAAATTATAATTACTGCTTTTTAGATACTAATTATTGTTATCAATGTCATATGGTGCACATTTGCTGTACATTTGGGGAGTACCATTCTTGTGGTTGTGACATATCTTTTAATTAACCGGTAACATTCTTAAAGTGTTGCAAACACTGTTCACTGCATCTTACAATATCAAAAGGCTGACAACCCACACAGATCTGTGCACTCACACTGCTGCTTCTGTGAGCTACAGCAGAGCATGATTACATCTGCAGTTCTGGTGCAGAGAGCCTCCATGATCTGCCTCTTCCGGCAAACAATGAAATGCTGCAGATTCCCCAGCAAAGGGCTAGTAGCACATTGTTATTCTAACCTTGCTCAAGTACAGCAATGGCAACGGCTGCATGTGGCATATTTATCTTTACATGGGTGTATAATTATGTGCAGGAAGGAACTGCAGACGCTGGTTTAAACCGAAGATAGACACAAAATGCTGGAGTAACTCAGTGGGACAGGCAGCATCTCTGGAGAGAAGGAATGGGTGACGTTTCGAGTCGAGACCATTCTTCAGTCTGAAGAAGAGTTTCGACCCGAAATGTCACCCGTTCCTTCTCTCCAGAGATGCTGTGCCTGTCCCGCTGAATTACTCCAGCATTTTTCATAAATCTTCTGTATAATTATCCTCTGCAGATCACTGCTAAATACAGTATCTGGCTAAAACTCTTTTCACCACCCGTTATGTTTGCACAAGGTCTTCTTGTGTATGCGCTCCCTTTGTTCTACTGTGCAAGCTGAGAGCTAGAGTTTTGCTGAATGTTGACGTGAAGACAAAAAAAAACTCTTTCTGTCACAGCACCAGCCGGTTCTGTCACAGCACCAGCACAGCAAGCCATTACTGTACTTGAGCAAGGTTAGAATAACAGTGTGCCACTAGCCCTTTGCAGGGGAATCTGCAGCATTTCATTGTTTGCCGGAAGAGGCAGATCATGGAGGCTCTCTGCACCAGAACTGCAGATGTAATTATGCTCTGCTGTAGCTCACAATACAAAAGTTGCCTTAGTCCAACCAATATGACACAAACCAGCAGGTAACTGATGATCCATTGTAGTAGGGCAGATTTAAGAGTTTTGGATTGTGGGTTGGGGAAAGGTTCCACTCTGATGTTAAGCACCGAATCGTTCATGAAAATTGAGTATACTTCATTGAAGTGCTAATTAGTCGGTCTGGATGTCAAATGACAATGCATTCCTGGTGGATGTGTGCATGGTGGATGTGTGCACACCCATCCTAATACAGAGCACAGCACATCTTACTCTCCTGAAAATAGGCGATCAATAATCGGATGTATGCAGTAAACAATATTTACTTGTCATATGGACTAATTTTATTCTTAATATAAACTTGAACAGTGCCCTTTTTTATTTGCTGCAGCTTTACATGAGCACAACAATGACAAAAAAGATACATATATAACAAAGGTTTGGTTATTTTAAATAAACTAGACCATGACAGTGCAAAAAATGAAGTATGTTGAGTAATCATTGTGGTACAATGTCTGTAGTGACTTGGTGCTGAGGGAAGATTGGGGTTATGGTTGTGTAGAGTGGTTCAGGAACCTAAGGATTGATGGGAAGAAGCTGTTCCTGAACTTGGAGCTCACAGTTCTCAGGCCACCATTTCATCTTCCTGATGGAGTAATGTTCAGGATTAAAGATAAGAAAAATTGGAACGCTTTTCCAATCGGAATTGATGCTGCACCTGAGAATTATAGGTATTTGCCAACTGAAGGGAATGTGCCAATCAAAGGGATACTGGTGTTTGCTCATAATTCATCGTTGACCTCACTGTTTCACTGAGCAAACTGGTTCAAGAAGCTAGATATCCTACACCAGTCCTCCTGTATCTAAGCTCCTAGGTAATAAAGTACTTGATGACTTTACCCTATTTCTATCTTTTGCATTGTTGATGTATTTATTATTATATCTGTCATTAACATGTATACTGTGTACTCGATGGGCTTCATATTAACAAGGAATTTCATTGCACCTTGGTATATGTGATAATAAACTTTTGATCTGATATGTATGCACATTGAATTTAACTGCATGAAAATTCTTTTGATATGAACTTCATCTTCAGTTAGAAAATTCAAAGAAAATAATCTAATTCCTATACTTTTTAAATAAAGTACCATATATTTATGTGAATTCAGCATTGTAATTAAAGTTTATCCAAGTCACAAGTCAAAAAATAAATGTGGCCCTTTGAAAATTGCACTTAATTCTTTTGAATGGAATCAATTGATGTTCTGCAACCTTTTAAGATTTAATTGATAAGTGAGCGCTTCAACCAAGCTTCTGACCAAAGCCAAGGATGATAAGAAGTAATAAAGTTTGTTGAAAGATTAAAGATATTGAATACTTGGTGTACATTATTGTACAATGTAATAATTAATGTGAATCAATTTCTCCAACCAGTTCTGTTGAAGTTTTTTCGTCTAAATTTGAGGAAGTTTGGAATACTGGAACACCCAGCGCTTATAAAACCTGTAAAACCAGTCATCAGATTTACACTAGACAGCTAGGGCCTAAGCCAAATAAAACCAGTTAATGCTGCTATTTACTGAGAAGTATGCAACTAATCTGTTAGAGTCAACAAAGATTTATTGAACTAAAAGTCATGCTTGATTAAACAGAATATAATTCTTTAAGGGAATTGCATAGGAATGTAATGTATTGAGGAGTTGTTTTATGGAGCTTGCTTTTCCATTTGAATAGGTTTTGTCTGACTACAGACCTATGCATGCAAAAGTTTCAACTGTTAATAAATTGCAGTATTTCCACTGAGAGCTGTAATTGTTTTTTGCCACGCTGTACAAGTTAACCATTGCTTTTAACGGTACACCCATTATAATTCTCACAATGATTCTTAAAATGGAATAAAATCAGATATGCATTTCATTCTTTGGCAATACTATCCTTCTCGGCTTCAGATACAAATATTCAAGGGCAGTTTCAAGGTCAGTTTATTGTCACATGTACCAATTAAGGTACAGTGAAATTCAGATTGCCATACAATCATACCAATAAAGAACAACAAGACACCCAAATAAGTTTTTAACATGAACATCCACCACAGCAACTCCCCCACATTCCTCACTGTAATGGAAGGCAAAAAAAAGTTAAATCTACTTCCCTTCTTTGTTCTCCCACGGTCGGGGCACTCGAGCCTTCCATCCTCGGGGCGATCTTGGCTCCCTCAGCCGGCGGTTCAGCCCTCCAAATCGGGGCGATCAAGCTCTCGCATTGGGGGATCTCAGCTCCCCACGCCGGGCGATCGGACTCCCGAGTCGGGACTGGTCGAACCTCCTGCGGCTTGGAGCCTCCAAGGCTGTGGTTGGAGCGTCGATCCCAGGCAAGGGATCGCAGGCCCTGAAGGTAAGTCCGCGGCCCCGCGGTTTGGCTCAGTCAGACTTGAGCAAGGCCTCCAGCTCCATGATGTTAGGCCGCAGAGCGACCGGAGATACGATCCGGAATTAAAAAAAAAAAAAAAAATCACATCTCCAGCAAAATAAGAGATTGAAAAAGAAGTTTCTCCTGACTTCCCCCCCTCACCCCCCACATAAAACAAACCAGAGAACATTAACACATACTTTTTAAAACACACTAAATATAACAAAAAACTCAAAAAGACAGGCAGACTGCAGGCTGATGGCACCACCCAGTTTCCTCCTTTCCATAAAATATCTAGCATCAAATACTTTAACAAGGTTTCTAAAAATATGCAAGGTAGGTCTATCACAGCTGTTACACACAGGAATAATGGAAGTGAAGTCTGAATATATTTGTTGGAATATAACTGAAAATAGTAGGGAAATAGGTAATACATTTATTTATTCATACAGAGTATTTTCGTACATTTGGCCCAGCAAAGTAAAAATGATATGCTTATGCTGCACTTCTGCTATGGATACTCGAGGAGATACAAAAAAAATTAAGATGAAAAGAGTTTCTGAATTAAAATTAGGTTTGGGTCCTGATCCAAATCCAACCCGTATGTTGACAAATCCTCGGTTGATGAATGATTTTTTTTCAATGATTTTTTGTTACTGTACATGTTGCTATCTCAGATATATATTATTCAAAATGCCATCCCAAGCATACAACTGCCACCTAATCTACCCAGCATTGCAAGGCTTTCCGTCTGTCTTTATATGAAAACTGTCCTCATGCCAAATTCTTCAATGCATTTGCATCTTTATCCTCTCTTTTTCCAATCAAACTCGTCAGCTCCCCGCCTCAGTGCACGGATTTCTTTCCCCAGTGTCTGGCTGATATAAATTCTTCAAGGGTGATCCTATATCCCAAAGGAAACACCATACAGCAGCTGCACAGTGACAAGGTACTCATTGTTAAATCACAAAGCACTGGTTCAACTCAACCCAAAGCAAATCAAGCTGAGCCGCCACAAGTCAAACCAAGCCAAGCCCAAGCATTTATAAGTGTGTGATGTCTTGAGAGGTCGGGAGCTTTTCTCTTGAAGGTTGGGAGGTGTGGGTGCCGGAAATGAAGACAAAAACGTTGTTGTTTTCAAACTTAAATTCCATATATTTAGTCTTTTCCAAAAACAGGTAAACTTAATTGTTTGCAGACAGGTACACAAAACCAAAACAGGTAGTTAAATCAAAACTGTAGCTTGCTGCCTTCTTACCAAATATAACTCAAACACGGCTAATATTAAGTATTGAGGCTATGACATCTTCAACCCTGTGCTGACTTCTACAGCCAAAGACAGCATGGTTAGTGGATTAGCTGCCTGCAGAAATGGTGCTAATGGGTTAGCAGCATGAAGTGTTCCATGGCTTGCATATATGTGCTCATCGTGCAGTGCAAACCATGCACCTATTTTTGGAT
This sequence comes from Rhinoraja longicauda, assembly GCF_053455715.1. NCBI lineage: Eukaryota > Metazoa > Chordata > Chondrichthyes > Rajiformes > Arhynchobatidae > Rhinoraja > Rhinoraja longicauda. Next base: position 20,904,828 of record NC_135967.1, read on the forward strand.
GTATTTTACATATCTCTGACAGAGTTAAAGCAGAAAATAAAAATGAATGTAAAATAATACATATGAAGTGATACAAATGAAAAAAAAATTGTATGAAGAAAGGAAGATAAAAGAGGCAGAATTAAAGAGTAAATCAATATTATTTAAGTTACTACCTTTCAGTTCTGAGGCATGAATTCTTACACTTATGGAAGCACATTTTCAGTGCCAGGAAATAATTAAGACAGATACACCTGCTAAAACTTAACATCTGAATATATAAGATCTAATTTTTTCTGGCATTCTGCTTCATTATAGAATCGTTAGCCTTACCAATATTCCGATCTTAATGTTGGAGCTATTGTTTGGCTTACAATTACAAGAAGGAAGAATGATGATGACGAACATTAGGCTGATGAGTTAGATCACTGAATTCAAGTATAGGTACAGAGAGATACATTATCATTAGGTAATGGTAGGTGCTTAACACTGAATGATGGGTTTTTATGTGAATGGAAATACTTGGCATGGAGTAAAAGACGATGGGTATTTTCAGTGACACTCCATTAACTTCACCATCAAAGAAGATTATTTGTTGGTAATAGATATCGGTTTCTGAATAATAGTTCTTTATGACACTAGCTTAACAAACTGTATCCAACCTCAAATGCATTTTGTCTAGAGGTTCCTTAGTTGGTGCCTGTTTTAATTACAAATACCAAATATGCTCACATATGCCACTTGCCATGCAATGTACTTTGTTGGCTATTTTAAACCAGTTTGTAATAGTTTGATCTCAAACAATTACTAAACTAAAATATTCGAATGAAGTATGAAATATAGAACTTTTTCCCCATGAGGGTTCAGCCTTGAATCCTGTGTCTAAATTATAGCTAACCCCCAGCTCTATTTTGCTACATATGGGCAAAGTAAATTCAGAAACTCAGGAAGCGGGAATACAGAAATTGGGAGAGAATAAACGAATAGATTAAAAAATATATACTGATTATAAATACATTGCAGTTGACACTTTCCAATTTCTGCAAATAAATACAACATTTTTCTAGGATGTAACTAGTAGAGTGGATAAGGGAGAACCAGTGGATGTGTTATATCTGGACTTCCAGAAGGCTTTCGACAAGGTCCCACATAAGAGATTAGTATGCAAACTTAAAGCACACGGTATTGTGGGTTCAGTATTGATGTGGATAGAGAACTGGCTGGCAGACAGGAAGCAAAGAGTAGGAATAAACGGGTCCTTTTCAGAATGGCAGGCAGTGACTAGTGGGGTACCGCAAGGTTCAGTGCTGGGACCCCAGCTATTTACAATATATATTAATGATTTGGACGAGGGAATTGAATGCAACATCTCCAAGTTTGCGGATGACACGAAGCTGGGGGGCAGTGTTAGCTGTGAGGAGGTGCTAGGAGGCTGCAACGTGACTTGGATAGGTTAGGTGAGTGGGCAAATGCATGGCAGATGCAGTATAATGTGGATAAATGTGAGGTTATCCACTTTGGTGGCAAGAACAGGAAAGCAGACTATTACCTGAATAGTGGCCGATTAGGAGAAGGGGAGATGCAACGAGACCTGGGTGTTGTGGTACACCAGTCATTGAAAGTAGGCAAGCAGGTGCAGCAGGCAGTGAAGAAAACGAATGGTATGTTGGCATTCATAGCGAGGGGATTTGAGTATAGGAGCAGGGAGGTTCTGCTGCAGTTGTACAGGGCATTGGTGAGACTGAAGAAGGGTCTCGACCCGAAACGTCACCCATTCCTTCTCTCCCGAGATGCTGCCTGACCTGCTGAGTTACTCCAGCATTTTGTGAATAAATTGGTGAGACCACACCTGGAGTATTGCGTACAGTTTTGGTCTCCTAATCTGAGGAAAGACATTCTTGCCATAGAGGGAGTACAGAGAAGGTTCACCAGATTGATTCCTGGGATGGCAAGACTTTCATATGAAGAAAGACTGGATAGACTCGGCTTGTACTCGCTGGAATTTAGAAGATTGAGGGGGGATCTTATAGAAATGTACAAAATTCTTAAGGGGTTGGACAGGCTAGATGCAGGAAGATTGTTCTCGATGTTGGGGAAGTCCAGAACAAGGGGTCACAGTTTAAGGATAAGGGGGTAGTCTTTTAGGACCGAGATGAGAAAGTTTTTTTTCACACAGAGAGTGGTGAATCTGTGGAATTCTCTGCCACATAAGGTAGTTGAGGCCAGTTCATTTGCTATATTTAAGAGGGAGTTAGATGTGGCCCTTGTGGCTAAAGGGATCAGGGGGTATGGAGAGAAGGCAGGTATGGGATACTGAGTTGGATGATCAGCCATGATCATATTGAATGGCGGTGCAGGCTCAAAGGGCGAATGGCCTACTCCTGCACCTATTTTCAATGTTTCTATTTTTTCCCCCAGTATGAGAATGAAACCTTTGTTTATCGATTAATAAACTTTTTTTTAAAAAGTAATTTTAAGCAAAAAGGATATTTTATGTAGCATTTGCTAAAGATAATTTTTCTTTAAAGAAAAACAAATACAGCCTAATTTTGGGCACAAATACAACATAAAAATGACAGTAAAATCTATTTGTACCAACCCAGTAGTTGTACTTACAAAGTATAATTGTAATTTAAAATATGAATACACAGTAACATCCAAGTTTATTCAGTGATCTCATGGATTTATAGGACAGGTGGCAGTACAATTAGATGGCGAGGGAATTGGGATATAATTATATTTCCACAATTTACAGCAGGTGAAAGCACTTCCCCGCTGCAAAATAATAATCCTGCATAATAAGGTTACAATCCTGATGAAAGGCTGCTTTGATGGAAGCGTGTCAAAGCTTGACATCTCAAAAGTTGCTTAATTTATCACCTTTACTGACTTTGCAATATTTCACAAGCTTTTTTAGTGGCCTGAAATAAGAACATTACTTCATTCTTTGACACATAACTGGGAAAATGCAAGTTCTTCCATTTGGTATGAAATGTGAATTGATACCCAGCAAGACCAATTCATTAAAATTAAACTTACATTGCTATCAGAGGGGCACATTGGTAAAGTACCATACTTGGAGCAAATGAAATATAATATCAACACTGGCTATCTTTCATAGCATCATTCACAGATAATTAGGAACTTGGAATGTAGCCTTCGAGATTTACTACAGTCAGGGTGAAATCAAAATAAAACAGTGAGCATATAATGCATTAACGTCACTGCTAAAGAAACATAACAAAATACTAAGTGAAAATTGATAAATACAACTCTCATAAATAATCATGGGCATGCTCTCTCATACATACACAGAAACACACATACATGTGTATGTATGTATGTGTATGCAGACAGCTCTGCAACTGCTGGCTACAGTATAGATATTCAGTGCAGACTGCAGTTGCAATTAAACACAGAGCCCAAAACAAAGCCAACATTTTTCGATATCTGGCAATCAAGCTATCTGCAAAATTCAGCCAGCAAGTCTGTTCCCTTTAAACAGAGCAGTTAATTAAATCCCTTCTTCAGGACCAACCTTATTCTTTGACTTGTGTCAAAGCAGCTGTGAAACATCACTGCAGAATTGCTTATCCACAGGTGTATGATACAAAGATGATAAGGTAACAAGAAGTTAGTAGGTGGGTGCAAATTTTGTAATTACCTTAATGCTACTCAGCAATGTTGAATGAATGCTGAACAGCCTGGAATTATTTATAGAATATACTGGTCTTAGTCAATTAAGCAAGTATTCATTTAAACAATGCTTGCTGCTAATGAAAAAGGTTCAATTTGTATTGCCAGCTTATTAAACTCTGAAATAGCCAACATTTTTAAATGGATGACTCAGTGATTCAAAATTAACCTTTTTTTACACTGCTTCAAGTGATGCAATAGAAACTCCAGCAGAAATAATAATCCCTTTTCACCACAAAAGGCATTGGTTCACTAAAAGAGCCATCCACTTAATTCTAAGACACTGCCATATCTCAGTATCCATTTAAATATCTGCTCTGTCAGATATTTTACTGGCATCATTTTAAAACTACTATGGATCCTACAGATGCTAGCACACAGGAGAGAAATAGGACACCTGCTTGAGCCACAATAACAAATTGTCATTCAACGTCAACAAAACCAAGGAAATAATCATTGACTACAGAAAAGGGAAATCAGGTTACTGGGTGCCTGACATTGGTGGGTCAGTGGTGGAGAGACTCAGCAGTGCTATTTCCAGGGTGTTAACATCTCAGATGACCATCCTGGGCCCATCATAGATACAGTCATGAAGGTGGGCAACCACCTCCACTTTCTTTAAAGTTCAAAGCATTTCAGGACACCACTGAATAGTGCAACACATTTCTATAGTTACATTGTAGAAATCAGCCAGATTGTTGTATCATGGCCTGCTCCAGCAATTTCAAGGAATACACAAGACTGCATTTAGAGAGAGCTGTACTCAACCTGGTCCAAAGCACAGCCCTCTTCACCATCAAAACCTGAGGTGCTGTTCCAAGAAGATGGAATCTATTATAAAGAAATCCCATCATCATAGCCATGCCCACTCCTCACGGATATCATCGGTCAGAAGGTGCAGAAGTCTGAGGTTACATACCATCAGGTTCAGTATCATCTACTTTCCTCCAACTGTTAGGTTCTTGAACCGACCTGCACAACCCTAATGCTACCTCAGTAACAGAACACTACAGACCACCTCTCACACTACTATGGGTTTAAAAAAAAATTGTGTTTTAAATGAATGTCTTGTACAAATTACGTGTAATTTATATATAATTTATGTTTTTCCGTTTGAGTCTATGTGCCTGAGAAGCTGTTGCTGGCAAGATTTTCATTGTACCTGCACTTCACCATACTTGTGCATATGACAATAACATTGACTTGACTTGGATGCCTACAAATGAAAGAGGCTGCAGAAGTGGTGGACATTGCTCTGTCCATCGGGGGTATTGAGCTTGAAGTAAGGGGAGCGTAGGCCACAGCGAGGGTGGTGTTGAACCTGAAGGAGAACCAGTAAACTATTAAGTTCAAGGGGTCCCACCTAATGGGGTTTTCAGTGCAGTGCTGGGACCTCTTGAGTAAGGCCCCCTTTAAATTGTGCCAACCTTCAGCAAGCCGTGTCATTATTTTTTCCCTTCTGTGCTCTTGACACTTGAGCAGTTGGTCTGATTGTTTGAACAGGTTCCCTGCTGTTTACCCTGTTTGTGGATGTCACAGATCCCCACCATTTGACACAGGCTGAAAAGGTAACGTTCTCCACTGACAAGTAGAAGGAATGAGAATGGATAACATTGGTGTGGAAAGCAGTCAGTGGTTAGAACAATCAATAGTCAACAGTCAGCCAGTTTACCTCTTCAAGTAAAATTTTGACTGTTTAGTTTATTGAAAGAATCTGTTCGGCTCTATTAAAATCAACTGTATCAAAGGAAATATTTTTTTAGTTTTGAAGTTTATGAAAGAATAAATAGAGATAAAATGTTATTATTTTGCTCTGTGGTTCTACAGCAATAGCTTCAGATATGTTTTTAATAGGCGGGCATGGGTATATCTAGAATATATATAAAAATAATGTACAGGTGTTATGGCCATTGTGGTTACAGAATTTGCCCTTACATAATTCTCATATCAGTACCCGAAAGTTTAAGATACAGAATAAAATTTGCTCTTGTGGAACATGTGTGTAAAAAAGTAAATAAATCAACACAATTTCTTTCAATTTATGTTTTTTTGATACGTGCAGATGATGTGGCTGTCGGTTACGGAAAATCGTGATGCGGCCTTTTTTCTAGGATTCCCATCCCTCTGTTACCCAGGGTTCTCCTGTATTTCCTTACAATACAGTAATATACTAAAAAAAGTTTTTTTTTAGCTGCACAGATTCCCAAATGAATGCAAGACCCCCTTGTAAAAAACCTGGCACAATTGCCTTGAGGGAGTGATTAGTGATCGGGGTGGCATGGTGGCACAGCGGTAGAGTTGCTGCCTTGCAGGGCCAAAGACCAGGGTTCGATCCTAACTATGGGTCTGTACGGAGCTTGTACATTCTTCCCGTGACCACGTAGGTTTTCTCTGGGTGCTCCAGTTTCCTCATACACTTCAAAGATGTACAGATTTGTAGGTTAATTGGCTTAGCTAAATATCGTAAATTGCCCCTAGTGTGTAGGATAGCGTTAGTGTATGGGGATCGCTGGTCGCCGCAGACCCGGCGGACTGAAAGGCTTGTTTCCACACTCTATCTCTAAAAATCTAAAACTAAATTAAAAAACGAATAATGTGCCTATATAGTAACTAGTAGATTCAGTCCTCTTAATCCACCTTTATCTATTTGTGGATAGGCACCATCTAGAATCTTTTCAGAAACTGAGGCACAACAATAAGATATAAAATGCCTTTCATGGAGAGCGAGTGCATACTGTACATAATCGTTTTATTAATGCTTATTAATAAACAATCAAATAAGCTTGGTGCCTTTGATTTAGAGTGTTGTACTCAGTTGCCAGACCATTTCTGTCAAGCGGCTCCCTGCTGTGTTACATAGCAACTGTTGTGTTAAAAATGAGCAGTTTTTGTTTCGAACTTGCAATTTCAAAACCATCCACTTTTCTCACGTGGGTTTCAGGCCGACACAGCGGTGCAGCGGGAGAGTTGCTGCCTTACAGCATCAGAGACCCGATTTCGATCCTGACTATGGGTGTTATCTATAAGAAGTTTGTACATTCATCCTGTGACCGTGATTGTTTTCTTCGGCTGCTCTGGTTTCCTCCCACACTCCAAGGAGTATAGGTTTGTAGGTTAATTGGCTTCTGTAAATTGGAAATTGGCTCTGGCGTGTAAGATAGTGCTAATGTACTGGTTGGTGTGGAATCAATGGGCCAAGGGGCCTAGTTACCTGCTGTATCTCTACTGTCTAAAGTAAAGTCTAAAGTCATTGCTTATACTGTGTCTCAATCCATTCAGTGGAAGGAGTTTGAATCCTTGTTATATCATTGGTTCCTACATAGCTCCATACTTTCTGGGGGTTCCATGCTCAGCAGAAACATATTTTTGGAATTGTTCTTTCTTTTTCTAATTTATCTCAAATTTGATCTCACTACACACCTAGGATGTTGCCCACACACAACCAGGACACGCCCTGTACACGCCCTGTACACGCCCTGTACACGCCCTGTACACGCCCTGTACACGCCCTGTACACGCCCTGTACACGCCCTGTACACGCACACACACACACACACACACACACACACACACACACACACACACCCCTCCAACAGATCGCCCCAAATGTACACGCCATTTTCTCCACTCAATCTACTTTTCTCTATGTCACAGCTACGACGTGCAGAACAGATCCTCGTCAGTGCCAATCCTTTGCAGATCTTTCATTTGTTCTATATCCCCGTCTACTGTATATCTCTCGTTTCCTTTTCTCCCGACTCTCAGTCTGAAGAAGGGTCTCGACCCGAAACGTCACCCAATTCCTTCTCTCCAGAGATGCTGTGTCCTGCTGAGTTACTCCAGCATTTTGTGTCTATCTTCGGTTTAAACCAGCATATGCAGTTCCTCCCTACACACTCTCCCAGTATCTATTGCTTCCTCTCCACTATTGCTTTTGCCAGAGGGATTTTCAGTGACAGACCTGCTACATTCTGCTGTGAATAATGCTGCCTGCCTCTCATTTGCTCTGCAATGTAAAGAGATAATGGACAAATAAAGTGAAAAGAGCAACCTGCTATTGGTCTCTTCATCCCATCTCATTCTTTGTGTCCTTTTTTTGCCCTTATAGCTTCAATGCTCCATAATTTACCAAGACTGTAAATCTTTCCTTTGTTGATTCTTTCATACTGCACATTGGCAATATTGACTGTGAGACTATCAAATTGGGATTCTGTTTTGCAGCAGAATGGCAAAAGATTCAAGCTCCACTGCAAAATTTTAAGAATTGAATCTGCCTTATAGTAATCTACGGACTGAAGTATTGTCTGAGAGATTGGTTATCAAACTAAAGGCCAATCTACTTTTGGAGTTGGATAGATGTGTTCTAAAGTCACAGAGCCATAGCGACACAGAGACTACAGGTGCTGGGATCTGGAGCGTGGAATCATACAGTCTGCAAGCAGACCCTTTGGCTCATTGTATACACACTGACTAAGTAACCAATCACATTGATTCTCCTGACTCCCTTGACTCTCAGTCTGAAGAAGGTTCTTGACCCAAAACGTCACCCATTCCTTCTTGCCTGTCCCACTGAGTTACTCCAGCATTTTGTGTCTATCTTTGGTTTAAACTAGCATCTGCAGTTCCTTCCTACACAGGCTGTATGATCCGCTGAGTTACTCCAGCTTTTTGTGTCTATCTTTGATTTAAACCAGCATCTGTAGTTCCTTTGTACATACTGATCAAGTAACCATTTACTGTTCCATTTTATTCTCTCCATGTCCTGATTAACACTGTCCAGCTTCTTTCCCTCACCTCCCTACCAGGAGCAATTTACTGTAGCCAATTAACCTATGGACTTGTATGTCTTTGGGATGTGGGAGGAAACTGGTGGTCCTGGAGAAAACCAATGCACTCTCGGAGAGTACGTGCCAAACTCCACACAGCACCAGGGGTAGGATTTGAATGTGTGCTGTGATGCAGTTCTGCCACTGTGCTTCCCGTATCAAAGAAGGGATTTCTCCCGATGTCCTCAGAGTTTATCAATCAACCAAAATGTAGGATCATATTACTGATTGTGTACCATAGTGGTGATAACAAATAAAAAGTGCTTCATTGTCTGCGAAAGCAATCCTGGAATTTCCACAAATAAGTAAGGTATTTTTTTTTAGAGATACAGCGCGGAAACAGGCCCTTTGGCCCACCGAGTCCGCGCCGCCCAGCGATCCCCGCACATTAACACTATCCTACACACACTAAGGACAATTTTTACATTTTACCCAGTCAATTAACCTACATACCTGTACGTCTTTGGAGTGTGGGAGGAAACCGAAGATCTCGGAGAAAACCCACGCAGGTCACGAGGAGAACGTACAAACTTCGTACAGACGGCGCCCGTAGTCAGGATCGAACCTGAGTCTCAGGCGCTGCATTCGCTGTAAGGCAGCAACTCTACCACTGCGCCACCGTGCCACCGTACTTAGTCATTTTAATGTGAACATTCTCTGTTTTCTAAAGTTATGCTTGCAAGCTTCAATTCTAGGTCATAAATCCTTCAGAATCTCGGACTAAGACAGCAGTTCAAGCCCCCATCAGTTTTGTCTGCTCTGTGCAGTCACATCAGTCCAAGGGATGATAGCTGAGATATAGAATGGTTGCTCCTTAAAAAAACAGTCTAGAAATTAGCATTCACTTTCTTCAAACCCACTCCTGCTCTTGAATGACCAGTTAATTGTATGGTTATGGCACAGGAGGAACCCAAACAAACTATTAAGTTGACATGGGTAGAGTTCAAGGAGATAAAACTATTGGCAGCTGTGGAACAATGCCGAAGAGTGGGATAGTTAAAATATGTTGTGGAGTTTGACAGAAAGTTTATTGGGGGTGTATTTAAAACAAAGGCTGGATCAAAGTAGAGCATGTGCAATTTTAGAATCAATTTCATTGAATCATTTTGAGTTTGTTGATAGATTGACAGCTATTGAATATTTGATGTTCAATGTAAATAATGATGAAATTATTGTTTGATGAGCATTTTTCCCTTTTCTTTTGAAAAAAAAATCCATCTATTATTCTCTGCCTGATAAACGGTCAGACATTCATATCAAATTTAGAACAATGGAGATTCCATCAATAACTGATATTCATTTGATTTTCTGGCTCAGTATTTTGTAACAATGTCTCCAGGAATACACCTAATCACATTGATTACTATCTCAGTGTATATTCTACCTTTCTCAGGGTCAAGAACGTGCAGATTGATTTTTGGTTCTTGGTAATGATGATAATAATTCTCAATTCCCAAACTCTTTTTTGAATTAACTGTTTTGCTGATCTATTTGGGACTTTGATGTAGTTTGCTTTATTTAGTCATTCTCATCATCTGCTCTGTCATAATATGATGAGCGTTTGACAGCACTGGGCCTGTACTCGCTGGAGTTTAGAAGAATGAGGGGGGACCTCATTGAAACGTACCGGATAGTGAAAGGCTTGGATAGAGTAGATGTGGAGAGGATGTTTCCACTAGCGTGAGAGTCTAGGACAAGAGGTCGTAGCCTCAGAATTAAAGGACTTTCCTTTAGGAAGGAGATGAGGAAGAATTTCTTTAGCCAGAGGGTGGTGAATCTGTGGAATTAAGGCAGACATAGATAGATCATTGATTAGTACGGGTGTCAGTGGTTATGGGGGGAAGACAGGAGAATGGGGTTAGGAGGGAGAAATAAATCAGCCATGATTAAATGGCGGAGTAGACCTGATGGGCCAAATAGTCTAATTCTGTTTCTATCACTTATGACCTTATTACGTTAATACAATTATTACACTTGTTTTTAACAACTAGTTGTGCACTTAACCTGGTAATTTATTAATCACTTACAAGAATATGTCACACTTCATAATTATGCAGCACACCATCTCCTCTGCTCAGTGTTGTTCTGAAAAAAGGTGTTGGTAAACTCATGGAATCAAATCATTGCAATTTTTTTATAGAATATATGATCCGTTAGTTGATTTCTACTTCAGCATCGTGCTATAATTATTTACCATGCTCCAAATCCAGTGTTAATTGAATGTTATATATTATCAAATTAATTAATTTCTATCAAATAAAATTTTCTGCAACTCCAAGAATTCCTTCCTTAGCTTTGAAGAGCAATAAAATCTCCATGTGTGAGAGATTTTAATCAGCTTTTCATAATGCTGAACAACATAATAATCTATGCTTGTACAAATGCGATAGTTATTTCAACAGACCACAGGCCTCAATTTCATTAATTAGCACATAGTCTTCTTCATAAAAAATGCATTCCAGTGTGATGAGTATCATTTGCAGAAAGTGCAACAGATCATCACAGAAGTATGCTTGATTTCAGGGCCATTTTTCTGTGACTTTCATATAATTTCATATGGTCGTTTTTCTTTCATTATTGCCTTGGTAGCACCAGAAATTGGAAAGCTTTATTTTGTGATGCAATGAAAGTTTAAGGATCATTTATCAGATGCTGCGTTATGGTGAAGTACACATGTGTGTTGATGAAGTTACTCATCTCTTCATTGCTGGAATGTACTTGGTAAGTTAACCTGTGCTTCTAAGCAAATTCTTAAATTATACAGAGTATTATTAAGAGTTTGCAGCTTGTTCCACTGATGTGTGTTTTCAGACTCATGCTTTTCTCACTCATCTATCACCTGCAGCTCTAGACTATCAGAAAGCTGGAAAGCTGAACATTTAGGTTCTCGGGAGGGTACAAGATGTAGCAAGAAGTACATTTCCACATCATCTTCTGGTTTTGATCAGAAGGAATTGTTGGTTGAAGGAAAGGGAGGGTGAGGTGTGAGAACAATGTTATAAAAACAGAAAATGCTGGAAACATTCTGCAGATTTGTTGAAATGGTTACCGTTTCATTTGGAAGACCCTTTGTCAACCTTGAGTAAACGCATTCCTGTGATTTGTTGTACAATGCTGGGGGACGATTGTTGATAAGTGTTGTGCAATGTATTTGGGAGGTGAGTCTGTCATGGTCAAATAGATGACAAGATGTAAGATGCAAATGTGAGGTCTGCAGCCATGTTAAATTCTGTGATAGTGAGTGGAACATTGATTTGGTGAAAGAGATCTAACCATCTTCTAGAGATGCAGGGTAGAAAGCATTCTTTCACGATTCAATAAAACTTGGTTTGGCAACAGCTCTGCCCAAGGCCATAAGAAAATTGAGGATGTGGCCCATTCCATCAAACCAGCCTTCCCCACAAAAACGCTACTTGCTGCATCTGGAAAGCAGCAAACATAATAAAGGACCATTTATATGCCAGTTATTCCCACTTCACTTCACTCTCCCATTGGGCTGAAGATACAAAAGCTTGAAAGCAAATACCACTAGATTCAGGAACAGCTTTTTCCCTCCTGCTGGATCCTAAAAGCTGCTAAGGTTCTTGGGTGCTGTTGGATTTTCACTCATTCAGGCATGGAGTAGTCCCATTGCTGATGGTGAAAAGAGTCAGGTGAAGCACGCTCTACAAGATACTCAGCTGCTGACCTGTTTTTGGAGTTACAGAACTTATGTAGTTTGTTTAGTTAACTTTCTGCTCATGTGTACCTATTCCACTCATCGCCAGCGCTTTGCAGAATAACAGAAAAATGGGTTTGAGATGTGGCAACAAGTATGAGGAATCTCATATCTTCTGGGCTGCAAAAGGGTTTTGGTGATGATCTGGCTTATCCCTTTCTCGGTGGAGATGATCAGTACCTCTTCTCCACATGGCAGGTGTATTATATGCCACTTATTGGTCAAGCCTCAACTATCCAGGTTTTGCTACATGTATCTCTTTATTTTCTGAGGTGTTGCAAATGGAATTGCAATGGGTAATCATCAGCAACTATTCCTAGTTTGAGAATTAAAAACAGGAATCATTGGTAAAACAGCTGAAGGTTGTTGGACTGTGGACAATGCCCTGTAGAACCCCTACAATATTGAGTTGGGGCTAAGATGTGCTCCACCTCATACCTACCGATCGTTTTGGGCTTTTGTCTTTGGCTGAACACTCAAAGAAGACCAAACTGATCTGACTGTAATTGTCTAAAGGGCCTATCCCACTTAGGTGATTTTAAGGTGACTGCCGGCAACTAGGCTGTCGTCGAACGTTCGCCAGGGTGTCGCAGGCATGATCGTGAGGAGTCTTCAATGAATCGTAGTGGATCTCGGCGCGTCGCGGGAAAAAATTCGAGATAGATATTTCTCGGCGACAGCTGGCTTGTCGCCAGGTATCGTAGCTTATTGCGGGCGCTGTCGCATGCTGTCTCCAGGTATGCTAGTTTGTCACAGATGCATTTAGAAGCACATAATATTAAATTAAGAAAAGGCATTTGAAGATACCGGAAGATAGTTTTGTTTAACCAGTTTATTTACCGTCAGGACATTTGACAGGTAGATTGGAGGTGACAGTTTGACGGTCAGGTAAGCGTGGGAATTTCGCAATGTTTCCGAAGGCGGTGTAATCCCTTAGCCAGGTGCTAGTTTCACAAAAAAGAAACTTGTATCGACCTGTCTCGGCATTGTCGTGGTCATTGTCGTAGGGTAAGAGAAAATTTCGGCGATCTGCTACGACTTTGACAGTTGCCTTAAAAATCGTATAACTGGGACAGGCCCTTAACAATTGCAATCAACTTCTTTATTGCTAATTATAAATCCAGCAGGTTTTTTTTTGTCTCTGATACCTATTAACTTCAGTTTTATGAAGGCACTTATGAACTTCCAGATTATGTCCATGTGTAGAAATAACTTTCTGGGTGTTCTGGTGCGATTTTTTTATGAGGGATGTAAAGAACCTATCAAAGAAATTAACTTTAATGGAGGACATTTTTTTGAGCAAATAGCATATTAGATTAGTTGATCTTGGCAAAATGTGTTTTAGTCTGGTATGAAGAACTTTCATCAGGCTCTTTTGGTAGCTTGCATAACATACAAATCATTGGCAGGCTAGATGGTTATGGAACAGAAGAGACAAAGTGTGAAATTAAAGTGGAACTTTTTTCCTTCAACATTACCTCAGCATCCCACATTAAATTGGCTCTGTTGTGAGAGTAGTCAAAGCAAGAGGAAAATTGGAACAATGATAACTTTTTTACAGCAGTTCATTGGAACAAAGTAATTGGTTTGCAAGAAAAAACTTGCAAATAAGCTCATGCTTGCATAAATCATTGGACACAGGACTGAGAGCTCAGCAATTACATTAAACAGGAGTAATGGTGTGAACAATGGGCTGGCAGTTCATTGAGACTCAGATCAATTTAGATTTTTTTTAGTATTCAGCCAAATGCAGTGGCCAAAAACAATTGGTAGATAAGAGGGAGGCACATATATCCTCCACTCCATCACTGGGCTCACCATTAAAGCCAGCAACAAGGCACATGTGCTACAGAGGGGAGGAAGGTACACTTTGCGGATGATACTTTCACTTTGTGCAGAGCTAGATAATGTATGGATGGTAACACCATTCATCAACTGTGAATTGAGGTAAACGCTACTGTTTTATTAACTTAATTTTGATATTTTAATCATATGTTAGTATTTGTGCAGGGCATGTTGTGAAAGGGATACTGTGGCTCCACAAAGGGATACAGATAGATTGAATGAATGGGTAAAAGATTGGCCAATGGAGTTTAATATGGGGAAGTGCCTCTTTGGCAAGATAAATTTAAAGATGGACTAGAGAGAGACTGTAAGGGACCTGGATGTTCATGTGCATACATATATATGAATCACATAAAGCTGGCAGGCATTTGCGACAATTAGTTTTAAAAAAACAAAACATTTTGGCTTCCATTGAAAAGAAGTTTCATTCCATTCAAAAATAGGAATGTTTTGTTGCAATTGTTCAGAGCGTTGGTGAGGCCTAATCCAGAATATTGTGCACAATTTTGGTTCCCTTACAAAAAAATGTATAGTAGGATTGGAGGCTGTCCAAAGCAGATTCATGAATGAGAGAATTGTCCCACCATGAGAGACTGAATAGTTGGGTCCTGTATTCACTGGAGTTTAGAAGAACTGGGTTGATTTTATTTAAACATATAAGATCCTAAGGAGGCTTGACATGGTTTATGTTAGGATGTTGTTACTGGTGGGACAGTCTCAAAGGAGACATGACTACAAGATAAGAGGCTAGTCATTTCATAGTCAGGTACAATAAAGACTTGTTAGAACAGACCATAGGGCAGGTGGAGGTGTCTGTTCTTGCCGATTGTCCGTTATAACTCTTATGTATTGTCAATGTATGTAATTGAAACAAAGAACTGCAGATGATGCAGGAGTAACTCAGCAGGGCAGGCAGCATCTCTGGAGAACATGGATAGGTGATGTCCAGACCCTTCTTCAGACGTATTCTGTCTGCTGATTTACTCCAGCGCTTTGTGTTGTTTCATCTTAAAACTCAGTGCCGATGCCGCTGGTATGCACCAGCAAGCACTATGTCACTGGTTGACGCCATTGTTGTTGTGGTTCATGTTGTAGACCCAGCTGCTGCCAACAGAATGCGCTCAGTCACCATGGGGTTCCCTCCCTTCTCGCCCATCACTTTATCTGTTCCCCCACCACCGCCTCTTCCTTCTCCCCTGCAATCGCCAACATCATCCAAGGTGGAGTATGTCGGCGACTCCAAGGGAGATGGAAGAAAAGATGGTGGTTGAGGAGGGAGAGGCTGAGTGGACAGAGCAATGGGAGATGAGGCGGTGGGGGAGGGGGAAAAGCCCCATGATGACCTAGCATGTACTGTTGTTGACAGTGGGTTGAAGAAAGCGCTCTCACCCGGGGTTACAACAGCCACATCAACTGATCTGTTAAGTGGACGAAGAAGGGCTCATTGGTGCATCTTACGAGCTGAGTGGTGCGTTAGCACCATCGGTAGGTCCTATCCATTATAACCAAAATCCCTTATGTTAAAACAACGGTTTACTGTATATAGAAACTTTTTTTTGCAAAGAGTGGTGAATCTCTGGAATACTGGTGGGTGGTGGAAACTCGACCATTAGAACTATTTAAAGTGGAGGTGGATAAATATTTGATTGATCAAAGAATTGAGGGGTAAGGAGAACTGGCACTGAAGAGGAGTTGAGGCCAGCATTGATCAGCCATGATCATATTAAATGGTGGGACAGTTTGAAGATTCTAATGGCCTACACCTGCTCCTATTTTCTTGTGTTCTTACAGTGTTTCTAATAAAAATTGAATATAATTGAAACCGATTTTTCTTTTCCTTATTTCTATCTGTACGATCGTTCTCTTTCTAAATGTTGCTGGTTCTCAAGGACAAATTAAAACAATGAGCTGTGACTAGTCAATGGGGGCTTCAAAATATACCAGCTGATATCTACGCCCTGCCTAGAGCACTCTACATTGTGGGATTTTGTCAGGTGGGGCGAATCTGGTTGGTTGGGTCCTAGGTATGTGTAGACAAGTGGACACTATTGGAGTTGAGAACATGGGCTGGATTTGGTCGGATCCAATAGAAGTAGTTCTGAATAAGCTTTGGAATTTGCAGAACCTACACACAATTGACATAATTGCATCTAGTAATGAGTTGATGGAATAATTTCTAACCTTTGTATAAACTAATGCCTTAAATTCACAAGATGAAATGAGACCAAAACTGGAAACTGTGATATCACTGTATGTAAATTTGGAGAAGGCGTGCCAGTGCTACTGGTTTCTTAGAAATGTAAAGAGATTCACAATGTCCTGGCTGGTTGCTTCATGGCCTCCTAGAGCAATAGCAAAGCTACTATCTTTTCTGAGGCAGGTATGTGCACAAACAATCTTTTGGAGAATAAAGTGTTCTACATTTCTCCTTACCTTTGAGGCAAGGGGTTGCAGAATGAGATGGACTGAGTTCTGCTTATCAAGGACACAGACATCCCCACCATTGAAAGCATCTCGATAAGGTGCTGCCTCAAGATAGCGACATCCATCATCAAGGATCCCTACCATTCTGGCCATGCCCTCTTCTTGTTGTTGCCATCGGGCAGGAGGTAGAACAGTAAGAATTGTCACACAACCAGGTTCAGCAACAGCTACTTTTCTGCACATCACTAATCATACATCAGCAACGGGAACATCTTTTGGATTACCATGGACATTTCTAATTGTGTTTTTGCACTAGTGTCTTGCTTTTTGCAGTCTTTTCTGTTTACTGTCTTGCAGACTTTATGTGTGA
This sequence comes from Rhinoraja longicauda, assembly GCF_053455715.1. NCBI lineage: Eukaryota > Metazoa > Chordata > Chondrichthyes > Rajiformes > Arhynchobatidae > Rhinoraja > Rhinoraja longicauda. The sequence continues at coordinate 20,921,686 of NC_135967.1, forward strand.
TTTATATATGATTTTATGTTATTTTTGGGTTGTCTGAGTCTCTGTATCTGTGATGCTGCTACAAGCACAATTTTCATGTTACCTGTACCTGACCATACTTGTTCAAAAAACAATTGACCTGACTTGAAAATGTCTCCCTAGGCAGATGAGATGGTTAGTGGAATGACTGTTGATAGATGATTACAACAATCATCCTTGGTTCATTAAGCCAGGATATCCTTTATTAAATGTGGATATTTTTTATCTTTGCATCCCTTGGGACCGGGAGTGGCCTTTTATTACCAAGCCTGCCAATTAATTACTTATCTGAACGAAAATAAACTTATTCTCAGGCCAGGCACATAGAATCAAGGGACACAGGAAGTCTTTTAAGTCTTGGAAACTGGTTTTACATAGACAGAAAATGCTGGCTCATCTGTAACCTGTGAGTCAAGGCTACAAAATTGACAATAAAAATGTCAAATAAACTAGTGAACTGGGATGGCATTGCAGTTTGTTAAAACTTGTCATGTTCTTTTGCAGACAAGTAGATCTAATCAAACATGTTGAAGCAGAATCTCACAGATTCTGCTTCAACATGTTTGATTAGATCTACTTGTTTGCAAAATAAATTATTTGGTGCTATACAAAAATAGTTTAGCAAAGGAAATTTGGTGATTTATGGAACTGTGATGACTTCATTGACCCCCAAATCAAGCCTGATACATTTTTAAACCAAGTCCACAAGACTTAAAAGACTTCCTGTGTCCCTTGCTTCTATGTGCCTGGCCTGAGAATAAGTTTATTTTCATTCAGATAAGTAATTAATTGGCAGGCTTGGTAATAAAAGGCCACTCTTCCATTCTAATGCAGTTGTGGCTACAAATTTGATGAGTGTAATTCCATAAGAAGCATCAAGTTTTATCCAGGCATGAGTGGCCTCATCACAGTGAACAAATGACTGGGTTATGCTCAGTTTTTAGCAAAAATCTCATGCTCCATCCAACTCTCCTATAACACCTTTGGGACATGTAACTAGGCTTAACAATTAACCCCATACAGTAAGATAAATGCCTCATTTTTCACTTGACATAGACTTTGACAAATGCAGAAAATGATTGTCATTTTCCCTGAAAAAAAGGTTCAAGGTTAATTTATTGGTAGAGCAGATTGTTGTTTGTCATATCTGATCCATTAGATGTTCCATGATGTGTGTGTCTCCCGTCTCCCCCTCCCGTCTCCCCCTCCCGTCTCCCCCTCCCGTCTCCCCCTCCCGTCTCCCCCTCCCGTCTCCCCCTCCCGTCTCCCCCTCCCGTCTCCCCCTCCCGTCTCCCCCTCCCGTCTCCCCCTCCCGTCTCCCCCTCCCGTCTCCCCCTCCCTCCGTCTCCCCCTCTGTCACATAGGTACTTAACCCTGTTGAAGTTTGCTAGCAAGCTATCCTTTAGCTCTAAAACTTACTTACTTTAACTTTAGGTGATTTATGTCCAACTGATCACGGCATCTACTCAGGCTATTCTTCCTATGACTCCTTTCAAGTTGCCCCCCCCCCCCCCCCCTTCTACTTATCTTTAAAAAAAATCCACACCTGTGAAGATTGAATTGATACCACATTCTCTTGTGACTGCACCATTGGCATTCTGTTGTAAATATTTGAATTGCATCCATTAGAGAAACATTTATCAGCAGTCTCAAATTTAATTAACATTTTCCTCATGTCCCCACTTCCAAACGTCTATTGAAGACAAAGTTAGACAGGCTGGGGCCACCTTGGACAATGTCTTGTCACTTTTGTGACATTGTCACTTGGCAGGGGTCCAGAAGAAGAGGTTGGCTTTGCATAAACAAATACTTTTGCATTTCCTTTCTAGCTTACAACCAGTTTGAAAAGTTCAGAACTGACATTGATTTTCCCACAATACCTTGAGATAGGAATTGAAGTCAATACCTTGGTCAATTTATGCTGCGTGAGTCCTGCTTCTTTGCTGAACTCAAGATGCCCCCAAGGTCAGTTTTTGCAGGAACTGGTCACAGTAGATCCATGTTCATCTGTATTGTCTTATTAGTTTGTTTTGTTTGAATATAATATTTTGCCACAGCCCTACAAGACAATACACAGTTATTGTATTCAAATAGAACAATTTAAATATTGTATTTGGAAAAGAATTATATAAAAGTTTAAGCTCATTGTATGAAAGAAACATAAACAATAGGAGTATTCATTAGGCAATAAATACCTGTTTTGGTTTAATTCATAATACAATTGAAATGTATAAAACACCAGTCTCAACTTGACTTGCTACTGTTGACTTCTTTTTGCCTATTCAATGCCATTGTTTTCTTTATAACCCTGATGCCTTCATCCATCTGTGTGAACTCTTTGTTTCAGGGCACACCAGATAATAACACCATGAGATGTGCTCACAATATTTGTTCTGATTTTCAGGCCATGAATACATTTATTCATTCACTATTGTTAAGTAAACAGAGATATCCAAGAGGAACAATTAATTTCAAGCAGCTGGCAATATTATCATGAGAAAATTGTATTTTTCAAACAGGGATTATTTTACAAAGCCTTAGGCAAATTGTAACAATTCACACTATTTGAAAGTTAGTACCTTGGGAATGGCTGTGAATCATTGGTTTTTAGAAGTCTTCATTTCACTGACACATAAAAATTCCCTAATGTTTTCAATTAGAAGAAAAAAATCATGAATCATCTGTACCAATAGTTGTTCAGCATACACAAGTAAACAAAGTTGCACAAGCTAAAAACATTCTCGGGGTAGACTCCTGTATAGATATCAGAAAGACCAAGAGCAGACTGGGCGATCGCTTCACTGAACACCTACGCTCAGTCCACCTTTGCCTACGTGATCCACTGGTTGCCAAGCATTTCATCCCCTTCCCATTCCCACACTGACCTTTCTGTCCTGGGCCTCCTCCACTGTCAGAGCGAGGCCATACGCAAATTGGAGGAATTTACACCTTACACCTTACACCTCAATGGTATTAAAATGATTTTTTCAAATTTCCCTTGTATTCCCTCCCCCATACAATTGCATTCTGGAAAGCAGAAATTGCGTTTACATTGTGGCTGGGTTAAAGCTGGCTTAACAAATATTCCGTTTCAAAGCTTGAACCTTTCTCCTGCTGATTGACCACACCAAAGACAGTTAAAGTTCAGCACTTTCTGCCTAAATGGTATTGGTTTTGGCATTGATTTATTATGGTCCCATGTACTACATTACAGTGGAAACTTTGTTTTACATGTTGTCCAGGTAAATCATATTGTATATGAGGACAATCAAACCGCAGATGGGGTTTGCTCCCACATGGTAAAGTGAATGGATTGGAATAGAAATTCAATATTGGTCACAAAGGAAAAGCAGTGTGCCAATTCTTTCACGAGGTGACCTGCAGTTGCTGCCTAGTACCGAGTCTCACACCCACATGACTGGGTTCACACTTTCTGGATGTGGAGCCAGTGAGGTGGAACTAACCTTCACTGAGGGTTAAGCCTGAGCAGTGACTAGGCCTCAAGCTGTGTACCCTAATGCTCCATTCCCAAGCGCATGAACAGTCAAAGGCTTTTAACAGGATTTAATCTCGCTGATCTAAAGATGCACAATATTTTAAAATCTGATTAGTAAGTGAGTGTTTGTAATCTTGTTTGTTTTCTTTTGGCGGGGGAAATGGTAGCGCAAAGGTACAGTAAATTTGAGTTTTGTTCTAACAGTTACTTTAAATTGAAGAAAGCTGAAATGCTTACTTATGAAGTGTTCTGGGACCATCACTTCTACAATAAGTTCATCTTCCACATAAAATAGAAATGGGGTCTTAACCCAAAATGTTAACTGTTCATTTCCCTCCACAGATGCTGCCTTAACCATTGAGTTTCTCCAGCAGGTGATTTTGGCTTCAGATTTCAGCATCTGCAGTCTCTTGAGTCTCCAAAAATATATGCTGGAACTGTGAGATGCAACTAACAGCAGTATGTTGTAAGTACCTGGTATCTCAGACTGCTTTGGTGGAGAGACCAACCTTTCCTCTGAGAACATAATAATAATAATAATAATAATATTCATTTATTGTCATTGCAACGAGTACAACGAAATTAAAAAAATAGCCAATCCTGACGGTGCGTACAAACATATATGCAATAAATGCAAAATCAAATAAATACATAAATACAATTAAATACAATTATATTAAGTACAAGATTTTTTAACGGTGTTGCCTAGTGCAAAGGTAGTGTTCAGTTCTCGTATGGCCCTGGGGTAAAAACTGTTCTTAAGTCTGTTTGTTCGGGATTTGATCGACCTGAAACGTCGACCAGAGGGCAGATGAACAAACAGACGGTGGCCGGGGTGGGATGGATCTTTTATTATTTTGCCTGCTCTACTGAGGCAGCGTAGGCTGAACAGGTGCTCCAGGGAGGGCAGTGAGCAGCCGATGATCTTCTGGGCCGTCGTGATGACCCTCTGAAGGGCCTTCCTGTCCTTTTCTGAGCAGCTGGCATACCATGTGGTTATACAGTATGCCAGCACACTCTCGATGGAGCAGCGATAGAAGGACAACATGAGCTTCTCCTGCAGGTTGGTTTTCCTGAGGATCCTCAGGAAGTGGAGTCTCTGCTGTGCCTTCTTTACTGTGGTGATGGTGTTGGTAGACCAGGTAAGATCCTCTGCGATGTGCGTACCCAGGAACCTGAAAGCTGGTACCCTTTCCACACAGACCCCATTGATGTAGAGTGGGTCGTAATCTCCACTGGTTTTTCTAAAGTCAATTATAAGTTCCTTTGTTTTGGAGGAGTTCAGGACCAGATTGTTCACTGAACACCATGCTGCCAGCCTTTGGATTTCATCCCTATAGGCTGTCTCATCTCCTTCTGAGATGAGTCCAACCACAGTCGTGTCATCCGCGAACTTGATGATGGTGTTGGTGGGATGGGTGGGGGCGCAGTCGTGAGTGTAGAGGGAGTAAAGGATGGGGCTCAACACACAGCCCTGTGGTGAGCCGGTGCTCAGTGTAATGGTGGAGGAGAGGTGAGGGCCTATTTTGACGGTCTGGGGGCGGTTGGTCAGGATACCCATTGTTATCAAAGATCAAGCAAGTAACAAGAAATATATTTTTAGGTTGTTTTGAAATTTGCCATTTACCTTGAATATCCTTATTTATCACATGGATCTATGAACAGGGTGCATGGAATTGCATGTCCAATCCAGTTAACTCTTGATATTATCCTATTCATTTTGCTCTCTTCAGATTTGTTGATCCCTGCTATAAGGCTGCCGCCCTGTTTACTTATTTCTTTGCGAGTTTCAGTTTGCTTTTATTGATGAAACAAAATCCTCGGTCCTCGTTTCAATTCCAGACCAATTTCTGGCAGTAAATAGTGGTGTTAGGAAACAGTATGCCAAAGATCAAAACAGTTGAAGTTCAAAATGTAAAGATTTTGGGTTGAAAATTGACAGTATTACAGAAGTATAGATGGATTGTTTTTGTGATGGTGAGTAAAAGATCCCTGTTGCAATCTCAGAAGGTGATGAATGACATTCTCTTTAGACTTGGATGACCTCATTCAGCAAGATTGTACAACAGATCGTGCAAGATACTGACCAGTCCCAACACCTCTGACTTCTGAGTCAAAGGATTGTACGTTTCCCACTCCAGAGACAAGCAGAAACACACTGGTTGACCCTTCTATGCACTACTGATGGATGTTGCATTATCTGCCTTTCAGATAAGATGTTAAACTAAGGCCCTTTCTCCTCCCAGCCTCATGATGAATGTATGTTCCTATCGCATTATTTCAAAGAAGAATGAGGGAATTATCATTGCTGTCTGGATCAACATTTATCCTTCAACCAACATAAAACGATCTGGTCTACAGATGATCACAATGTGTTTGTGTGACTTTGCTGTGACTATATGTGCCAATATAAATACTTTACTAGCTGTGCACTACCTGAGGCTGTAAAAGCAACAAAAACCTATCTTTTCAGGCAGTATTTTAAAACAAATCTATTTTCATTCATTTTGGATCTCGCATTTTTATGTGACCTTGCAACTTTATGTTAATTACGTTCTTGTCTTTATTTCACATGCCTGAGAGATTCTGATATGTATTTGAAGATGGATTGCCTCACTCCCATAACTTGTATGATGGTTAACTCTTATGACCTGTTTCAAACCTCTCTCCCAGCACCATTCAAACATGTAGAGCCACAGAGGCAAAGAATTTGAACAGTAGCACTGAGATAAATCAGGGTCCAACCCCCATGATCAGAGAGTGGAATGTCAGTCGTCAGTTGCAGAGAGCATGTGTTAAACTGTGCTAAACTATTCTAGACTAGTTCAAAAGAAAAAGTCATTTGCTACAATCTTTTGTTTTAGCTTTATACTTAAGGGCTCCAGTGGGATATGAACAATTCAATATGTCCTCAGTGTTATGATCCACATTGCAGATCAGAAACAGGGCATAAAGTATTTAGGCAGTTCAATTGGTGTTACTGCTATTTAATGATAACACGACAGCAGCTGCATTTGTAATCATGAGCTACAAAAACAACAATTCCTCCACAAATATTGCTGGTGCATTTGAAAACAATCATCAGCATCAAGTGATCATTACCCATGTGGTCAATGTTAAAGTATATGTTACAGTCATAAATATAGAGGGAAATTTGCAATAATACAGACTAAAACAAATGGCCACATGATGCAAATGGAAGAGATGTTTCTCTAAAAATGTTGAACAGACATAGATTTGAATGCGTTGTGTCGGGTAAGATGTATATAAATATAAACACATGCACATGTATCGGACACACAGACACACTGACACACACACAAAGGAAGCTTATGTAAGGTTTAAAAAGATGGAATCAGACAGGGTATTTGAGGAATATAAAGCAAGTAGGAAAGATAGGAAACAATTCAAGTGGATGATTGCAAAGACCAAAATTGGCCATTACATTACTTTGGTGGGTCAGATTAAAAGAAATCTCAAATTTCTGTATTGTAGACCGCCACATCCAAGGTTTCTTGTTTGTTGCCCAGCCAGGGTGTTGCCTAGCATGTGTTTCTGCTTTTTATCTGCAGCTGCCCAAGTATTTCTCAGCCATTTTGTTGGTGCGGCCATTGTCCAAGCCCCTTCAACCACGCTGGCCATTTTGGATCCAGACAGGAAGTTGATCCAGCAAACGCTGGGAAGCTGTGTTGGTTAGTGGTCTGTGGGTTGCTGGCAGGTCCACGCTGCTCTCCACCAACAGCAAGCTGACCTGTTATTGGGCAACATTGCTTTTCTTTGTTCCTCCACCCAGAACAATCATTTTATCCCATTACCTAATCCATCATTGTGTCTCCAGGTGGCAGTGATTTTTTGTAAATGACAGATTGATAAGTGCCTTCAGAAATATGGCTGCAAGCATGCTGATTTATTTAAATGATGGCCTTTTTAAAAAGAAAGGGCTGTCTATCAATTCACAGAGATAATTTTATCAGACTATTGTTTATCAGTATCAGTTAGAAATGACAAGACAAATGAAGAGGAAGTATAACCTACTGGAAAAAAAAACATAATTGCAGAATTAAACATCAGTATTAGAAATGTCTTTTGCTAGACATGCAAAGATTTTTACTTGAATCTGACTGCTAAGCACAATAAGTCTGGGTCTTTAAAGCATTTATTTCAGTTTCGATAGAACAGTGCAACAAAGAAATAGGTCCTGCGGCCCATGAAGTCCTTCACTGATATTTCATAACCCTTAGAACTTTGATATTGTGTTTGTACGCAAGTGTTTTATCTGTCTTGCATTTACATCTTACACTATGTATGTGTGTCCACATGTGCTCAGAAAAACATGCATTATAGAGAATAGAAACACCAATAGGCCATTCAGCTCCTCATTCCTGCACCTCAATTCATTGAAATCATGGACGGCCTTTTACCTTGCTGTTAATTTCCTGCACTAATTCCATACCTCTTGGTTATAGACCACTTGATGTCTATAAATCCATCATTGTAGAGCAACATAGCCACCTTATGGTGAGAATTCCTATGGTTCACTACCTCAGGGCAAAGAAATATCTTCACATTCCAACAGCTTATTTTTGGATTATGATCCGGTTCTCGACATCCTCAGCCAAGAGAAACGTCAACCTCGACATTTTTTTTAAATGGTTTGATGACCTTTATAACAACTTTTTATTTTTCTAAGATCTAGAGGGTGTAGAGCCAGCCTTTGCCTCAAGGGACAACCCTCCTATCCCAGGATTCAATATGACAACCCTCCTATCCCAGGATTCAATATGATGAACCTTTATCAGATTCCCTCTTTAGCAAGCATATCCCTCCTTAAGTAGGGAGACCAATCTGTCCATAATATTTTGGATATTGTCTATATACTGTAATTGGACATCTCTATTCCTATACTCAAATCATCTTGCCACAGAAGCTAAAATATCATTTGAATTTCCAATTATTTATGTACAAGAATGTCTTTCTGAATATTTGCTCCCTCAATCTCTTGGTTTTTCAAAAACAGTCTCTTTCCAATTTTTGCAACCCAATTGATGTCACAGTTTACACATTGTATCCCATCTGTTATGTTTTTGTCCACAAGCTGGACTGGAGGGTCGGTGCACCCTCAACAGAGTCCACACTGCCAACCAGATTTGTAATATCAACACGTCTGGATATATCACAGTGGATCCCCTCATTCAAGGAGGAAATAATTCAAGTGGGCAATTTTAAGAGACAAAAGGAGCCACAAAATGACTATATTAAAAACAAGAAGATAACCAGGAGATGGGAGGATTGCTCGGGGATTAAGGAGGGAATGTGTGCTTAGAGTCTGGGGATGTAGATGGTATACCAGAAGAAAATTGCATCTGTTTTCACCAAGAAGAATGACTTAGAGGACAGTGAGATTAGTATGGGGAATATTAAGATGCAAGGGTAGTTTGAGATTAAGAAAGATGAGGTGTTAGGACTTTTGAAGAGTATTAAGGTGAATAAATCCCCAGGACCTGATGGGATTTATCCCATATAATTAATTGATGCAAGAAAGGAGATTGGGGGAGCCTTGACAAAGGTCTTTGTATATTCTCTAGCCAAAGGTAAGGTCTCGGAGGACTGGAGAATAGCTAATGTTGTTCCACTATTTAAGAAGCAAATAGAAAGAATTAGAAGCTGATGAGTCTTGTATCAATTATAGGAAATTTATTGGAGAGGATTCTTTGGGATAGAACTTATTCTCATTTCCAAACAAATGAGTTAATTAGAGACAGTCTGCATGGGTTTGTACTCTGCAGGACATGTCTTATTAACATGATTGTGGTATTTTAAGAGGTGACAAAGGTGGTTGATGAGGATAGGGTGGCGGAACTTCATTGTAAACTGATCCAGAAAATTAAGATGCATGGGATTACAGTGACTTGGTTGCATGGATTCAAAACTGTGTTTCTGATGGACGTCGGAGGGTTGTGGTGGAAGGATAATAATCATGGTGGAAGTCTATGACCAGTGTAGTTCTGCAGGGATCTAATCTGGACCCTCTGCAGTTTATGATATATATATAAGTGACATGGACGTAAATTTGGGAGGTTATGCTCATTGATGACACCAGGATTGCTGGGGTCGTGGACTCTGAGGAAGGTTGTCAAAATATACAGTGGGATATAGATCAACTACCGAAATGGGTGGAGAAATGCTGGATAGAATTTAAACTGCACGTGTAAGGTTTTGCTCATTGGGTGGTCAATGTAAAGGGAAGATATATAATTAATGGCATGAGCCTTAACAGCATTGATGTATAGAGGGATCTTGGGGTCCATAACTCCCTGAAATTAGCAACATAAGTAGATAAAGGTAAAGAATGCATCTGGTACGCTTGCTTTCATAGGTTGGAGCATCAAGTAGAAGTCAGGAAGTCATAATGCAGCTTTATAGTGCTTCGGTTAGGCCGTATTTGGAGTATTTCATGCAGTTCTGGTCATCCCATCATCCCCCAGGATGTGGAAGCTTTGGAAAGAGTGCAGAGGAGATTTATCAGATGATGCCTGGATTAGGGGGAATTAGCTGCAGGGAGAGGTTGGACAGATTTGGATTGTTTTCACTGGAACTCCGGAGATGGCAGGGAGACCTGGTAGAAGTATATCAAATTATGAAAGGCATATATAAGATAGACAGAAGCTTTTTCCCAGGATTAAAATATCAAATACTAGAGGGCATTGCTTTAACATGAGAGGAGAATTATTAAAGGAGATGTGTGTGGCAGGTTTTGTCCACAGAGGGTGGTGAGGCATATATGATAGTGGCATTTAAGAGACTTTTTAATAGGTATTTGGATATGCAGGGAATATATTGGAAATGGAGGGATAAGGATTATGTGCAGGCAGATAAGAATTGGTTTTGTCCTCGTATTCACCATAGACATTGTGGGCTGAAGGGCCTGTTCTTGTGCTCTACGGTTCTATGTACATTATCTTCAGTTTTGTGGTATGATAAATGTATCTAATAATCTCATGTGTAGGTCTTTCAAAAGACCAAACTGGTTCAGCAGGTTCAGCCTCTCTATTCTGCCAGTAAAAACCACAAAAATGTTAACAGGTTTCCGAAACATGTCAAGACACAAAGTGCTGGAGGAACTGAGCAGGCCAGGCAGCTTCCTGGAAAACATGGATAGGTGAGGTTCTGTGTCGGGACCCTTCTTCAGATTAATTGCGGGGGCCTGGGGAGGTGGGGGGGGGGGGGGGAGTGGAAGGAAGCTTGAAGAGAAGAGGTGCAGGACAAAGTAAAGCAGGTAATAGGTGAACACTGATGACACTGGTGAGGGGGGTTTTGATGGGCAGATTGTTGGACAAAGCCCTGAGATGAAAAAACCCGGCCAAAAGGATTGAAGAGTTGTGAATTGTGAAGATAGACATGTTTCCCATTGATAAATCCAAGCTGACACATTCCAATCATAGAACATAACAAAGTCCAGCACTGGACCAGGCCCTTTGGCCCACCATTAATGTGTTGAACATAATGCCAACCTAAATTAATGTAATCTGTCTGCACATAATCCATACCCCTCCATTCCTTGCATATTCATCTGCTATCCAAAATTCTTTTACATGCCACTATCGTATCTGCCTCCACCACCATCCCTGGCAGCATGTTCCTGTGACTCACTAGATAATGTGTAAAACATGTGCTCTGTGCATTTCCTTTAAAGTTTGCACTTTTCACAAAGCAATGCTCTTGAGTATTTGACATTTACACCCTCGGATAAATAACTATATTCTATCGATGACTCTCATAATTATATGAACTTCTTCGAGGTCTTCCTCAATTCCCGGCATTCCAAATCTGTCCAACCTCATTTTATAACTAATGACCTCTAATCCAGGCAGCATTCTGGTTAACCTCTTCTGCACACGATCCATATCCTTCCTGTAATGGGGTGATCAGAACTGCACACAATACTCCAAATGTGGTCTGACCAAAGTCCTATAAAGCAGCAACATGACTTAGTGACTCGTACCCAATGCCTAACTAATGAAGGCAAGCTTACCATATGCCTTCTTTTCTGCTTGATCCATTTGTGTTGCCACTTTCAGGGAGCTATGGACTTGGACCCCAAGATCCCTCTGTACAGTTAAGGATCTTACAATTAGCTATATATTTTCCCCTTATTTGTCATCCCAAAATGCAACACCCCACACTTGCTCGTATTAAAATCCACCTTCCATTTCATTGCCCATTTCGGATGCAGAGGGTTGAACTCGGGTGAAGCAAGGTACTTGTGCCACAAAACTGAATCATGTGATGCTATACTTTGAGGATCTCTGCAATTCCACTTCCAATAATTATTTGCAAAGAAAGGTCTGATTGGCTAAAATATTTGAGTGTTCAGTCTTGCACAATGTTGTCCAGTGTGGAGGAATGTATCTGGATGCTATTTCAATGACTTTGGTTGATGTATCAAGGCTCATGGTCAGTGTGGGCTACTTGCAGTAGCAGCCTTCACTACATTTCTGAGGATTGTTTTAAGGGGACCAGGTCCTCCAGCACAGTGATGTAGATGTGCTTTATAAGTATTCCTTTAAACAATATACATACCCGTTGCAATGACTTCCATTTGTGCACCTTCATCAACTCTCAGCGACTCTCATCAAACCTACAATACTTTATTGTCCATCTTCCCTTCACTCCACCCCGTTCCAAGACTACTGACAGCCACTTCATTTTTCACCCAGGAAGCCTTTATGCCAAACATTCATATCCCAATGCCTTCTTGCACTCATTCCTCTTATTTGATCCCCACCCTCTGAATCCCACTCGCCTCCATTTCTGGATGTCCTGGATCTGCACTTAACCTGCTTTGTTTGCTCAACATCATTAGACCTATTTCGTAGCATACATTGCCTCAAAAATATTGGCCACTCATCTTTGCAAGCCCATTCAATAGTTCACTATGGACTTCCTCTATAACGTGTCTGAACATCTAAATTTCAAGAGAGTCAAGAATGTTTTATTGCCATATGTCCCAGATAGAACAATGAAAGTCTCACTTGCTGCAGCACAACAGAATATGTAAACATAGTACACTGTAAATAATATGATAAACGAGAGAAAAAGAAAGTTCAGTGTGTATGTATATACATACTCACAAGTACACACATATATATATATATATATATATATATATATATATATATATATATATATACGCACTCGTGCACACACTCAAAAAAACAAACAATAGTAGTGCAATAATAATAATAGTCTATTTTAGTTCAGAGCTTATTTGAGATTGTAGTGTTTAATAGCCTGTTGGCTGTAGGGAAGAAACTGTTCCTGGAAGTTACAATTTTCAGGCTCCTGTACCTTCTTCCCGATGGCAGTGTTGAAATGAATGTGTGGCCAGGATGGTGTGGGTCTCTGATGACGATGGCTGCCTTTTTGAGGCAGCGACTCCGATAAATCCCTTCAATGGTGGGGAGGTCAGAGCCGGTGATGGACTGAGCAGTGTTCACAATTTTTTGCAGTATTCTCCACTCCTGGACGTTCAAGTTGACGGACCAGGCCATGATGCAACCAGTCAATATGCTCTCTACTGTACACCTGTAGAAGTTCAAGAAAATCCTGTTTGACATACTGAATCTCCTTAAACTTCTCAGGAATTAGAGGCGTTGATGTGCTTTATTTATGTGCACCAGTGTGCTGGGTCCAGGAAAGATCTTCGGAAATATTCACGCCCAGGAATTTGAAGTTTTTGACTCTCTCCACAATCGTCCCAATGATATAAACAGGATTGTGGGTCCTCATCCTTCCTTTTCCAAAATCCACAATCAGTTCATTGGTTTTACTGATATTGAGAGCCTGGTTGTTGTGCTGGCACCATTTGGTCAATCAGTCCATCTTATTTCTATAATCTGACTCATCATCATCTGGAATTCGTCCAACAACGGTGGAGCCATCGGCGAACTTGAAGATGGAGTTTGCACTGTGTCCAGCTACACGGTCATAAAGAGTGAGTAGAGCAGGGGGCTGAGCACGCAGCCTTGAGGTGCTCCCGTATTGATTGTTAATGAGGGAGAAATATTTCTGCCAATTCGAACAGACTGTGGTCTGTGGATAAAGAAGTCGAGGATCCAATTACAGAGGGATGCGCAGAGACCCAGTTCCGTGAGCTCGATAACCAGCTTTTTAATTTAAAAAAAAAAAATTGTTAATCAAATGTATTTATTCAAATATTAAAATAATATTTACAAGACAATGAAACAAAACAGAACCTACCACCATAATACAAGACAAACAATAAACTATTACACAATTATCTTACAGTCCTTGTCAAGGATGCATTAAACACCCAGTGGTCACCCAGTGCCCAGTGGTCCCGGAAATCCATCAGGGTGCCCATGGACAGCACACAATAACCAGCTTTGAGGGGATGATGGTATTGAACGCCGAGTGTAGTCTAAAAAACAACAGCCTGACTTAAGTGTTTTTAGTGCAGAGTGGAGAGCCAGTGAGATCGCATCCTCCATTGACCTATTGTGACGGTAGGCAAACTGTAGTGGGTTGAGGTTCTTGTTGAGATAGAAGTTGATATCCACCATAACCAAAATGTAGGCCAAAGTCCGTTGCTGAGCATGGCAAAGATTAAGAATGAACTCATCCATTTGAACCAAATGTGCTGCCAAATTTTCTTTGGTAATATTTTAAACATGCACAAATTTTATTTGGATGATTGATGCAAAACTTCACAATTTTTTTTTCCTATAGTAAGAACAGTCTTCTGTAACATCTCGGGGGTAAAGGAAGTAGCAGGAGGCTGTATAAAACTCATCATCAAAAATGTTGGGTTCATGGTAAGAAATTGATTACCATGTTTTATTAGTGTCTATCACTTTGTAGCAAAATATAATGCACCACTTTCAGATGCAGGAGAGTCATATCACCTTTTTGAGGCATTGCTATAAACAAGCCAAAGGGAATTAAGATGACAGTTACAACACAGATGATGCACTGAATATAGTTGACTGGCAGCTATTGGTTAGGGAAACTGAGTTTGTGACTGTGGTTCTCTCGGGTTTCTGCACAAATTTGGCCAAATGCAGGTCCAAAATGAGTAAAGCTCCTGCTGTGCCATTGGACTGGTCATGAAGTCACTTGGTGGAACACTGCTGAGCAGCCTCCCTGCCCTTCAACACCATGCCAGGGCAGGTTAGTGAATGATCAGTCATCCCTAAGTAAGCACAGGTAATTGAATTATTTTATTTTGTTTTAAAGTTTCAATTGAGGAGTTTTAATTTTATTTTAATGACTATTTCTATCTGTTTGAATAGTTTTTCATTGTTCTTTCATGTTAGAGGCATTTTGAAATATTTTAAATAGTTCATTCATTAAGAGCCAACAGGGTTTTCTCAGTGGATGGGCTGGGTTCTTCAGGATCATCCTTCTGAGGCCTAGTGGTTGCTGGGCACCTGCTCTGCCTCATGGAGTGCCTCTACAATTAGGAAAATAATGTCTGGTGAACAGGTACTTTGGGCAGGTAATCCAGGTAGTGGACTAATCCACGCAAATATCACACTACTTGTTACTGTCCAGAGGTGTTAATAAAGATGGTATTTGCTAAAATAAAAAGCAAAACTCCGAGAAAAAAACACTCCAGAAAAAGATGGTTCATAAACATTTAATTATTACAATAAGTTCTTCACAATTTGCATTCATATTGCCGTGTGAATTGTTTAATATTGTGTCAAACTACAACTTCTAAAAAAATAAGATTGGTTTATCTGTGCAAACAGTCATGGATCAGTTGACTTGCAAATTCAGAATGCATTAGATGTCGTTGCATTGTGGAGAGATCATAATGTGTTGAATCTAGAGTGGCAGCAGCAATTTTAACTGGAACTTCCATTGTGCGACAATAGAATAATTATCTAATGACTAAACATCGTACAATCTAATAAGTCTGCACTTTATTGAACCACAAAACGATAATAAATATAAACGACAAATGGTTTTGATACAGCTCAACTTATTTGCCTTGAATCTCTGCTAAGATGTGGTGCCATGAAGAGGGGATGATTTGCTTCTGACAAACATTGACACACAAAAGCATTTGTAATTGAAAAACTATGAAAGTCAAAATTAATTAAAGTTTCTTTTTTTTTTAATGCTTTCTAGAAATAGAGTGGCAAAGTGTTACCTTTATTTTGTGTTTTTTAGAAACTATTGACACTTGTCTTAATGAAACAAATTATTACTAAAGAAATTTGTAACACTATCCAAAGTTTCCACTTGCTTTCAACTTTATTGCGGAGATTAAATGATTATTCGGCATTTTAGATCATTTCTTACTGTGATGTTTTCTAGACAGTGATGGGTTATCAGTTTAAAAAATGTTCTTTCTTTGTATAAATTGTATATATATTAATTCTGATAAATTATGCAAGGAAACAGGACAATAAAGAAAAAATCTGCACGTCAGATTTTTAGATTTTCAGTCTGCAAAGGTGAAACCACATGTCCTTGAATATGTATTGATGTTGAGGTTATTTGGATGGTTTCTTGAAATATCTAGATTCCATTTGGATGTGCAGTATTGTTTCTCAGCGGTCTCTTGCTAAAAACAGTCAAAACATTTAGGCAAGGTTTTACATGAAAAATTAATTCTGTTTGAAAATGTCTGTGTAGGAAGCTTTAAGGAGAATCAGATGCTCACAAAAATTTAATCAAGAAGTATAAATAATTAAAAAATGTTTAAGTGCAAAATTATCTAGATTAAAATACTGATGAATATGAAATGTATCAAAATCAATTTAAGTGCATTAAATGTATCAAAATCAATTTAAGTGCATTAAGGAATTTTCTTTCCCCTGGGATCTGTTCATGGCAGGAATTAATGTGTCTGGGTTAAATTCATATTTACATATCCTAAATGCAGGTACAGCAATTGCTTTAAAATGGCAAAGTTAGGATTGTAATTAGTGAAGTAAAAGTAACGTACAGAGCAAATTCCACCTTGGGGTTTGGTAGAGTATTGTGTTGTGATGAAAAGATTCTTAGAAACTAATCTTGTTTCTTTGTGATAGCTCAGAAGAGTTTAGCTCTGCTCAGGCAGATAATGAATGGGTGGAGGTTTGGATTAAATCCAGCCCAGGGACATGGGCGGACTGGGGCCAGCAGGGTTACAAGCCCATCTATTCTATCAACATTTAGCACACTTGTACTATAATGTCAAGAGTGTTTAATTGCCATGTGCGCCAGGAAAGAACTGTGAAATTCTTACTTGCTGCAGCTTTACAGGCAAATTACAGGCAGCACAATAAATATAAATACAATAAACAATTCAATAAATAACAATAATAATAATAATAATAATGTGTACATGTACACTGCACCCCTACAAAAGCAGTCACATTTAAATCCCAATTAACTTCAACAATTATTTCGGTCCTTTGTACAAGTTATTTAATCTTGTATTCAATTTCTTAATTTCTAGCAACTTGAATGTGAAGGAGTTCTGAGGTTAGGGGAAGATACAATTTGTGCTTTGCTAGAATTATCAATGATCCTACAATGCCAGCACACTTCAAATTTAGATAGGAATTTAGTTATTTGGTAAAATCCTGCTGTAATTTAGAGGTTCCTCTACCCAGATACTTTGTCATTACTTTGACTTTGTCTGGGCCGAATACAGATCTTCAGGAAAACGCATGCCAAGGAATTTGAAGCATTTGACTCTCATTACCACTGTCCCATCGATCAAGACAGGTCATGGATTCTGGCTTTCCCCTTCTATGGTCAATCATCAGCTCCTTGGAAATGCTAACACTACAAGCAAGCTCGTTGTTCTGGCACCATTCATTCAGGTTATGAATCTCTCCCTCATATTCTGACTCATCATTACAACTACACACTAACAACAGTGTGTCTGATTACACAGTCATGGATACTGAGCGTGTTCTGAGTAGAGTGGACTGAGCACACTGCATTGATGTATATCTGTGTTGATGGTTATTGAGCAGGAAGTGTTGACAATTCATTTTAATTGTCTGTCTGATGAAGAGTCTCGACCTGAATTGTCACCTATTCCTTTTCTCCAGAGATGCTGCCTGATCTGTTGAGTTACTCCAGCATTTTGTGTCGATCTTCATATTGATTGTGGTCTGCCGGTGATGAAGTTGAGGATCCAATTGCAAAGGCACAGACAGGGACTTCGTTCAATTAGTTTGAAAAGTTTTCAAGACATGATGGCAGTGAACAAAATCTCTTGTGTGTTCTTTTTGTCCATGTGGTCCAGTGCAGAGTGGAGAGCCAGTGAGGTTGCATATTGATCCGTGCAGACAGAATTCTTTCCAATTGCTGAGAAGCAGAAGCAGTGCTCCACCTTGCACATTCATGGACAAATTGTGATAATCAGTCCAGGAAATAATCAAAATTGTGAGGGAAATATTGGACTAAATCGAGAGGACTAAATTGGACCACATTTGGGGAGTAACTTAAGCAGTACTGGGCACTGAATTGTGGTTAGCTGAAGGAGAAATTGAAGGTATTAAATTGAATTTGTTGGACAGATGAAGATAAACCACTTCCTTAGTTATGGAATACAGGAGGAGATGACCATCGTTTCACAATTAGGATTACAGCATACATTTATGACATAATGGCTAGAATTCCTCTTTACAGCTACGTTTTAGTGCTACTCTTATGAAAGTAGTTCTTTTTCTGGAATGGAACATGATTACATTAGTTTCTTGTGGAATTGAGATACTCTGGAAATTGAGCCAGGCAAATTGCAAATTGTATTTATCCCATAGATGCCAATCATACATTTTCTGCACTAGAAGCATATCCCATGGGTCATTCCCCATGCAATGCGTGTTCATAATGATGTTTGGCAAATGTAATCCACATGGCTGTGAAATACGATAACAAGGAACTGCAGATGCTGGTTTATACTAATGATACACTCAAAATGGTGGAATAACTCAACGGGTCAGGCAACATCTCTGGGGAAAATGGATAGATGACGTTTCGGGTCGGGACCCTTCTTCAGACTGATTGCAGGAGGGAGCAGGAAAAAAATCTGAAAGAGGTTGGTCAGACAAATCACGGCCAACAACAGATAACCTCCGGCAAGGGGGTTCTCTGATAGGCAGATTGTCGGACTGCATTTGGTGTTCCTGACGTGGGCTTTTTATTGCTTATTTTGTAAAGACTTGTGCACTACCAAGTTATTTAGAGGCCTACATGTGAGGGAACTAGAACATTTGAACTCCCTTCTACAAATGGCAATTGGTGCCTGGTCAATTGTTAACCGTGAATATAATACCGGGAGATATTGAACAGTCATTTCCTCTTCTGAACCGTCCACATGTTGCTATTGTATACATCTGAACAATGAAAATGAGAGAGATGTTATCTGCACAAAACTCTGAGATCACTGCAACAGGACAATCATTATATGTGACTAATCCCAACAGACGTGAACAAATGTAATGTATCTAGTTTTGGTGGGGAATACATTTTAGAAAATATGAGAGCTAGCTCCCCAATCAAGCTGTTTCCACATGAATAAACAAAGAAGCATTTCTGCCAAACTCCTGAAATAATGCACAGCAAATGGCTGACAGGAGATCAAGCAAAGAATTGGCAAGAGTGAAAATTCAACAAAAATAAAATTGCAGAAATTCAAAATCAGAAATGGAAACAACAAAATGCTGGGAACACTCGGCAGGTCAGGCAACATTTGTGGAAAGAGAAACAGAGCGAACATTTTGAATCCAACACCCTTCATCAGAATGGATGGGTGAGTCCCAAATGTTCGGGATCACTACCCACACACCTGTGACACAATGACCTGCGATCCAGTGTGGCAGCTCTGCGGTTGTTGTCCCACAGTTCCAGTGATCTGATTGCTGATGACCTGCTTTACCACCTGTCGAGTTTGTGCGTTCGTCCAATGGTCCATTGGGTTTCTCCCCAGAGCACCAGTTTCCCAAACACATGCTGCAGGTAGTTAATTAGCCATTGTATATTTGTCTGTGTGTAGGTGAGTAGTGGATGTGCAGGGAGAGGTGATGGAAATGGGGAGAAGTGAGTGCAAATGGGATTAGTGCAGGATTATAGACAATAGGTGCAGGAGTAGGCCAATCAGCTCCTCGAGCCAGCACCACCATTCAATGTGATCATGGCTGATCATTCTCAATCAGTACCCCGTTCCTGCCTGCTCCACATACCCCCTGACTCCACTATCCTTAAGAGCTCTATCTAGCTCTCTCTTTGAATGCACTCAGAGAATTGGCCTCCACTGCCTTCTGAGGCAGAGAATTCCACAGATTCACAACTGACTGAAAAAGTTTTTCCTCATCTCCGTTCTAAATGGCCTACCCCTTATTCTTAAACTGTGGCCCCTGGTTCTGGATTCCCCCAACACTGGGAACATGTTTCCTGCCTCTAACGTGTCCATCCCCTCTCATCCTTCTACATTCCAGTGTATACAAGCCTAGTCGCCCCAGTCTTTCAACATATGACAGTCCCGCCATTCCGGGAATTAACCGAGTAAGCCTACGCTGCACGCCCTCAATAGCAAGAATATCCTTCCTCAAATTTGGAGACCAAAACTGCACACAGTACTCCAGGTGGGGTCTCACTCGGGCCCTTTACAACTGCAGGAACTCTTTGCTCCTATACTCAACTCCTCTTGTTATGAAGGCCAACATTCCATTGGCTTTCTTCACTGCCTGCTGTACCCACATGCTTCCTTTCAGTGACTGGTGCACTAGGACACCCAAATCTCGTTGTATGTCCGCTTTTCCCAACTTATTCTTACCACCAACGTGAATAACCTCACACTTATCCACATTAAACTGCATCTGCTATGCATCCGCCCACTCACACAACCTGTCCAAGTCACCCAGCAAACTTAATACAATCTTCCTCACAGTTCACACTACCACCCAGCTTTGTATCATCTGCAAATTTGCTAATGGTACTTTTAATCCCTTCATCCAAGTCATTAATGTATATTGTAAATAGCTGCGGTCCCAGCACCGAGCCTTGCGGTACCCCACTAGTTACTGCCATTCTGAAAGGGACCCATTTATCCCCACTCTTTGCTTTCTGTTTGTCAACCAATTTTCTATCCATGTCAGTACCCTACCCCCAATACCATGTGCTCTAATTTTGCCCAATAATCTCCTATGTGGGACCTTGTCGAAGGCTTTCTGAAAGTCAAGGTACACCACATCCACCGGCTCTCCCCTGTCAATTTTCCTAGTTACATCCTCAAAAATTCCAGAAGATTAGTCAAGCATGATTTCCCCTTCGTAAATCCATGCTGACTCGGAACGATCCTGTTACTGCTATCCAAATACTCTGCAATTTTGTCTTTTATAATTGACTCCAGCATCTTCCCCACCACAGATGTCAGACTAACTGGTCTATAATTTCCCGTTTTCTCTCTTCCCTCCTTTCTTAAAAAGTGGGACAACATTAGCTACCCTCCAATCCACAGGAACTGATCCTGAATCTATAGAACATTGGAAAATGATCTCCAATGTGTCCATAATTTCTAGAGTCACCTCCTTAAGTACCCTGGGATGCAGACCATCAGGCCCTGGGGATTTTTCAGCCTTCAGCATTACATTTGCGACATGCCAATTTTAGCTCTGGATTCAACTTGCACCCTATGTCGAGGCTACTGTTTGAGGGCCTGTATATAACTCCCTTTAGGGTCTTTTTACCCTTACAATTCCTCATTTCTATCCATACTGATTCTACATCTCCTGATTCTATGTCACCCCTTGCAAGGGACTGGATATCATCGCTTACCAACAAAGCGACCCCACCCCCTCTGCCCACCTGTCTGACTTTTCTATACATTGTGTACCCCTGAATATTCAGTTCCCAGCCCTGGTCCTCTTGTAGCCATGTCTCTGTGATTCCCACAACATCATACTTGCCAATGTCTAACTGAGCCTCAAGCTCATCCACTTTATTTTTTATACTTCGCGCATTTAAATACAACACTTTAACTTCTTAATTCACCTCCCCTCTCACACCGGTCACAATTGGCCCTGACCTTACTCTCTTATCCCATCTAGAACTTCCCGTTCCATTTATTCAAGAGTCCTTTGCAATTTCTCCTGTATTTGCTTCCCCTTTAACTCCATCTTCATATTCCCAATTTGTCAACCCCTCCCCCCACTACTTAGTTTAAAGCCACACATGTAGCACTAGCTAACCTGCCTGCCAAAATGTTGGTCCCCCTGCTGTTAAGGTGTAACCTGTCCCTTCTGTACAGGTCACCCCTACCCCAGAATTGATCCCAGTGGTCTAGAAATCTAAATCCCTGCTCTCTGCACCAGCCCCTCAGGGCCCCTCATATATTCATATGCCCGATCTTTCTGTTCCTGCCCTCACCAGCATGAGGTACAGGTAGCAGTCCAGAGATAACCACCCTCGACGTCCTACTTCTCAGTCTTCTTCCTACCTCTTTAAACTCACGTTGTAGTATCTCCTTCCTCTTCCTCCCGACGTCGTTCGTGCCCACGTGCACAACTACTTCCGGTTGATCGCCTTCCCTCCCTAGGGTGTTCTGAAGCTGGTCCATGATGTCTTGAACCCTGGCACCAGGGAGGCAAAAGACCATCCTCAAGTCCCGCCTGCCGCCACAGAATCTACTGTCCGTACCTCGGAGTCACCCACTACTATTGGCTCTTCCTGACTTCGGTCCCCCGGTTGAGTGTCCTTGCCTGGATTAGAGCCGCCAACTCGGACTGGAAGCATCTTCTGCCCCAACAGCTCCCAAGAGGGTGTACCTGTTTGCAATAGGCATAGCCACCGGGGTCTCCTGGAGTCCACGTTCACTCCCCTTTGAAACAGTTTCCCACCTTCGCTCGACCTGGACCCTTGGCGTGACAGCCTCACAGTCAGTCCTGTCCAGGAAACTCTCGCATTCCCGGATGGCCCTGAGGTCATTCAACTGTTTTTCCAACTCCACCACACGTCCATTCAGGAGCTGCACCTGGACACAGTTCTTGCAGGTGTAGCTCCCAGAAGCTCCAGCAGTGTCCCTACATTCCCACATCCTGCAGGAAACACACTGCACCAACTTATCTGTCATTACTTTATTGTCTAAAAACAAATCAAGCTCAAATACGTGTATCCTCCTCACCTCAGCCTCCTCGCCAAAGACTCGCAGCCAAAGACTTACACTTTTCTCACAAGGCACTTTTCCCACGGGGCACTTTTCCCACGGGGCACTTCCCTCCACAGAGCCACACCCTTTGTGCTAGCCTTGTTTATATCAGTCACTAAATTACCTAATTGGTCAATTTACCAAACTAATAATTTAATTGATCAGCCAAACCACGTACTCACTTCTATCCTGCCTTCCTGACGAGCTTGGAGGTATGCACTCTTTTTAAACGGACTTTTTACCTTCAATTAACACTTACTTTCTTTCAGCCAACGGTCGTCCTTGCTCCTGCTCTCCCGACCTTTACTGACTGACTGCTAGCATCCCTTTGGCGCTCTTTTTAAATTGACTTTTTAATCTTCAATTAACACTTACTTTCTTTCACCCAACGGTCGTCCTTTCTCCTGCTCTCCTGACCTTTACTGACTGACTGCTAGCGTCCCTTTGGCGCTCTTTTTAAATGGACTTTTTAACCTTCAAATAACACTTACTTTCTTTCAGCCAACGGTCGTCCTTGCTCCTGCTCTCCCGACCTTTACTGACCTTTACTGATTATTGTAATGCTTGATGGCTGGCATGGACTCACTCAATGGCCTGAGCAATTGATTCCCTGTTGTGTGACTCTGACTATAGAGTTAGATTCAATGTAAGACTTGAAAAAGTGAGATCAGCAAGTGAGATTAGCAAGATCTAAATTAATTGGACAGTACAGGTTGGTTGATTACCAGGGGAAATCTTCAAATATGAAATTTATAGCAAAGAAAAGAAATACATTGCACAAAGGAAAAATGAGATGCAATAAATTCTGAGGAAAAAATCAAAAATTTAAAGCTACTCTGCATATTAATGCAACTATCTTGTTAGATAATGAGTTAAATTTCAACAGCTTGTGAGAAAGGTGACATTGAATCATCAGCCTTTTATACATTCCACTTGATCTTTGATGATCTATCTGTGGGAGTCCATTTCAGGTGGGACACTACCTGGTAAAATTCAGAGAAACTCGGTATTTAACTGTTGCAGTGTTCTACTTAATCTAATGAGCCCGTGTATGTCTTATGCTGACCAGGATTCCACCCTGTGAGAGATTCTCTCTTACATGTCCACTGAATCATTCTACTTACCATGGGTTCTGTTCCTGTCTTTCTCTCTGGCATCCCATTTTGTATTCTATTCTGCCTCTGTACTTAATACATTAATCATACTTTTAGTGTGCTGGGCTGGTAGGTTTTCTGGATTGCATAATAGTCATATTAATACCCTGAAACACTTATTTCTTTTGCAAGATGTTGCATGGTAGTCTAATAATTTTTTAGTGAACATGTAATTTAAAGGGAGCACAAGAGCCACAGCTCCAGTAGGTTTTTAAAGGGATCAGGTTGTTTATCAAGGGAGGGCAGGAACCCGACCACAAGTAAGTCAGATCCCAAACCATTGAACAATAGCATGTAGATAATTGGAGTTTAATTGTGCTCTGTACTTCATCATTAGAAACTCACATTCTGAAAATTGAGACATAGTGTTTCATAAAAAGTTTATTTAATCTCCTGTGACTCTGGGGTGAGGTTAGTTCAATGTGACGGAAATTTAATAATTGCAAAAAATATGCCAGTAAACCTAAAATGTAACATTTGAAATGACAATAAGGAAGGTTTTTGGGGTGTTAATACAAGGACTCTCCAATCGTCCAGAAAGTCCTGAGTGTGCCAGATCTGGAAATTACCAAGAAGGACTTATGGTGGGACTGATGGTCCATCTGCTACATATCAGCTGAGGAGGGCTAGCCATCTACCTTCAGTTCAGAGGAAGGACCAAAAACAGAACGATTGTGACTGTTTCAGGTCGGGTAAATAGAGGGAAGTTTCTCCTCTCTGTGGATGGTTCAAGGACCATAGGCACAGTTACAATTTTGGTCAAAGACAAATAAAGGACGAGGAGAGGACGAGAAGGTTTCTTATGCATTGAGATTGTGGTCTTGAGACCATTGCCAGCAAGGCGAATCCTTTCCAAATGTGTTAAAAGCAAATCTGATTTACATTCATTTGTTTTCCCTGGAGAGGTGTTCCACAAATTTGTGTTCTAATTCAGAACATCCAGGTTTGTTTTTGATGAGGTGAAAATAAATGTTTATCAATGCAGAGCTGCTTCAAAAATCCAGTCAAGGTCTGTCCAAATTAACATGTTTTCCGAATATATTGAATGAAGTCCTTGATAAGATAAGGCCTCAACAGTCTTGGCTTTGTTTTACTGGGCTTCAGAACTGACGAGAAAGTAGCTACTTCAGGGAGATTCCTGATAATCGTAGTGAATCAATCCCTCAATTATTTTTTAGTTTGTGTGCTGTGCCTTATTAAAATTCCACAACATTTCACACATGATTAATGCCAAGAGGAGTAAAAGCTTAAATGTAAGCACATGACATAGATTTGCTTTTATTACTCAAATAGAATTCCTTGACCTTTGGTCACAACTGAGACATTCATTTAAAATACTCTTCAGAAAGAATATTCAATAGCTCACAGGCATTTTAAAGTTGTACAAACATTCTATTTTTTTCCACAATCAAGTCAGATAACTTTTATCAAAGGCTGAAATCATGTTTATTGAAAGAAGGCTTGCATTTATACAATGCTTATTACTTTTCAGTGAAGTTTCAAACTGATTTGTACCACAGATAATTATTGAAGAGTATTTATTGCAGGGGTTGCAAGGGGTTATGCATTCAAGATGCAACAACTGGTGTATTAGTAGAAATGGATGAAATTATCTATGTTGAATAGTGCTTCTCAAAGGAAGTATGGTGCTCACAGAGAACTCTCAAGCACGTTTCACTGTTTTTCAAGCCATGCCTGAGCTCCTTTGCATCCACCAGACTGAGCAACCAAGACTCCTCTTTATAAACTTGAATCAGATGGACAGCATCTTCAACAATGCAGCACCTGCCCTGAACTGCATGCAGTAGCGATGGGAAGCTATTGGATAGGATTCTTCAGGATAGGATTTACTTGCATTTGAAAGAGAATGGGTTAATTATGGACAGTCTGCATGGTGTTTTCTGTAGCAGATCATGTCATACTAAAGTGATTGAAATTTTTGAAGAGATAGCAAAGGTGATTGATGAGGATATTGTGCAGGAAGGAACTGCAGATACTGGTTTCATCTGAAGATGGACCCAAAAAGCTGGAGTGACTCAGTGGGACAGGTTGCATCTCTGGAGAGAAGGAATGGGCAGCATCTCT
Source organism: Rhinoraja longicauda (assembly GCF_053455715.1). Taxonomy (NCBI): domain Eukaryota; kingdom Metazoa; phylum Chordata; class Chondrichthyes; order Rajiformes; family Arhynchobatidae; genus Rhinoraja; species Rhinoraja longicauda. Next base: position 20,947,616 of record NC_135967.1, read on the forward strand.
GGAGAGATGTGCACTCTTATACATTGGCGAGACTAAATTAGACTGGGCAATCATTTCGCTGAACACCTTCGCTCAGTCCACCTGATTTCCCGGATGCTAAACACTTTAATTCTCCTTCCCATTCCCACATCGACCTTTCTGTCATAGGTCTCCTCCATTGTCAGAGTGAGGCTAAATGCAAATTGAAGGAACAGCATGCATATTTTGCTTGGGCAGCTTGAGTATTGATTTCTCTAACTTCAAGTAACCCTGGCATTCCCTCTCTCTCTCTATCCCTCCCCCACCCAAGTCACACTAGCTTCTCTTATCCCTAAACAGTCTGAAGAAGGGTCTCGACCCGAAATGTCACCCATTCCTTCTCTCCAGAGATGCTGCCTGCCCGCTGAGTTACTTCAGTTTTTTGTGTCTATCTTTGATGAGGGTATTGTTGTCTACATTGATTTTAGTGAAGTATTTGGTAAAGAACCTCATGGAATGCTGATCTAGAAGATTTAGATGCATGGGATCCACAGTGATTTGGTAGTTTGGATTGAGAACTGGCTTACACAGAAGACAGAGGGTATTAATGTAAGGGTGCTACTCTGGCTGGAGGTCTGCGACCAGCGGATTGTGCAGAGATATGCGTTGCGACTTCGGTTATTGTCTGAAGACAGCACCAAAATTGATAGAGTTGAAGAAGGTTGCCTCGAATTACAACGGGATATAGATTAGTTACATATCTGTGTGGAGAAATGGCAGATGGAATTTTAATCTATGCAAGTGTGAAGTGTTGCACTTTGGGAGGTCGAATGCAAGGAAAAAGTGTCAGGATCCTTAACCCTATTGATGTACAGAGGGATCTTATGGTACAAGTCCACGTTCCTTGAAAGTGGCAGCCACAGATAATGTAGCAAAGAAGGCTTATGTATGCTTGCCTTCATTGTCAAGGGCATTGTGTATAAGAGTCAGGAAGTCATGTTGCGGCTTTATAAAACTTTGTTCAGGCTGCATTTGGTCACCCAATTACAGAAAATATTGAAAGGCTTTAAGAAGGCGCAGAAGAAGTTTATCAGAATGCTATTTGGTTTAGAGTCTTGGATTAGAAACTAAAAGGAGAGGTTAAACAAATTTGGATTGTTTTCTCTGGAGCATTGGAGACCCGATAGAAGTATATAAAGTTATGAACAGCATAGATAGGGTAGACAGTCAAAAACCTATTTCCAGGATGGAAATGTCAAAGACCCGGGGCTATAGCTATACGGTCAGAAGGGCAGAAAGGGAAAGTTCAAAGGAGATGTGCAGGACAATTTTTTTACACAGAGGGTGGTAAAACACGTGGCTATCATTGGTCAGCCATGCAGAATTCACTGACTTCATACATTTCACCACAAATTTCCATCCTGCTCTTAAATATACTTGGACCATCTCCGACATCTCCCTACCGTTTCTGGATCACACTGTCTCCATCACAGGAGACAGACTAGTGACTGACATCTACTACAAACCCACTTACTCCCACAGCTACCTGGACTACATGTCTTCCCACCCTGTCTCCTGCAAAAAGTCTATCCCCTACTCCCAATTCCTCCGTCTACACAGCATCTGCGCCCAGGATGAGGTGTTTCACACTAGGATATCAGATGTCCTCATTCTTTAGGGAACGGGGCTTCCCCTCTTCCATTATAGATAAGGCTCTCACTAGGGCCTCCTTTGTATTCCGCAGCTCCGCTCTTGCTCCCCCTCCTCCCATTCATAACAAGGACAGAATCCACCTTGTCCTCATCTTCCACCCCATCAGGCAGCGTCTCCAACAAATTATCTTCCAACATTTCCGTCACCTCCAACGGCATCCCACTACTGGCCACATCTTCCCATCTTCTCCCCTTTCTGCATTCCGCAGAGACCGTTCTCTCTGTAACTCCCTGGTCCACTCATCCCTTCCTACCCAAAGCACCCCCTCCCCAGGCACTTTCCCCTGCAACCGCAGGAGATGCAACACCTGCCCCTTTACCTCCCCCCTCGACTCCATCCAAGGACCCAAACAGTCTTTCCAGGTGAATCAGAGGTTCACCTGCACCTCCTCCAACCTCATTTATTGTATCCGCTGTTCCAGATGTCAACTTCACTACATCTGCGAGACCAAACGCAGGCTCGGCGTTCATTTCACTCAAAACCTTCGCCCAGTCAGCCTTAACCAACCTGATCTCCCGGTGGCTGAGCACTTTAACTCCCCCTCCCACTCCCAGTCTGACCTTTCTGTCATGGGCTTCCTCCAGTGTCATAGTGAGGCCCACCGCAAATTGGAGGACAGCACCTCGTATTTCGTTTGGGCAGCTTACAGCCTAGTGGTATGAACATTGACTTCTCTAACTTTAGATAGTTCATCTGTCCCTCTCTTCCCCTCCCCCTTCCCAGTTCTCCCACTGTCTTCCTGTCTCCACCTATATCCTTTCTTTGTCCCACCCCCTCCTGACATCAGTCTGAAGGGTCTCGACCCGAAACGTCACCCATTCCTTCTCATCAAAGATGTTGCCTGACCTGCTGAGTTACTCCAGCATTTTGTGATACCTGTGGCCATCGTTGGTGGTGGAAGTAGATATAACAGTGGTGTTTAAAAGACTTTTAGATAGGCACATAGATGTGCAGGAAATGAAGGAATATGGATCACAGAGTAGATTTGTTAAACTTTGCAGCATGTTTGGCTTGGACATTGCGAGACAAAGTGCCTGTTCCTGTGCTGTACTGTTCTATGTCTTATTTTATATTATTTTCTATATATTTGAGGTCAGGGATTCAATGACATTACTTATCAAATTTCAACTTTCCTGTAGCCTCTGGACCTCTCCACGGCTCTATCCTTAAACCCACTGATTAAAAGAAATGTGCATTCCCCCTGAATCACAGAATCCACAAATAATCAGATATCAATTTGCAGCCATTGCAGTTGAAGAATTTAAATTCAAGTCAATAAAACATTTAGATATGATGTATTCAAGCAACTACTGGATCCTAGAATCTGTTAATGATCCACACAGTTCATGTAATGCTCTGGTAGTTTCCTGGTCACCTTTACTCAGTCTGGATTATATGGCTGCTTCATAGTCACCACAATTGTGTTAAACATATGTTACTTCAGGACTACCAATGTGATTGGGTCTGAACGGGTACAAGGAAGACTCAGGAAATGGACAATGAATGCTGTCTTTGCTCGTGATGTTCACATCAAATAAGGTTCATGTAAATTACACCGTCATTTCTCATGACCCATCACTATCTCTAATGGGTCAGGCTCTTTAGCTGACATCCAATTGCAGATGAGCAGAAATTAAGCCCAGCTAAACTTTGAGAAGACCATTGTCATTGTCCTTGGGCCTATTGCAAAATCTGTTCCTCTGTTACTAGCTTGCAGATCACACTCACCCATTACATTGTATTGTTCTTAGTTACTGATGAAACGATGCCTTGAAATTAAAGACTCATTGTCACACCTCCTATATCTGCAATTTATATAATGCTCTGATGTAATGGTGATCCTCCGAATCTGAAATCTTAAGCAGTCTGTTTAGAAATCTAGTTGCCAAGGCCCAATGCCCTGGAATTCCTCCCATCCTCCTTAAAATCTACTTGCTTGAGCAAATGCTTGATCATCTACCCAACATGCCTTACATGGCTTCACATTTTACAATCTGTGATGTACTTTTAGATATTTTCGTTATATTAAGTGAGGAACATAAATGGAGGTTATTATTTTTAGTTATTATAATATATTTATTTTCATGTTCAAAATAAACAACCACCATAATTGGACCTTTCATCAGCCATGATTCAGGGCATATTCTGAACTGCCCAACACCAATTTGTGAGAAAATTAACTTTTATGTAGCTTACGGTTAATTCGCAAGTTTTGTTTAAGTAAAACTTAAATATGGTTCATTTACTTAAAGACAAAGCCCTTGTTTTAACATTGTGCGACGTAAACTTCACCCCTTCTCCGTCAATCAGAAACTAAATGATAAAGCGGTTAAAATCGCCCAGGTACTCACACCTGGACCCCACGGGAACCCACTGTTCCAAACATTATTTTACTCTGCGAGAACATTTGTTCTGGGCCTATATTTTTGTTTGTATAAAAAGATGATTTCATCTGAATAGAAGAGCATATTTTATTTTTGGTTCAGGGAAGGAAAGCCACAATGCTTTTTCAGGTGGAAGAGATTGTTAAATGTTGGAAGGGGAATTGAAACCTAAGCAGGAATGTCTGTTCGGCTGTCTTATGAGCCAAGTTGGGCGTGTCTCTGAGCTAAAGATTTCTCAAACATAAGATGGGTGTATATGTTATACACGCTGCAACGCCTGCAGATTGCATGATTTATTGCCACTTCCTGCTGACCTTAGGCCTGGTATGGACTTAGATTTGCCAGAGAATTTCAGACGGCGCAGAGGTAGATCTGCTGCCCTACAGCGCCAGAGGCCCGGTTTCGATTCTGACTGCGGGTACTGTCTGTGCGGAGTTTGTACGCTCTCCCTGAGACTGTGTTTTCTCCAGGTTCTCCAGTTTCCTCCCACATTCCAAAGACAAACAGCTTTGGAGATTAATTGGCTTCTGTAAATTGCCCTGAGTGGGATAACATAGAAGTCGTGTATGGGCGATCGATGGTCGGTGTGGATTTGATGAGACGAAGGGCCTGTTTCCAAGCTGTATCTCTCTCAACTCTCTCTAAACCTCAGGATTTAATTTAAGTCCAAGAGCTAGCACACATTCAGCATCACTCTTGCAATAAAAGGGCTGAGGCTACTCAAGCGCATAACATTCAAACAAGTACTCAATCTTTATTTTAATGAAACCAATTAATAAAACATAAGTCGCATAAAAATGAATTTTCACATAGAAACATAGAAACGTAGAAAATAGGTGCAGGAGTAGGCCATTCGGCCCTTCAAGGCAGCACCACCATTTAATATGATCATGGCTGATCATCCAGAATCAGAACCTTGTTCCTGCTTTCTCCCCATATCCCCACATTGCCAATATAATTTTGATTGCAGCAGTGTTTATTATATTGGTTTCTCTGGAAAAAATGTTTCAGTCCAATCTATCGAAAATGCTCTGTAGATTTGTTTATGTTCTGTTCAGGGGCATCCACAATGGTGCAGTCTGTGCAATTCTGACTGTGTGTGTGTATGTTGATTGCTCTATGACGAAACTAAAAATGGGATTGAAATAGGATTAGTGTAAAGAGGCATTTGATGGTTGTTGTGAACAAATGTTTATAGGGCCATTTCCTTGCTGTGGTTCTATTTGTGGTAATTCATTATCTGCAGTCATTATTTCTTTCTTCATATGTTGTCTTCCATTCTGGTTTAAAATACCTTTAATTAATATTGGTACATGATTACATGTTTGCCCAAATCTACACAGAGAGAGAGATTATTAAATCACAAGTTAAAGCTTTCCCTTTACTTTGGCAAGATACATAGTCTTAATTTTGGCGAGTTGCTACTAAAGCTCCTTATTACTTCCTCTAAGCTTCTTTTAAAAAACTTTCAAATTTGGATAAGCAATACATTAAATGAAATGTATATATACCTTAACACATTGTCACTTAAATCCAAGTCAGAGTAGCACCCAAACGAATAATCAATTCAACTACACAAATACATTTTTAAGATAAGATTGGACCAAACATACAGGTTAGAAAATATTATTTCAAGGTTTTTAATTAATTTGATAATGGACCGGATTCCAATTAGATGATTCACTCCTTTTTTCTTCCAAAGGCCATAAGGATAATTGTTGGATATTGTTCCCCATATCAGGGTTACTGAAGGTCCTTTTGTCATTATCTTCATTTATGTGCAGAGGTTGGCATTGCTTTGGAGATTTGCCCAGGCTTTACTGGAGCTGGCTTATCTTAAATGGAAACACTTAGTAGCCCTAGGAAGTTTAAGTTCTTTGTGTCCAAGGTAATGATTTCACTGAAGAGGTGAAAAGTCTGGCTCCCTGTCTCTCAAACCATCTGTTTTCTGAGCTTTCTGTTGAAAGTATAATTTTTTTTGTAAGAAGATAAATATCACTGGTATTTCATGAATATAAAGTACCTCATGTCAGTAAGGTACAATTTAGACTGTTTTGAGTTTTCAGTGAGTGGATTGTAATTGCTGGCTGTAGGTGTGAATAATTGCAGTCAACCTTCAATTATTTCCAGCTATATTCATGCTTTGTTTTTTTGTTGAACGTATTGTGCTCTTAATAACCCTGTGCGGTGAATGTAATTATGATGCATTTGCATCGAGTGTTGTGTCATTTTGGGTTAAGTGTACTTAAGATCAACATCAACTTTCATTAATATAGCATCCTTAAATGTGTAAACTATCCCAAAACACATCAAAGGAATGGTTTCCAGACAAGAATTGAGAATTAACCTTATGAGGAAATATCACATCAGATGACATTAGGCTTGATCAAACAGTGGGTTATAGGAACATCTCAAAGAAGGAGAGGGACATTGGGATTGACTCCAAGTACATAGAATTCCTAAGTAAGTATCTCTCTTCTACTTGACCCTTCATATTATGTTACTCAGAATAGGGGTAATCCAAATAGAAATAGAATTGGACATGTCACAAGAAGAATGCATTACTTTGTTTCAGCAGCATAATGCATTACATTATTCTCATCTAGAAGGAAAAATAGAGGTGGAAGACCATTGGTGGTGTTTTCAATCCAGCACGGCAGAAGTGACTGGGTTGTTTTAGCAAAGATAATGGCCAAACAAGAAGTTTCTGAAAAGGATGCAGAGATAAAATTGATAAGACAAAGTTTCAAGGTGGCACAGTGAGGAGGAGCAGCACAGAGACATGATGATCCTATGATATGAGTACATATCAAAGTACAAAGTGAGGTAGAGGTACAAAGTTGACCACCACACACAAGATGTATCCCCTTACCCCTCAAAGTCTAAATGAGTTTATGCTATGCTCCAAGAAGAACCAAATACACCCAGTGAATACATTTCCTTTATCTTGCATAGAAAATATTGGTGACAAGATTGATGCTGCAGCAAACAGCCAACTGGGATTTATGGCATAGATACACCTTAATTGCCTGGTTTGATCCTGAGCTTGTAGCTTTAATATGACACTGGCCTGATTCTCCATGGGTTGAGTTGTTTGGCCCCTAGTATCTGGGTGTAGTGCTCATTGCTGATCACGACAGATCTTAAAAACCTAATACTCTTAACACAGTATTGTTGGAGCGCTAGAGAGAGCAGTTCTTCAAATAATCTGAGGAAATTGTGGATTTCAGAACATCTCCATAACAATGTACCTCAATTGAGAATTTGAATGGATTATTGTCCATTAATTTATTTATATATTTGTCAATCATTGTCAAATGATTAGTTGTCCTTCCTTCTTAACAGATTTTCTCAGCAGTTGTGTTAAGAGTTAGAATGATGGCAGGATAGAACTGAATCCTTCCAAGACCCTCTTGTGCAAATCACCTTTCACCCAGTAGACAAAACAATGGTCTAAAAATCTGAATCCTTGCACCCTGCACCAACTCCTGAGCCATGCCTTTATCAGTCCTATCTCCCTATTCCTTCCCTCACTAGCATGTGGCACTGGGAGTAATCCAAAGATAACTACTCTCGAGGTCCTGCTTCTTAATATTTTGCCCAACTCCCTAAATTCACTCTGGGGGCCCTCATCTCTTTTCCTACCTATGTCGTTTGTGCCAATGAGCACAATGACTTCTGGCTGCTCGGAGATATCCTGGACCCTGACACCAGGCAGCTATACACCATTGTAGAGTTTGGTTTGCAGCCACAGAATCTCCTCTCTGCCCCCTTGACTAACGAGCCCCCATCACTGTAGTCTCCCATCATTGTAGTTCTGTCTGACTTTTCCCTTCATTGTTGTGCCTCAGATTCAGGCCCACCACTGCTGCTCTCCTCTGACCACTGCTGCTGCTCTTCTCTGACTGTTCAGCCCTTCCCCCAAATGTATCCTAAGTGGCATATCTGTTGTCATTCACCTTTTGCCTGTCCCTTAGGTGTATCCACCTCACCATAACTCATATCTATGACACCCTCACACTCTTGGGTAATCCTAAGGTTGTCCTGCTGCAACTCCAGTTCCTTAATATGGTCAGGAAGGCCACTGATCTTAAATAAGTTACCGCAGAAACATTTTTGAGCCAGCAGCGATTGATATCATCTATATTGGACCCGTAAATTTAAAAAATGCATTGGACGAGAAAGGCAGATTAAAGAAAAGGAACAGATTTGCAACTCAGAATTCTGATTATTTCCACATAATGTGTTTATTTATTTGTGTCTCAAATTCAAATATCTATAAGGAATAAAATGTGATAAAATATCTTCTTACAGACAGTCAGGAGAGGGTTTGGAATCTATCATTTCCTGAGAAGAAGAGGAAAATCTCTGACATGTCAAACCGTAGTGGATTTTTTTTTTTTTTGTTGCAGAAAGTACGAAAGACACAATTCCAGCTTTGAAATAGATAATAAAACATTAATGGAAATATGCAGGATAACATAATGTTGCGAGGCTTGTTTTCCAGCACAGATCCGTGCAAAACATAATGCTCTTGTACATACAGCAGAGCAGCTATTCTATACAACCAGTATTCTATGATAAAAGTTTTGTTATTGCTGAGGCTCTATGATGGGAGCAGAGCGGTGTGAACATGCCCTTAAGCAGTGAGGTGACATGTGTATAGGGCAAATACAACATTGCCACAATATCAGCAAGAATTGCTTAAAGAGCAGGAGCCCTTGCAGTGCAAAAATATAGAATCGTAGAATTAATATGGTCATTCCATCCACTGAGACTGTTCTATGACCTAGTGGAGCAATTCAATCAGTTCCATTCGAATATTATCTCTCTCCCTTCAGGCACAGCTCTCTTCAACACATAGGACATCAGTGAGTTCACTGTTATGAATAGATTTCCAGGTATATTGGCCTTTCAATATCTGAGCAAAAAGTGTAGCCAAGCCCAGAATCCTTACTGTGGTTGCTAAGAAACCTTCTAGCAGCGGTGACAGCAGCTTGCTAAGCAATTATTTAACTGCAAAGAAATAAAAAGAGGCACATTTTAGTGACTGACATGTAAAAATGGCAGAATTCGCATTCTTTAATAAAATTATTTATGGCACCCTGTATTCTTAGATTTTCAATTGAAAATTTATTTGCCACAGAAGGTAGTTGAGGCCAGTTCATTGACTATATTTAAGAGGGAGTTAGTTGTGGCCCTTGTGGCTAAAGGGATCAGGGGGTATGGAGAGAAAGCAGGTACGGGATACTGAGTTGGATGATCAGCCATGATCATATTGAATGGCGGTGCAGGCTCGAAGGGCCGAATGGCCTACTCCTGCACCTATTTTCTATGTTTCTATGTTTCTAAAACATCTTCAGCTAGAAATGGTAATTGTTCACACTTTGTCAAGCAGATAGACATCAAATTATATTACAAGACTGCTTACATCTGGAATCAGGGATACATCATTTATCTAATTTAAAGGGCAGATTTTTTAGAATGGATAGAATTTAAGAGTGTCTTACAGTATTAATCGACCTGTTACACGTTATTAGTCCTGTTAAATCTTCGGTAATGCAGTGAATTCTCAGATTTTGGTTAACATGGATTGAGAAACAACCTGACATGAACAAACCTGGAAAAGAAAAATCATAGCATAGGGTGTGAATCAAAGGAAAGGTGGATTAAAGAATACAAGTCAAGTCAAGTCAAGTCAAGTCAATTTTATTTGTATAGCACATTTAAAAACAACCCACATTGACCAAAGTGCTGTACATCTGATTAGGTTCCAATAGAAAAAAAATGAAAACATACAGTAGCACGCAAACAGTTCACAGCGCCTCCTCAATGAGCCTCAAACGCTAGGGAGTAGAAATAGGTTTTGAGCCTGGACTTAAAGGAGTCGATGGAGGGGGCAGTTCTGATGGGGAGAGGGATGCTGCTCCACAGTCTAGGAGCTGCAACCGCAAAAGCGCGGTCACCCCTGAGCTTAAGCCTAGACCGCGGGATAGTGAATAGCCCCAAGTCGGCCGACCTGAGGGACCTGGAGTTAGAGAGGGGGGTTAGAAGATTTTTGATGTAGGGGGGGAGTGTCCATTTAGGGCTTTATACGTGAATAGGAGGAGCTTGAAGTTGATTCTCTACCGTACAGGGAGCCAGTGGAGAGAGGCCAGAATCGGGGTGATGTGGTCCCTTTTACGGGTACCCGTCAGGAGTCTCGCTGCGGCGTTTTGGACCAGTTGCAGGCGGGACAGGGAAGATTGGCTGATCCCAGTGTATAGGGAGTTGCAGTAGTCTAGGCGGGAGGAAATGAAAGCGTGAATGATTTTTTCTGTGTCGTCGAATTGGAGGAAAGGTTTGATTTTAGCTATGGTTCGAAGTTGGAAGAAGCTGGCTTTTACCACAGCGTTGACTTGCTTATCAAATTTTAATGCAGAGTCAAATATCATGCCGAGGTTTTTGACATGCGGTTTGACTAGGCAGGATAGACTTCCAAGACTGCCTGTTATCAATTTGATGGAGTCGGGGGGGCCGAATAGGATGACCTCAGACTTGCTCTCATTTAATTGGAGGAGGTTCTGTGCCATCCAACATTTTATGTCCTCAAGGCAGTGTAAGAGGCTGTTTAAATTTGACTGGTTGTTGGGTTTCAGGGGGAGGTAAAGCTGAGTGTCATCGGCATAGCAGTTGAAAGAAATGCCGTGCCTTTGAATGATTTGACCATGGGGGAGCATGTATAGAGAGAAGAGAATGGGGCCTAGGATGGAGCCTTGTGGAACTCCGCAGGAGAGGCTAGCTGGAGCAGAGGAATAACTGCCTATGTTGATGGCGAAACTCCTATCTTTGAGGTACGAAGCGAACCAGCTCAGGGCAGTGCCATCAATGCCAACCGCGTACCGGAGACGGTCAATAAGGATGGTGTGGTCCACTGTATCGAACGCTGCGCTGAGGTCGAGAAGGAGCAGGATTGCACAGTCGCCGGTGTCGATGGCGAGAAGCAGGTCGTTGTGTACCTTCAACAAGGCAGACTCTGTGCTGTGGTGGGCTCTGAAACCTGACTGGAAACTTTCCAGGATGGTGTTTTGGTGCAGGTAGGGCACTAATTGGTTTAGAATTGCCTTTTCAAGGACTTTTGACGGGAATGGCAGTTTGGAAATGGGTCTGTAGTTGCTAGGCAAGGTGGGGTCTAGGTTAGGTTTTTTCAGTAGGGGCTGGACCACCGCGTGCTTGAAACTGGTTGGAACAGTGCCAGTGGCCAGAGAACTGTTGATAATAGAGAGGATGCTGGGTCCGGCTATTGCAATGACATCCTTCAGAAGGGCAGTGGGGGCAGGATCAAGGGGGCAGGTTGCAGGTTTCATAGCAGAGACAAGCTTTGCAAGGGAGGATAAAGTGACGGGTTGGAAGCAGTCCAATTTAGATGAACAGACTAGTGAGACAGCTAGGTCACGGGTGGGAGGGGAAATGTTCATTCTAATGTTCTCAACTTTATTGGTGAAAAATTTAGCGAATTCTTCGCACTTAGCAGGGGACCCAACTAAGCTGGTACTGGGGGTGGGACATATGACAGAGGTAATTGTTCTAAATAGGACCTTGGAGTTATGAGAGTTTTTGGAAATAAGGTCGGAGAAGTATTGTGCTCTAGCAGACTTTACTGCTTCCTGGTATTTGAGAAGATTGTTTCTCAGAATTTCGAAGGAAATTTGAAGCTTGTCACATTTCCACCTCCTTTCTGATTTTCTGCACTCCCTTCTTAGGGCTTTGGTGGAGTCATTGAGCCATGGCCGACCTTTGGGCTTAGGCTTTTTCATTTTAAGGGGAGCGATAGAATCCAGGATGGAAGAGCAAGTGATATTAAATAAAGAGGCGAGATCCTGAGTGCTGAGATGGGGGGGAGAGGCCTCAATAGTGCAGATGTTAGGGGCAGCTGTGAGAGCCTCGGAGAATTTACTGGCAGTCAATGAATTTATGTCGCGGGAGTAGCGAACAGGGAGATGAGATTTTGCGGGAGATAAAGGCAGAGATGCGTCAAAAATGATAGCGCTGTGGTCCGATAGACAGGCTTCAGTAGTTTCAATGTTGTTGATTAGGAATCCGGACGATAACACTAGGTCGAGAGTATGGCCTAACTTGTGAGTGGGTCCCGTGCTGTGAAGAGTCAGATTGAAGGACTCAACCAGGTGCATAAATTCACTCACAAGAGGCTTAGTGGGACAGCAAACATGAATGTTAAAGTCACCAAGAATCATGATCGGGTCAAATTTGGGCAAAATGCTAGAAATCAGATCAGCAAATTGGGTGATGAAGTCCTTATGCATTTTTGGTGGGCGATACACAAGAACAATTAAGAGGGGATAGGCTAGGCCTACTTTAATTAGTTGCACCTCGAAACTGGAGAAATGATCAGCGTTCAGGAGGCGGCAGTTGAAATGTTTCTTAAACACAGTGGCTAAGCCCCCACCGTGTCCGGAGAGCCTAGGCGAGGTGAAGAAGTTACAGTTATCAGGACAGAGTTCCACGAGTGGAGCAAGCTCACCAGGGTTAAGCCAGGATTCTGTGAGCAGTAAGAAGTCCAATCCACGGGTGATGAAGAAGTCATTGAGGATGAAGGTCTTGTTCTGTAGGGATCTTACGTTGATCAGGGCCACTTTAGCAGGGACAACAGGTGAGCTTCGGTCCGGTAGCGGCTCCCACGCCAGCGGGCGGAGGTTCAGGGAGACCACGCCGCTGCACTTCACAGATGGCCTTGCTGGGAGCCCGCGGGCCGGCAGTCCAGGGACCGGGATGATCGGTCGAAGAGCGGCATACCTGAGCTCGAGGGAGCGCCGGTGGATGGAGCTGTAAGGTCGACCAGGTCCGACTTCGCAGCGCTGGGCGAGGTAGGCCGCTGTTGGATGAGCGCGGGCGAGGTTTTTAAAATTTTCGAATGTTCCCGCGCGTTTACCCCGCCTCCTAGCGCGGTGCGTGCGGCGGTGGATGTAAGTCTGGGCCCGCACATCTACCGGGAGTTGATCGAGGAGCGATCGCTGGAAGAAACTTTGTCCGGAACCTGGACTGAAGAAGTCGACGACGGAGGATCGGATCAACAGGAGGGTTCGGCGGTCGTAAACCAAAGTGGCTCGAAGAACACTACGATCTCCAGGTGAGCGACGACAGGCAGCCAAACACAACAGCGCGGCCATCTTGTTGAGATAACAAGGTTACAGAAATAAAATATCTGTCAGTTCATTTACTTAAATCCAGTAATCTACCTGAAATATAACTAATATAAGGCTGGTGGTATTTAAAGGACTTTGAGAGTAAGAATTTAAGTAACGGTTTAAAAATGAGACTATTATTAATTTTGAGACAGAAGAAACTGCAGATGTTGAGGTCTCTAGTCAAACACAAAGTGTTGGAGGAACTTAATGGGTCAGGCAGCATCTGTGGAGGGAATTGATAGGTGATGTTTCAGGTTGGGAACCTTTCTCAATCTGATAGTAGTAGTGGGGTGAAAGTTGGAAAAGAAAGGTGGGGTCTTTTTTCCAGCTTTTTCTCCCCTACTTCTATGAGTCTGAAGAAGTGTCTAAACTTGAAATGTCACTCATCCATTCTCTCCACAGATGCTGCCTGAGCCGTTGAGTCACTCCAGCATAAGATCATAAGTCATAGGAGCAGAATTAGGCCACTCATCCATTGAGTCAACTCCACCATTCAATCTTGGTTTCAACCCCATTCTCCTGCCTTCTCCCCATAACTGTTGACACCCTTACAAATCAAGAATCTGTCACTTTCTGCCTTAAAAATGTGGCAACGAATTCCACAAATTCACTGCCGTCTGACAAAAAAACGTTCTCCTCATCATCGGTTAACGCAACCATCCCCATGATCATTGCCGTCAACCTCCTCTGGACCCGCTCTTAAACCAGATTTTCTTTCCTCGGATATGGGGCAAAAACTACTCACAATAGTCCAAATGCAGTCTAACCAGTGCTTTATAAAGCCCCTGCATTACATCGCTGTGTTCACATCCTACTTCTCTCAAAATAAATGTTAACATTGCATCTGCCTTCCTTACTACCGATTTGGCTTGCAAATTAACTTTGTGGGAATCCCTGCACCAGCACTCCCAAGTCCCTTTTGCACCTCTGATTTCTGAATTCTCTCCCCATTTAGAAAATAGCCTATTCCAACTTCCAAAATGCATGACTCCACACATTGCTATGCTGTATTCCATATGCCACTTCTTTGCCCACTCTAACACTCTGTCCAAGTCCTTCTGCAGAGTGCCTGCTTTCTCTACACTACCTGCCTCTCCAATTATTATTGCATCATTCGCAAACTTGGCCACAAAGCCTTCAATTCCCTCATCCAAATCATTGATATACAATGTGAAGGGTAGCGGCCCCAGCACCAATTCCTGTGGAACACCACTCGTCACTGGCAGCCAACCAGAAAAGCCCCTTTTATTCACAATCTTCGGCTTCTGCCATTCAGCCAACCTTCTATCCCTGTAATACCATGGGCTCTCATCTTCTTTGGCAGCTACATGTGCATCACCTTCTGAAAATCACTTTGTGTTTTGCTGCTATTAATTTTCCTTTGCTGTCAAAAAATAAAACAAGGACAAAGAACGGTGTCTTTTTCACAGTGTGCATATTCAATGCCCATATATTTTCTTTATTGGAGGACAACTGTGCATTTTGATAGTATTTTATTTTGGCCTAGCTTCAGTAGATTGTTATCCCAATGGGTGTCAAGTCAAGTCAAGTCAATTTTATTTGTATAGCACATTTAAAAACAACCCACGTTGACCAAAGTGCTGTACATCTGATTAGGTACTAAGGAAAAAAATGAAACATGCAGTAGCACGCAAACAGTTCACAGCACCTCCTCAATGAGCCTCAAACGCTAGGGAGTAGAAATAGGTTTTGAGCCTGGACTTAAAGGAGTCGGTGGAGGGGGCAGTTCTGATGGGGAGAGGGATGCTGTTCCATAGTCTAGGAGCTGCAACCGCAAAATCGCGGTCACCCCTGAGCTTAAGCCTAGACCGCGGGATAGTGAGTAGCCCCAAGTCTGCCGACCTGAGGGACCTGGAGTTAGAGAGGTGGGTTAGAAGATTTTTGATGTAGGGGGGGGGGGAATGTCCATTTAGGGCTTTATACGTGAATAGGAGGAGCTTGAAGTTGATTCTGTACCGTACAGGGAGCCAGTGGAGAGAGGCCAGAATCGGGGTGATGTGGTCCCTTTTACGGGTACCCGTCAAGAGTCTCGCTGCGGCGTTTTGGACCAGTTGCAGGCGGGACAGGGAAGATTGGCTGATCCCAGTGTATAGGGAGTTGCAGTAGTCTAGGCGGGAGGAAATGAAAGCGTGAATGATTTTTTCTGTGTCGTCGAATTGGAGGAAAGGTTTGATTTTAGCTATGGTACGAAGTTGGAAGAAGCTGGCTTTTACCACAGCGTTGACTTGCTTATCAAATTTTAATGCAGAGTCAAATATCATGCCGAGGTTTTTGACATGCGGTTTGACTAGGCAGGATAGGCTTCCAAGACTGCCTGTTATCGATTTGATGGAGTCGGGGGGGGGGGGCGAATAGGATGACCGCAGACTTGCTCTCATTTAATTGGAGGAAGTTCTGTGCCATCCAACATTTTATGTCCTCAAGGCAGTGTAAGAGGCTGTTTAAATTTGACTGGTTGTTGGGTTTCAGGGGGAGGTAAAGCTGAGTGTCATCGGCATGGCAGTGGAAAGAAATGCCGTGCCTTTGAATGATTTGGCCAAGGGGGAGCATGTATAGAGAGAAGAGAATGGGGCCTAGGATGGAGCCTTGTGGAACTCCGCAGGAGAGGCTAGCTGGAGCAGAGGAATAACTGCCTATGTTGATGGCGAAACTCCTATCTTTGAGGTACGAAGCGAACCAGCTCAGGGCAGTGCCATCAATGCCAACCGCGTACCGGAGACGGTCAATAAGGATGGTGTGGTCCACTGTATCGAACGCTGCGCTGAGGTCGAGAAGGAGCAGGATTGCACAGTCGCCGGTGTCGATGGCGAGAAGCAGGTCGTTGTGTACCTTCAACAAGGCAGACTCTGTGCTGTGGTGGGCTCTGAAACCGGACTGGAAACTTTCCAGGATGGTGTTTTGGTGTAGGTAGGGCACTAATTGGTTTAGAATTGCCTTTTCAAGGACTTTTGACAGGAATGGCAGTTTGGAAATGGGTCTGTAGTTGCTAGGCAAGGTGGGGTCTAGGTTAGGTTTTTTCAGTAGGGGCTGGACCACCGCGTGCTTGAAACAGGTTGGAACAGTGCCAGTGGCCAGAGAACTGTTGATAATAGAGAGGATGCGGGGACCGGCTATTGCAATGACATCCTTCAGAAGGGCAGTGGGGGCAGGATCAAGGGGGCAGGTTGCAGGTTTCATAGCGGAGACAAGCTTTGCAAGGGAGGATAGAGTGACGGGTTGGAAACAGTCCAATTTAGATGAACAGACTAGTGAGACAGCTAGGTCACGGGTGGGAGGGGAAATGTTCATTCTAATGTTCTCAACTTTGTTGGTGAAAAATTTAGCGAATTCTTCGCACTTAGCAGGGGACCCAACTAAGCTGGTACTGGAGGCGGGACATATGACAGAGGTAATTGTGCTAAGTAGGACCTTGGAGTTATGAGAGTTTTTGGAAATAAGGTCGGAGAAGTATTGTGCTCTAGCAGACTTTACTGCTTCCTGGTATTTGAGAAGATTGTTTCTCAGAATTTCGAAGGAAATTTGAAGCTTGTCACATTTCCACCTCCTTTCTGATTTTCTGCACTCCCTTCTTAGGGCTTTGGTGGTGTCATTGAGCCAAGGCCGAACTTTGGGCTTAGGCTTTTTCATTTTAAGGGGAGCGATAGAATCCAGGATGGAAGAGCAAGTGATATTAAATAAAGAGGCGAGATCCTCAGTGCTGACTTGTGGGGGAGAAGCCTCAATAGTGCAGATGTTGGGGGCAGCTGTGAGAGCCTCGGAGAATTTACTGGCAGTCAATGAATTTATGTCGCGGGAGTAGCGAACAGGGAGATGAGATTTTGCGGGAGATAAAGGCAGAGATGCGTCAAAAATGATAGCGCTGTGGTCCGATAGACAGGCTTCAGTAGTTTCAATGTTGTAGATTTGGAATCCGGACGATAACACTAGGTCGAGAGTATGGCCTAACTTGTGAGTGGGTCCCGTGGAATGTTTTAATTAGTCGTACTGCTTATCCAAAAGACAGGAGCAGGAATAAGCATTCAGCCCTTGAGCTTGTTCTCCATTCCATCAGGTAAAAGCTAGTTGGTCTTTCAACTTCATCGTTTTGAATTTGAAGAAGATTCATTGAATGATTTATTTGCAGGTGAAGTGTAGTGATTATTTTATGTTGGTAATATCATTCAAATATGTTGCTACAACCATATTGTGAACATCTGTAAATCAAAAGGGTCTATTTTCACCTTAATAATTGCTTGCAAATGCTTAGAATATATTAGTTGGGACTCAGTCCTCAGAGTTAAATTTATTGCTTGCCTTATAATTCGCTATCCCTGACATTGTCATTCTTTTCCATTTTCTCTTTCTACCTTAAGCTGAAAGCTCCAGCAATATTATAATTTATCTAGTACAACTCAATACCTGGATCCATTTGTCCTTTCCAAAGCAGTCATTGCTCAAAGCCTTCCAGAACATTGAATCTCAATACAAAACTTTTACAGTAGCAATCATACTTTATTTGCCAAGTATGTTTTGCTACATACGAGGATTTTCTTTTGCCATACAGTCATAACAATAAAACCCCCCGGGTCGGTGCTTGTCGAACCTCATGCGGCTTGGAACTCCCGACTTGGTCTCAACCCGAGTCTGTGAGCTCCTGATGTTAAAGTCTGCAGGCCGCAGTTGGAGCGTCGATCCAGGCAAGGAATCGCACGCTCCGATGGTAAGTCCACGCCCTGCGGGGGCTCAAAGTCAGTCCCGGGCAAGGCCTCTAGCTCCATGATGTTAGGCTGCAGAGCGACTGGAGATACGATCCGGAAAACAATCGCATCTCCGACAAGGTAAGAGATTGAAAAAAAGTTTCTCGCGACCCCCGCCCCCATCCCCCACATAAAACAAACCAGAGAACATTAACACAGACTTTTAAAACCTACCAAAAATAACAAAAAATGGACGAAAAGGGCAGCCATCCCATGGAAATGTTGGCAACACAATCACCAAGGGGACGTTTCTCTCTCTTCATGAGAGTTATAAATCCCATTGTGCCCTGTTGATACAAGAATTCCTCCTCAATCTGGACATAGTTTTAACAGGAAAAACTGTGAAGCAATTTCCAAATTTCTCAAATTACCAAATTACCAACAATTAAAGGCCAAATTTAGAAGGAATGCAGAGCTGTTGAATTCACAATCACAATCATACTTTATTAGCCAAGTATGTTTTGCAACAAACGAGGACTGTCATTTGACATAGTCATAACAATGAAATGCAACAGGACACAAAAAATACATTTTAACATGAACATCCACCACAGTGATTCCTCCACATTCCTCATTGTGATGGAAGGCGAAAAAAAAGTTCAATCTCTCCCTTCTCTGTCCTTCAGCGGTCGGGGGCCTCTAACCTTCTGTTGACGGGACGATCTTGACTCCCGTAGCCGGTGGCGGGCCTTCCTCATCATGGCAATTAAGCTCCTGCATTGGCGGGAGAGGGGGGGATCACAGCCCCCCTCCCCCCCCCCCCCCCCCCCCCAGCGCCGGGTGATCAACCCCGAGTCGGGGCTTGTCGAACGTCATGCGGCTTGGAGCTCCCAACCAGTCTCAACCCAAGACTGCAATTACACAAAACACCAGCCATAAACTAAGGGATCTTTGGGTTCATACTACCATGAAAGTGGAAACACAAGTAGATGGAGCAGTAAATAAGGCATATGTAAAAGTTGCCTTCATTTGCAGGGTATTCAGTATAAAAGATGGGAAGTCATGTTGCAGGTGTCAAACTTTGATTAGGCCAAATTTGGTGTATAAAATGGAGTTCTTGTTAATAGAACATAAAACATAGAACAATACAGCACAAGAAAAGGCCTTTAAGCCAATGGTGTCTATGCTGAACATGATATCAACAAGACCAAGACCTACAAATAATCCATGCTATTCAGTTAGAGGAGATTCGGCATGTCACCGAATACTCCATCAAATAGTTACACCTATGTGGTTGAAAGCCGACTGACTGGTTGCATCACGGCATGTTTCGGTGACAGCGGAAGAACTCATCAGATTTTTTTTTCCACAGAAGTAATGATGATAGAACTGTATCCCTCTCTTTGCAGTTTGTATGCAGCAATTTATTTTGATTATTCATCTTAGATCTACCACTTACAATGTCTGATCAACTCTGTCTAGACCTTTGCAGTTCCTTCAGTTAGTGAACCTAGCATATTTTTTTAACTTAAATCAATAGAAGGAGGTTAACTTAAGCAAGCACCTGCTTCAGCAACTAGGAAAATTGACAAGGGAGAGTCAGTGGATGTGGTGTACCTCGACTTTCAGAAAGCCTTCGACAAGGTCCCACATAGGAGATTAGTGGGCAAAATTAGGGCACATGGTATTGGGGGTAGGGTACTGACATGGATAGAAAATTGGTTGACAGACAGAAAGCAAAGAGTGGGGATAAATGGGTCCCTTTCGGAATGGCAGGCAGTGACCAGTGGGGTACCGCAAGGTTCGGTGCTGGGACCCCAGCTATTTACGATATACATTAATGACTTAGACGAAGGGATTAAAAGTACCATTAGCAAATTTGCAGATGATACTAAGTTGGGGGGTAGTGTGAATTGTGAGGAAGATGTAATAAGGCTGCAGGGTGACTTGGACAGGTTGTGTGAGTGGGCGGATCCATGGCAGATGCAGTTTAATGTAGATAAGTGTGAGGTTATTCACTTTGGAAGTAAGAATAGAAAGGCAGATTATTATCTGAATGGTGTCAAGTTAGGAGGAGGGGGAGTTCAACGAGATCTGGGTGTCCTAGTGCATCAGTCAATGAAAGGAAGCATGCAGGTACAGCAGGCAGTGAAGAAAGCCAATGGAATGTTGGCCTTCGTAACAAGAGGAGTTGAGTATAGGAGCAAAGAGGTCCTTCTACAGTTGTACCGGGCCCTGGTGAGACCGCACCTGGAGTACTGTGTGCAGTTTTGGTCTCCAAATTTGAGGAAGGATATTCTTGCTATGGAGGGCATGCAGCGTAGGTTCACTAGGTTAATTCCCGGAATGGCGGGACTGTCGTATGTTGAAAGGCTGGAGCGATTGGGCTTGTATACACTGGAATTTAGAAGGATGAGGGGGGATCTTATTGAAACATATAAGATAATTAGGGGATTGGACACATTAGAGGCAGATAACGTTCCCAATGTTGGGGGAGTCCAGAACAAGGGGCCACAGTTTAAGAATAAGGGGTAGGCCATTTAGAACGGAGATGAGGAAGAACTTTTTCAGTCAGAGGGTGGTGAAGGTGTGTAATTCTCTGCCTCAGAAGGCAGTGGAGGCCAGTTCGTTGGATGCTTTCAAGAGAGAGCTGGATAGAGCTCTTAAGGATAGCGGAGTGAGGGGGTATGGGGAGAAGGCAGGAACGGGGTACTGATTGAGAGTGATCAGCCATGATCGCATTGATTGGCGGTGCTGGCTCGAAGGGCTGAATGGCCTACTCCTGCACCTATTGTCTATTGTCTATTGTCTATTGTCTATTGCATGCTAAATTACATGTTCCATTCCCAGCTGGGTATTAAGAAAAATGAGTGAAATTTGATTATATCAGCCTTTTGAAACACTCAAGTGTTCTTTGGAAACCACATGTTTTCTATGTAGCAATCACCCTGATTACAAATTGTTGAAAGTCAAATTTTCTATAGTATATTTCATCACTTGCATCCATCCCTCATTGTTAAGGAGCAATGTAAAAATATAGAGCTATGATTAATTTATGTATTTACATTGCAGCGTTGACAAATTGATTGGTTTTCGGCCATCTATTTCTTGGTATAATGTCGAAAGAATTAAAGTGCATGATTCACTCTTCTCTGAAATCTCTGCAATGTGTCCAATCTGTTTTGTGCACAGTATTCTTCATGTAATCCGACCAATAACTGGAGGCATTGATTTATGGTAACTGAGTAAATTCAATTCCATTTTATCACATTGGATATTAAATTGTTTACTCATTGTTTTGCAGATTGAAATTGGTGGTTTTATCTTATTTAGAATTTGGAGCGTTGGTTTCTTCTCTATAAATTCAAATAAAGGATATTGGAAATCTCGAGCTTTTTCCCAGTAAACCTATGAATGCAGGAACAATTGGAATTTTCAACAGAGAGATTTTTTGATAGAAAAAGAGATTTGCTTTAAGGGAAGCAATGGACACGAGGTCCAGATGAGTCTGCAGATCTAACTGCAGAATGGGTGGCACGGTGGCGCAGCGGTACAGTTGCTGCCTTACAGCGCTTGCAGCACCGGAGGTTCGATCCCGACTACGGGTGTTGTCTATACGGAGTTTGTACCTTCACCCCGTGACAGCGTGGATTTTCTCTGAGAACTTTGGTTTCCTCCCACACTTGTCCCTAGTGTGTGTAGGATAGATTGCTGGTCGGCGCTTACCTGGTGGGCTGAAGGACCTGTTTCCACACTGTATCTCTAAACTAAACTAAAAAAAATAACCATGAGGAGGTAAATGACCTATTCTTGTTCCTTAAGGTCCAAGGAGCAAATTTCACTTTCATTACAAAAGAACACAAGATATAAAAGCAGATGTACACTATTCATCGCATGGTTCTTGCTTTGCCAATCAATAAGATCATTGCTGATCCACTTCTCTATACTAGCACCATATTCTTTGATTCTTTTGACCTCTAACAATCTATTAAAATTTCACTTAGCCTCAATCTGTTGTTGCAGCTTTTAAGTAGTTCATTGCTCTTTTTGAGATCAAATACTATTTTTCCAAGAAAACTATATTATTAAAAAACATGATGTGAATGAATTAAAAAGTTAAGTGGCCAATTTTACCATATGTTAAAATATTTCAAAAATATAAGGAAACAAGACACGTAAGAGTGCAAGTGACTTTTAAACCAAAGAAAATGCCATCTTTGTGTCTGTTTTGTAAATGTGAAATTCCATTACCCAATTATTAGTTGTACTTGAGATTTCACTAATGCACCAGATATGGCAAACTGTCCATGTAGCCAATGTTTTGCATAGAATTTACCTTTTCCACTTATGATTTGGAATTGCTGAAGAATGCTTGCAATGTTTAATGGGTGTTTAAAAGAATATTCCTTTTCTCCAGAGATGCTGCCTACCCCGTTGAGTTACTCCAGCTTTTTGTGTTTATCTTCAGTTTAAACCAGCATCTGCAGTTCCTTCCTGCACTAAAAAATGCTGCTATTGCTATATTTAGACTGAAACAAATGTGATAATTGAATAATAATCACTATTCAAATGATAACCTGTGAAAGAATGGAACAATAGAAAGGAAACAATTGGTCTCAGGGTTTCAGGAGGACCCAAAAATGTGTATTTTTTAAAATCCTGCTTTGAAGGTGCAAAATAAACATTAACTAAAATCCAGTGAATGCATGTTTGGTGTTCCTTTTAAAAAGCTTGCTCTTTGTTAAGCAGGAATTTCCTGTACTTGTAAACAAGTAAGATCATGTTGAGCAAGGTGCAGAGAAAACATAATTGTTTTGTGTATAGCTTAAGTTCTTGTGAAGCTAACATACAGAGCCAAATTATATGGAGAGCAAAATTAATAAAACCTCCCATGACATGAGGAGGAAAAGCTCCAATTGCATGTCCAAGGGTAAGCTATGTTGCCCTTCGAAATGCATGGGTATGATTTGGAGCAGCAGGCAGGGTATTGGGTATTGCTTGACTCTGGTGAGGGGAGTGCTTGGAATGATGGAGGAGTGTTATCATCCGTAAGAGCTACTGGATTTCCAACAGAAAGCTGTAAAGAAGTATGAGATGAACCAAGTACATGTTATAGGGATGAAGTTGAAAAGTTAGAACTTTTTTGTTCCAGGCTCTGAATCATGTGACTTTTCTATGTTCTATGCTCCAGAATGTTCTGTAGAAGAAAAAAAAGAACCACTGGATGTACCAAAACTAAGAAACCTGAGTATTACTCAATTCACTGGACAAATCATACAGTGATCTCAGACAGAATAATGGGCAGAATGCCCATTATTATGTTGCTTCCAAATCAACGCCTCATAGTGTTTGGATATAACAGCCCTGGCGAGTTCCTGCTCTGCACTTGGAATATCTGTGAAGTTGTGTCCCTATTATGTGCAATGGGAATATACTTTAGCTATCCTAACAGCAGTTTACTTCCCACTCCATCCAGCTTGCACTGGTTGAACTCCACACCATAAAGAGCCCTGAAGTGGTATCCTGAGATCTTGTTCATTACAGCTGAAGACTTCAACCATGACATCCTCAAAAGCAGGCTACCAAAATACTCTCAACACATTTTCTGTCCTACGAGAGGCTCGAACATGTACTGATGCTTTACCACCATCAAAGATGCCTCTAGTCCATCCCATGTCTGCACCTTGGAAAATTGGACCACTGGTCAGCAGTTCTTTTCCTGGCTTTCAAGCAGAAAATGAAGCATGTGGAAAGTGATCACGGAAAGTCATACAGTGCAGTTCTATGGAAGTTGATGAGCTACTATGTGACTGCCTTGAGTCGATGGACTGGTCCATATTCAAGGAATCAGTGGCTGACTTAGATGAATATGCAACTCTTATCAAAGACTTCATCAGTAAGTTGTAGAGCACTGCATGCCAAGGAAGACAAACAATGATCTATTCTACATTTTCCTTGATCTCCACTCCCTTTGATGTCTCGTTCTCACACCCTACACTCCATTATCTCTGTATCTCCCCCCTCCCTTGACTCTCAGTTTCAAGAAGGGTCTTGACTCGAAACGTCACCCATTCCTTCTCTCCAGAGATGCTGCTTGTAGAAAAAAAATTAAAATATGCCGATACTTAATTAAGGTTGGAATTAAATAAGGTAACGAAAGGGTGTGCGGATGTGGCAATTGGCATCTCTTGGTGACCAGCTGCAGAGCAAAACAGGTTTTGGACACGTTATCTCGTAGAATGTGTTTATTGGCTGGGAATGCGTAGCGTTGGTGAACAAAACACAACAACAAAAGTTGGGTAGACCACCCGCTCCCCCTGCCGCGAGTAGCACAGAAACGTTGCAAACAATAGGGGCTTATGATTGGCTCGGGGAGGGGGCAGTGGCACGGTCTACTTGAAAGATGAGATAAAATAATGTCAGAATGCCCTTGTATTATGTTTGACTCGTATTAACCATCCGTTGTTGAACAAGATTAGCATAAACAAAAAGTAAATTACAACTAATTAAATAATTAATACCCATGTAGTAGATAGTAATAACAGGAAAACATATAGCCAAGGACGAAGTATATTTTCGTATAATTGTATCTGACAAAAAAAAAGGTTGTTACTGCACTGTATAACTGTCGGCTAATTCTGCCACCCTCACTCCATGATATCATGCACTAAAGCCTCTTGATGCGAAACTCGAAGTCTCCGTTTTTCCTTTAATTTTCCTTTGTCAATTTCCTCGACACTGCTTATCCCGCTGCGTTACTCCAGCTTTTTGTGTCTCTCTTCAGTTTAAACCAGCATCTGTAGTTCCTTTCTACACAAGACAAGCCAAGTGTTCCCCAACTGTAAACCATGGATAAACCAAGTGATCTACTCCCTATTGAAAACTATATCTGAGCCCTTCAGGTCCGATGACCCTGACCTCTACAGGAAATCTAGGCATGATTTTTGCAAATCCATCACTGATGCCAGGAGTCAATACAAATTATTTCTGACAGGTGTAAGGTGTTGTACTTTGATATGACTGCAAACCTGGGGCCAAAGGATGCATGGATTCAATTGGCACCTATGTTTGTTATCCCAGAAAGCTTTCTACTTTTTTTTAAAAGAAAAAAGTGTCCTAATACTTTACAACTTTTATGCTCTTGTGCTTGAGGTGGACACCTTCATTGTCTGCACAATCCTGGCCAGCTTTCTTGAATTCCATGTCAGTGTTCTAAGTTTTTTTTTTCTGAGTGATTTTCATTATTGTGGAAGATGCTAAAATGCAACATCAATGTATTTTATAGTAATCTAAACAATTAGGTGGAAGAGGGCTGCACAGTTGGATGTAGAATCCACCCCAACCCCTGTGGACATCACCACCATCTGCTTCTGTTGTTCTACATTTGAGAAACTCTATCAGAGTTTCCTTTATTGTTTCCTATGAGTGCCCAATGGAAATTGGTGTATGTTCGCTTTTGCCATGATTTCGACCATGCAATTAAAACTGAAAGCCATCTATTTATTTTTCATTGCTTGTTAATAGGAGTTGTTGGCACATGGACTGGGCCTGATCTAACATGATTAATGATTTTTATAATTTAGAAATTCAATTCTTCTGGAAGAAAAATGTCTTTTATTTTCAAATGATTATGTACTCAATGCACACATACCATAATGGAATGTTTGCCAAGTGCTGACAGTTAATGAAAGGATTTGGCTCAGAAATTTCTCCTGCTGCCCAGCTACTCATCTGGATGCAAGCATTTCTGGTGAAACCCAAATTAAGAAATCATGCGTAGGTTATTACACAACATTGTCCAAAACATCTTCTATCGCCTGCCTGATTTAATTAAAGGAGAAGCCAAATTCTACTGAAGATGAACAGTTCCATAAATCAGTTTTGTCAATATGTTACATAAATCTGTCAGTGTTACTGATGATGAATGCAGATATCCTGATGTAACCTGTAGCTAAGTCTGGAACAATGGTCAGGATGATTGTCTGAGACATGCCAAGTTGAAGGAGCCTGTTTAACCTGAAAGATTCAAAACTGTTTTTTTGGAACAAGAATAAATTATAAATGATTATGAGACATACCGTAGCAGTTCTGTATTTGATAAACAGAACATTTACAAATAATCATTCATGTCACGTTAATTAAAAATATATCTTTCAATTTTGCCTAATAATTATTTTATGTTTAATTAAGGGGAGTTATCAATATGAAACATATATTTACCAGACCTTGGCTTTATGGTTAGGAGATTAATAGAAAAACATTTTGCAATTTTAATTATCATAGTCTAAATAAAAAACTAATATATTTTGACATGATTTATGTCTCTGCGGTTTGTAAACATATGTAGCTTTGAGATTAACTTACAACAAATAATGGTACTACCTTTCAGCCCGTACACTCTATATTTAATGTTTTGTGGTAAATAATTGAATTACTCGGGAATTTACAATGAGTAAACTGCACAGTACGTGCAATGCATTGTTCTCCATGTCCCATGGAAGTATACTCCCACCCTGTCGAATTGAACCCCTCTGGTGTATCCTGCAAATACAAGTTTGAATAAAGCAAAGAGTGATGGTAAATTGTTATAGTTTAGACTGGAGGTGAGAAAACCCGGGGTCAATGCTGGTACAATTGAGTTATTGACTTAGGCTAAGGTGCACACAGTAAGATTTCCAAGTCTGTGGATGATACACATCTTGGGAGTATCGTGAACAAGTGAGGAGGTTTATTAATAAACTGCACAGGAGCACTCAGGAAATTTAATGCAGAGATGTATGAAAAGTCAACCATGAGTGAAGTGCAGTGTGAACTATGGCAGAAAGAATAAGGAGGGACAATCCTGACTAAATTGCACAATTTCAATGAGTTTGCAGGAACAGAAGGACACAAGTGTCACGGCTTGTCAAGGGAGTAGTTGGCAACTCATAAACAAAAGCAAACATTGGTTTGGCAGCACTTGGAGCATTACATCCAATTTTAGTCACCTAACTTTAGGAAGAATGTGAATGTCCAAGAGACATTGCAGGCAGCATTTACCAGAATGGTTTCAGATATGAAATGTTGTTTATAAAAACATTTAAAAAACATTTGGAGAGGTACATGGATAAGAAAAGTTTAGAGGGATATAGGCCAAATGTGGGCCGTGTAGATGGGGCATCTTGGTGAGCATGAGGAAGTTGAGCTGAAGGGCCAGTTCCTAAGCTATATGGCTACACGTTTGAGGATTTACAGCTGGAAGGATAGACGGGGGAAATTAGACATGTTCTGCATGGAACAAAAATATGGAAAGGAAATTTGAAGAAGGTTATACGATCACTTGTTGTTAAGATTGAGTGACGGTGTTTAAATACCAGGGGGCACAGATTTTACATTTCGAACAGAAGATACAAGGAAAATGTGAACAAAATCATTCCTTGGTTTTAATCTGGAAAGACTACTTATTGGGATATTGTGGAATGGAGAAATGGACTTGATCCACCAGGAGCCAGCATAATCAGCCAAATGGCCTCCCTTATGTGATATTATTATTTCATAATTCCATATTTATCAAGTTAAATATGAAATTAAGCAATGTAAGTAGCATGCTCAAAAACTAATACTAAAAACTGAAAATGATCTAAGCATTTGAATTATATTACTGAAGGAAAGGGGATAAATTGTTTTTGCTCAGGTTTTCACAACCATTGGTCTGCATTAACTTTTAAGAATGATGTTTAAAAATTATGCAAATTAGCTGTTGAATTAAAGTTTCTCACTTAATTCTTCCTGGCATGTTATGAGCCTTAGGTTAGATAAACATATTTCAAAAATATGAACATTTAAAGATGCGCTGATATTTTTAAATGGATAATTTAAAGGAGGTCTGTGCTGCCATGATGGTTCTAGGCCCTGGAATCTAGGGGATGTGCAGAAATAGATAGATCTGGATATTAATTTAAATGTTAATTTTGTGATCATTTCCAAATAATCATGAGGTTAAATGTTTCCTGCAGCTTTAACAGGAGCAAGAGTTTAATTTGCATTTAACAAACATGAATTGCTTTTTTTTTTTGGTGCTCAAATGTCCCATATAACTAAAAAATTACTTTTACAAGGATAAGTCAGATGAAAGAAAGAACACGAGTGAGCAAAATTATTTATAATATTCATTGCCCTCCTTCGTATTTTCTGGTGTTCAATTCAGATATTGGAAATCAAGATCCGAGCACTAAACCAGTTCAATTTAAGGCAGATTGGAACTATGCACAAACTAGGTAGCAAAACTTGCATTCCCAATTTTAGAATTCTATATTTGGAATAAGTATAAGGTTAGTGAGAATAATTTTGACAGCAGCTTTTAGTGCTGGCAAATGCACTGTTAAAAATGGAAATTAGCAAATTTCTGTCTGATTGATTCTGACCTTTATAAGCTTTATAAGCTTCAATACACTTGTATCTAGCTGTTTGATTCAATGTTCAAATACATACTAATAATTACCCAACAAATATGCTACAAAAGTGAGTACTCATATGTTGAGGTGGATCTGAATTATTCATAATATGGTCATTTCTAATTTGTTGGTATCACCCTTGAGTCCATGTGTGAAGTTTGGGGCTGAAAATCCAAATCTGGGAAATAAACACCAAATCTTGACACTCAGTGTAATACTGAGGGAGTACTACACAACCAGAGGTGGCATTTTTCATGAGATATTTAACTAAGTTTTCTCAGTTTCCAGTTAGGATTCATACCTGTGTATCTAAATTTATTTCCAAATCATGTCTATATTAGACAATAGACAATAGACAATAGGTGCAGGAGTAGGCCATTCAGCCCTTCGAGCCAGCACCGCCATTCAATGCGATCATGGCTGATCACTATCAATCAGTACCCCGTTCCTGCCTTTTCCCCATACCCCCTCACTCCGCTATCCTTAAGAGCTCTATCCAGCTCTCTCTTGAAAGCATCCAACGAACTGGCCTCCACTGCCTTCTGAGGCAGAGAATTCCACACCTTCACCACCCTCTGACTGAAAAAGTTCTTCCTCATCTCCGTTCTAAATGGCCTACCCCTTATTCTCAAACTGTGGCCCCTTGTTCTGGACTCCCCCAACATTGGGAACATGTTATCTGCCTCTAATGTGTCCAATCCCCTAATTATCTTATATGTTTCAATAAGATCCCCCCTCATCCTTCTAAATTCCAGTGTATACAAGCCCAATCGCTCCAGCCTTTCAACATACGACAGTCCCGCCATTCCGGGAATTAATCTAGTGAACCTACGCTGCACGCCCTCCATAGCAAGAATATCCTTCCTCAAATTTGGAGACCAAAACTGCACACAGTACTCCAGGTGCGGTCTCACCAGGGCCCGGTACAACTGTAGAAGGACCTCTTTGCTCCTATACTCAACTCCTCTTGTTACGAAGGCCAACATTCCATTGGCTTTCTTCACTGCCCATTGGCTTTCTTCACTGCCACAATGCCCTGTGCAACAGTCTTTTTGGGGCGTCGCCAGGGAAATTTGTCCCCACTACACCTATTATTACGGCCAGCTTCTCATCTTTCTTATCAAGCTCCAAAGCTGCCGTTGACGTAGGATAGTTGGAATGATATTTTCTTGACGCAAACATTCAACAACAGAGATCTCAACAATGTTTCATTTGAAGTTAGTCGTTTATTTGAAGTTCCAATATAACATATTGGCATATCTCTTGTCATCGACTTGTTATCGATTATTTTGTTAAAAATCTAATGTCCTACCGTATCCTACATGACTTGTACAAACTGCCAGATCTTATCTCCAGCAGATATTTCTGCTCATCTTCTATCACCAGTTCGTTTAGCCGATTTTATCGGCAGCTTCTTCTGGCTGATCTTCTATCAGGCACTTCTTCGTGTGAACTGAATAAATACATCGGAGCTGGAAGCTCTCTGGCTCTGCCCAGCCCATACGTAAGCATAGTATTAACCTATTAGTGCCCAAAATAATACAGCAGGATTCAAAATAATATAATATACTAAAATAACTAATAAATGCAAAATGGCTCCTTACACCTATTATTAGGCATTTCTGTGAAAACATGTTTTGCCCCTCTGCTACTAAGTGAAAACATACTAATGTTGGTTGCATTAATTACCTCTTACCCAATGGACTTCCAATTCCCAGTCATTTCTTTGACTCATTGGTTTCTGCCAACAGCTCAAAAAAAGCCAACACTCTATCCCTTCCCATGTCAATTGGCCCAAGTGCCAACTACCTGAAAATTCCAATCCCTTGATCATCAGTCTCTATGGCTTCCTGATCATCCTGGTCCTGGTTCACCTTCTGAATTTCTTCCCATCAGATTGGTACCTAATAAAAATTATCCCAAGGCCTGATCATGGCCCTTTGCTCATCCTAACCTCCCAAATGAAGCCTTGGCTCTATAAAATCATTTGTACCTTGTATGCTCTGCAGAGTGCAAAATAAAACTTGCAATAGATCTTCAGTAGTATCTGAGGCTATGGACAAAACCATAATTAATATTCCGTGCAATGTCTCTCTGATGGTGAATAACAATTGATTGGCCTATGCCTTTAAAGCACAATTACTCTGAAGTGCAACTATTTATAATTTAATCAGCTCCTTTAAGGCAACAGGCTTTAATTAGTCAGGTTAATTAGAAACTATTTTTCTTGGTCAGATCCTCGGGTTAAATTAAAGTTATTCATCTTATTAATGCAAATAGGTGGTCAAGTCCTAAAGGAACCTACATCAGTTAGAACTGTCACTCTTAAACCACTTCCAATATTCAGTGAAAAGAAATACAGTTGCTTCTACAGGTTTGTGGAGACCTTGGCAAAAGGCAATGCTGAAATTGTAAGTTTGAAAGTACAGGGGAAAATGCAAGTAATTCTTCAACTCACAGCTGGATAGTAAGATGTTTAATGTAGAGGCATTTATTTCACATTTTCAGTACCACTAGCACTTATTGTTGCAACATGATGGCTTAGAATTCATTGACAGTATTGAGGATAGGATATGCACTGGCCAATGTAATTGACAATTCCCCACATGCTGTTTTTGGATAGGCATCAGCTATGGACAATCTAAGAAAAACCATCAAAAGGATTGCAATATATTTTGATGTGCATGTACCTTTTAAGAACAAAGTGCACCATGCAGTCTCATTTTTGTTATATTTTTATATTGTTGTTAGTTGAGTTTTGACTATCTGATAAAGGATGTGTTTTGCGCAGTCCCACCTTTGTTAGTTGCCTTACTCCACAGTAACACAAAAGAGCCTAAGGACCCTAATTGTCACTGACATTGGGATGTTTCTGTTTTAGGAAGCAATTAAATATTATGAGCACAGGTTTCTCTTGAGAGAACAGCAATGATGGCAGACAGTTCATGGGCTGATTATGTAACTTAGACCGTGCTGGCCTAGGGGCGGCACGGTGGCGCAATGGTAGTGTTTCTGACTTACAGCGCTTGCAACGCCGGTGACCCGGGTTCGATCCCGACTACGGGTGCTGTCTGTATAGAGTTTGTACATTCTCCCCGTAACCTCGTTGGTTTTCTCCGAGATCTTTGGTTTCCTCCCACACTCCAAAGACATACAGGTATGTAGGTTAATCAGCTTAGTGTATGTGTAAAATTGTCCCCAGTGTGTGTAGGGTAGTGTTAATGTGCTGGGATTGCTGGTCGATGCGGACTTCGTGGGCCAAAAGGCCTGTTTCCACGCTGCATCTCTAAATAAAACTAAATTGGGATTAGTATAGTTAAGTATTTGGTGATTAGCATGGACATGGTGGGAAAGATCTGTTTCTGTGCTATGGTCTCTACGACTTTATGTTAGTTAGCTGGTAAAGTGCAAGAAATCCCATCTGTTTGATATGTGCAGTGACTGAGCAGCACAGTTCCTGAGAATGAAGAAATACACTGAATAGATCCAATGGAGAGATATGCAGAAAAAAATATGACATTGTAGTCCAAGGAACAATAAATGTTGGTTTACAAAACCCCCCCACAAAATGCAGGAGTAATTCAGAGGGTCAGGCAGCATCTCTGGAGAACTTGGCTAGATGACATTTTGAGTTGGGACCCTTCTTCAGACTGATTGTAATAGGGGATAGAAAGCTGTAAAAGAGGGGGTTGGGGGTGACAAAATATGTGAAGTGACAAAGGCAAGATATGAAAGGACAAAAGGTGGTGAGATAAGGAGATAAATGATGTGAATGTGAAGCCTGAGGAAGGAATATAGGAAGAAGAGGGAGGGAGTGAGATTGATGGAGAAATGGACACACAGCTGGTGGGGGCACAGGTGACTGTTGCTGGGAGCATGTTTAGAGGCAAACAGGTTTCATATTTTGTTCTGCCATAGAAGGAGACCATTTGAAAGTTGACTTTGCCAGCTTCCAGCTCATTCCCATCGGTTCCACTGCACCGTTTATTTCCTTATAACCTCTCTCACATATCTATCGGCAATGACCCTGAATTTAATTGACTCCCACCTACACCCATGACGAATCGTGGAGAATGTGCAAACTGCAAACAATCCTCAACTGAACAGTAATATTTGTTGTCTGCATGATATCAGATAACTGAATTCCTAGTGTCATGGAGTTTTATTGTACCATTGCTGAAGTTCACTAATAGAATGGAAGGTAAGCAACGCAGTGTTGTCGCAAGGTTAATTCAATTACATTGGATGGTGATACAGTGCAAACTTTGGGGGGAAACTATGTGGCGTCTACCAGACCCGAGTTGCTCATGGGGTTACTACATGCGTTAAATCAAGCGCTGACTGAGCTGGGCACCTTAAGGGAAAAATCATGTTGCAATGGGGAGGTCACTGAAAAATTTCATGCGTCCGGAGTCCAAAAATTCCAAAGACACTGGTTCGATCCCGACTACGGGTGATGTCTGGATGGAGTTTGTATGTTCTCCCCGTGTCCTACGTGGGTTTTCTCTGAGATTGCTGCTAATTGGCTGTTGACCGCTGTTAATAAAGGATGTTTTACATGCACTCCTATTCTTGTCCTATGGTGGAGTTCTTCATTAGTATGGTGGAGTTCTTCATTAGTATGGTGGAGTTCTTCATTAGTATGGTGGAGTTCTTCATTAGTATGGTGGAGTTCTTCATTAGTATGGTGGAGTTCTTCATTAGTATGGTGGAGTTCTTCATTAGGATGGAGAGTGACAAAGTCAATTCAGAAACAAGTGTTCTGAACTTAAAGAAAGGTAACTTTGAGGGTATGAGACGTGAATTGTCCAAGATAGACTGGCAATTTATACTTAAAGGGTTGACGGTGGACATGCAATGGAAGGCATTTAAAGATTGCATGGATGAACTACAACAAGTGTTCATCCCAGTTTGGCAAAAGAACAAACCAGGAAAGGTAGTGCATCCGTGGCTAACAAGGGAAATCAAGGATAGTATTAAAACAAAAGATGAAGCATATAAATTAGCCAGAAAAAGTATCATACCAGAGGACTGGGAGAAAATCAGAGTCCAGCAGAGGAGGACAAATGGCTTAATTAGGAAAGGGAAAATAGATTGCGAGAAAACTGGCAGGGAACATAAAAACTGACTGCAAAAGCCTTTATAGATATGTGAAGAGAAAAAGACTAGTTAAGACAAATGTAGGTCCCTTGCAGTCGGAAACAGGTGAATTGATCATAGGGAACAAGGAGATGTCAGACCAATTGAACAACTACTTTGGTTCTGTCTTCACTAAGGAAGACATAAACAATCTGCCGGAAATAGCAGGGGACCGGGGGTCTAACGAGATGGAGGAACTGAGGGTATTTCAGGTTAGTCGGGAAGTGGTGTTGGGTAAATTAAATGGATTAAAGGCCAATAAATCCCCAGGGCCGGATAGGCTGCATCCCAGAGTGCTTAAGGAATTAGCCTCAGAATTAGATTCTGGAGTAGTTCCTGAGGATTGGAGGGTAGCTAATGTAACCCCACTTTTTAAAAAGGGAGGGAGAGAGAAAACGGGGAATTATAGACCAGTTAGCCTAACATCGGTAGTGGGGAAAATGCTAGAGTCAGTTATTAAAGATGTGATAGCATCACATTTGGAAAGTGGTGAAATAATCGGACAAAGTCAGCATGGATTTATGAAAGGCAAATCATGCCTGACGAATCTTATAAAAAATTTCGAGGATGTAACTAGTAGAGTGGATAAGGGAGAACCAGTCAATGTGTTATATCTGGACTTTCAGAAGGCCTTCGACAAGGTCCCACATAGGAGATTGGGGTACAAACTTAAAGCACATGGTATTGGGGGTTCAGTGTTGAGGTGGATAGAGAATTGGTTGGTGGACAGGAAGCAAAGATTAGGAATAAACGGGTCCTTTTCGGAATGGCAGGCAGTGACTAGTGGGGTACCGCAAGGCTCAGTGCTGGGACCCCAGTTATTTACAATATATATTAATGATTTGGACGAGGGAATTAAATGCAATATCTCTAAGTTTGCGGATGACACGAAGCTGGGTGGCAGTGTTAGCTGCGAGGAGGATGCTAGGAGGCTGCAGAGTGACTTGGATAGATTAGGAGAGTGGGCAAATGCATGGCAGATGCAATATAATGTGGATAAATGTGAGGTTATCCACTTTGGCGGCAAGAACAGGAAAGCAGAGTATTACCTGAATGGTGGCCAATTAGGAAAAGGGGAGATGCAACGTGACCTGGGTGTCATGGTGCACCAGTCATTGAAAGCAAGCGTGCAGGTGCAGCAGGCAGTGAAGAAAGCGAATGGTATGTTAGCATTCATAGCAAGAGGATTTGAGTATAGGAGCAGGGAGGTACTGCTGCAGTTGTACAGGGCCTTGGTGAGACCGCACCTGGAGTATTGTGTACAGTTTTGGTCTCCTAATCTGAGGAAAGACATTCTAGCCTTAGAGGGAGTACAGCGAAGGTTCACCAGATTGATCCCTGGGATGGCAGGACTTTCATATGAAGAAAGACTGGATAGACTAGGCTTATACTCGCTGGAATTTAGAAGACTGAGGGGGGATCTTATTGAAACATATAAAATTCTTAAGGGGTTGGAGAGGCTAGATGCGGGAAGATTGTTCCCGATGTTGGGGAAGTCCAGAACCAGGGGTCACAGCTTAAGGATAAGTCTTTTAGGACCGAGATGAGAAAACATTTCTTCACACAGAGAGTGGTGAGTCTGTGGAATTATCTGCCACAGAAGGTAGTTGAGGCCAGTTCATTGGCTATATTTAAGAGGGAGTTAGATGTGGCCCTTGTGGCTAAAGGGATCAGGGGGTATGGAGAGAAGGCAGGTACAGGTTACTGAGCTGGATGATCAGCCATGATCATATTGAAAGACTGGAAGGGCCGAATGGCCTACTCCTGCACCTATTTTTTATGTTTCTATGTTTCTAGGAACATAGAAAATAGGTGCAGGAGTAGGCCATTCGGCCCTTCGAGCCTTCTATGTTTGTCTTTTGCTTGATTGAAAAGCAGTACAAAAGAGCACATGGGCATTTCAGCTACTAGGATGGTTTATTTAATGGAATGTTACCAGGGCTGGAGTACTTCTGTGATGAGGACTAATTATGATAATTTGGGTATGTACTTTTTTGAAAATGGAACACATCTGCAAAAACTTTCCAGATGATGCCAGGTTTTGAAGGAGAACAAAATCTTAAGGTTTAGCCAATGTATTAGGCAAATTTGGTGAGATGGATAAACTATTCAATGTATTACTCCCTAAAAAAATCAAAAGCTGCACTGTAAAGAGACAAACCATTGATTGGATTGTAAAATGAATTTAAGATTTTCTTTCACTGCAGTTCATGTAGTTGTTGAATTTCAGATATGTTCATCTTAATCTATGAAGCTAGTTTCTGACATTACAAAAGCTTACTGAAGATCAAAAGTAAATTGTTATCTTATTTTTGACATGATTGTTGCACCTGAAGTAAGGGAAAGCAAGAAAGATAAACTTCTGCAAGCTAAAAATTAGTCAGATAAATTTCAGTGGGGAGTTATCTGCTTGTCTGCGATCATGTTAGTGGAGGAGGCAGAAACCTCTCAGAATCCCACAAATAATCTTCCATAGTCTTCAACCAAAATTTGAGTATAATCTATATGATAAAAATCCAGTAGTAGGTTTGCCTCAATTGGTTTGTGTCACACTTTGAAAATTATTCTGAAACCCAGAGTTCTTTGAATGATGATTAGGCCTATTTCATGAATGAAGGTTGTCACTGGATGCTATTAATTAGGATTTTAGAGATTAGTTTTGATCACCTAAGAGGAGTTAATTGAATTTATCAGATTTTGTTCCTCGCTAACATGTTTTTTAAAAACTATCGTTTTCTCTGGGTATTGTAGGAATTTGGTAGGAATCTGCTTATGACCTTTATTGAGGGTATGTTTATTCTGTGGTTGAGTTGAAAGATTGTGTTCCATTTCCCACTTCTCTAATTTAGCAAAGTGATAACATATTCCAGGTTTTGATATTCTACTCCATCTTGGAGTACATTGTATCCATTTCCCTCCCTGGTCCCAAATCTTCTATTCTCGAAGATGCCTTCAAAGGTCCACCACCAGAGTAAACAATCACTCAGCCCTTGAGCCTATACAGTAGAATGTAGAAATACTACCAGTTGGCCCTCCTACCTTTAATGGGAAAATTAAGAATGAATGGTAATTGGAGATACAAATGGGAAATGCTGAAGAAACGAACAAATTGGGCTTCATTTGTAAACAGAAACTTCCACCCAATGAAAAGTTCTAAAGCTGCAATGTTAATTGTTTCTCCCACTTTAGATACTGCCTAAATTGCCAAGTATTTCCAACATTATTATGTTCTTATCTCACACTTCCAGCATCTGCAAAGTTTTGCTTATGGGTTATTAAATTGAGGCTTGAGCAATAGACCAACAGAAAATTTATTCAACACAAAACACAAATAATATTCCATGCAAAATATGTGCAGAAATTTACAAGCTTTATAATTCTCTATAATGCATATCCCAAAATACAACAATTACATTTGTCCCTGGCTATTTCAATATATATTTGACCTTGGATATGGAAGTTCATATTTTATATGTACACAATTATGGAGTTAAAATGTTTTCTTGCTGGGAATAGAATGGCTGCTCAGTAAGCACAAATAAAAATGTCACCAAAGTGATGTGTAGGAGACATTTCTGGAGAACCAGCCCATGTTTAGTATAGATATCATTCGGGATTTGCTACTCTCAGTGAACTTAATTTTTGATTGGTGCCAACTCCCCTGAATTTACACATTCCAGACCTCTGAAAGCACCTGAGTGTAACATTCATGAACAAGCTAGCATTATAACGGGTATTGCCCATAGTTATCAATACTTAGTTGAGAATATCTGTGACAACAAGAACATATTGATTCTTCTCTTGGCTAACAAAGATTTATGAAGTAAGGGAAATCTCATACTTAGCATTAAAGCTAAGGGAATGTTTAGTTTTAGTTTGGCTGAAAAATAACTAGCCATACACTTACTAAAATGCTGGACTTTTCTTTATGATAAGAGTTGTTGGATAATGGATGAGGACTTCCAAAAATATTCTTGAGATATGTGACTTAGCCAGGTTGTCATGCAAATTATCTCTATTTGTGGAATATCACAATCAAAATCTAGCTTAGATCTCTGTTGCTCAAAATGCTTTCTAATATAAACAAAATACTTGGCTTTGCCAGAATGATTGTATTTTATTCCAAATGAAACAATCTAAAACTCATCTAATCTATGAGAGTGCTTTGATCCAAAGGTTTTCTGAAGTGTGGAGGCAGCTCAGTTGTAATGCTGCTTAAACCAGATCCCGACAATTCAGCTGGAGGTGTGATGAAGCACTCTTGTTAATGCAGAATTGAATCAATGTTTGTTTGTGTCCACCAAGATCAATTCATTAATTTAAACAAAGTGAAGATAG
Source organism: Rhinoraja longicauda (assembly GCF_053455715.1). Lineage (NCBI taxonomy): Eukaryota > Metazoa > Chordata > Chondrichthyes > Rajiformes > Arhynchobatidae > Rhinoraja > Rhinoraja longicauda. Next base: position 20,985,463 of record NC_135967.1, read on the forward strand.
ATTACAACAAAGGCTTAACATGTATCAAACCTTTTAAGCTGGTGATTTTTGCACTGACATTATGATGCAAATAATTCTTCAGGGCTGAATTGTTCCTTGCATGTTATGGATGAGAAATTCCATAACCCAGCCTGATAGCAATGATTTGCCTACTTTTGGGGTCTTTAATGTAGAAACTGAGCTCTGAGCAGAATTTTCATTGCAGAATGCGACCACCAGTGCACAATCCCAGTGCCACTTAATGAGCAGAACAGATCTGAAAACTAAGGGAGCTACTGCTGTTTAAATACATATAAATGTTTGAAATGAAAGGCCAGTGTTCCCACCAATTGAATTCTACATCGGGATAACGTTGTGTATACTCACTCTGAGTATGTAGCAATCGATATCCATTGCATGTTGTTCTCTATACATTTTACCTCTTGAATGCATGGATATACATTGTGCCCTTCATACCCACCTCTGCAGGTAGCTTGTTATGTATTGGTCCTTATGCACTTACCCATATGTCTGTCATTGGTCTTACAAACAGAATGTAGGAAGAGGTGTATGTATAGAGATGAGTAAATGTGAATTGTTTTAAATGTTATCTTTCAAAATGCATGCCAATCTTTTTGGGTGTTTAAATTGCCCCTTGGATCCCTGTTGATTCCTTCCTTGGGAATCTTGGATCTGAAGGCTTGGATAGAGTGGATGTGGAGAGGATGTTTCCACTAGTGGGAGAGTCTAGGACCAGAGGTCATAGCCTCAGAATTAAAGGACGTTCCTTTAGAAAGGAAATAGGAAGGAAATTCTTGAGTCAGAGGGTGATGAATCTGTGGAATTCTTTGCCACAGATGGCTGTGGAAGCCAAGTTAATGGATATTTTGAAAGCAGAAATAGATAGATTCTTGATTAGTATGGGTGTCAGGGGTTATGGGTGGAAGGGAGGAGAACGGGGTTAAGAGGGAGAGATAGATCAGCCATGATTGAATGGCGGGGAAGACGATGGGCCGAATGGCCTAATTCAGCTCCTATCACTTATGACCTTATAATCACTATGATTTATGCAGTGTCTGGGAGTCCAGCTAGTGACCCTTGCCTAACCCTTCGCTGATACTTCTATTCAATGAGTTGGAAATTGGAGACTACTTCTGTCCATGTGGGGTAAGGACAGTAATCAACTGTTCTCTTTGTTCTAATTTTAAAGTATCATATAAATTAAGCATTTCCAACTCTTGATTCATCCTCTGAATCTGAATGTTCAAACTATAAAATATGCTACTGATCTTGAGCGAACCAAAGAATTAGATAATCTGAAACTACTTTATTGTAATGCAAATATAGCAATATGATTTACCTTTTGATATTTAATAGAATAGATGATTTCTTTTGTTATCCTGCTAACAATGACATGTTTAATGGTACATATATTTCACAATCAAGCTACTTAATTCAATATTTCAATGATCCAAGCCGATTGTAACATTCTTGTGCCGAATTTCCATTTATTAATGGATCTATACAGTTAGAAGTTTTATTTGCAGTTCTTTTGAACTTCAAATAATCAGTGTTAATATTTTGCGCCAAAATTCTCAGTTGCATTCATTCAACATTTGTGAAGTGTTTGTAAAAATGCAACTTGTTGAGGAAAGGTTATAAATATATATACTTTTTATATATCTGAAAAATAAAAGGTTCTTGAAATGGTTCACTTCTATTCAATCTAAAAGGTCATTGAACATGTTCTTATTGCGGTTTGTCCTGTGTTTTTAAAACAAGCCATTCAGCATTATAATTGTGCATCATTCCAGTCTTTTGTGTAGTAGTCAAGGTTTATTTTTAGTGGTATTTGGGCATCTTTGTAAAGTTCTTTCCTTTTGGTTTTCTTTCTTATGCTCAGCAGCATATAAAGAGCAATGGTTAGAAATATCACCGATACAACAATCATTGCGACGGCAATGGGAATTACAGGAGGTGAGCAGGGAAGGTCCAATGTCTGCAATAAGGGGCATGCATTTGGCTCTGTCTGTTTCTCTTCTGTGAAAACGGTTTGGCTGTGTAACAAAGCCTCCAAGTAACTTTTATTGCTCACAGTCTCGTTGACAAATAAATTTACCATTATCATGGAATGGAGTGGTTGCGGTTGCCCAAGATCGCTGACTTTAACCAGCAGTTGATACAACCCATAGTCTTTGTGCAACAATTTCTCCTGCAATGTAATATTTCCCGTTGCTGTATTAATTCCAAAGATGTGTGGTGCAGGGCCATTTCTGCCAACTATATTAAATGTCATGACAGCATTAATACCAGTGTCATAGTCAACAGCATAAATCTCAGCCACAGAGGCTCCTTGAGGCGTGTTAGGGGGCACAAAAAGCCACGATGCATTAGACTGAGGAAGTAATACGATGGGAGGATTATCATTTATATCCAGGACAAACACTGTTATTTTTGCTGTTGCGGAGAGGGATGGTAGTCCACCATCAACGGCCTCCACCCAAAACACATGCATGGTATTCTTTTCTCTGTCCACTGAAGAATTGCAGCGTAAAGTTCCTCTGGTGTTGTCCATTAAAAAATCATGATTGCCATTCAGGATTGACACAATAATGTGTCCGTTGAGGCCTGCATCTAAATCTGTTACATTAATAACTCCAATTTCACCATGACTTGGGAAATTTTCTGGTATAAAGAATGTATAGTAATTCGTGAGGAAAGAGGGTACATTATCATTCTGGTCCAAGACGTGAACGATTACAATAGTGCTCTTCCTTCTGGGCGGGGTTCCATGATCACTCGCAGAAACAGTAAATGTGTACAATTTCTCTCTCTCTCTGTCCAAGGTGGTGGATACGGTTAAAATCCCGGTAAATTGTTCAATTGAAAAGATGGTTGGAGCGTCAGGTCCCAGATGGTAGGCCACTTTCCCATTTTGACCACTGTCTGCATCTGTTGCAAAAATCTTCAGCAATAGAGCCCCTGGGTCATTGTTTTCTTCAACGGAAATTTCAAAGGGACTTTGGTGAAATTGTGGAGAGTTGTCATTTTCATCAGTAATCTGAACAAGGATTGTTCTTTCATGAACATTGTGGGGATCTTCAGCCTTAATGGTGATTTCATACTGGTTTTCGAGCTCGTAATCTAAATGCTGTGATGTGACAACCAATTGTTTTTTCCCTGACCTTTCGTAGGGTTTTAGATAGAAGGGAACATTCCCAACAATATAGAGTGAACCTTTTAGATAATGGTCAGGATCAGACACCTCCAGCAGAGCAATTGGTGTGTTTACAGGTGCTGTTTCCTTCAGGAAAATCACACCATCCACCTGGTTGGCTATGTAGCTTATTTCCAACTTTGGATCATACTTGCTGTTGTGAATGATGATCACTGTTATTCGAACAATGGCTGGGGCGCAGCCTGGGCCATTAGCTAAGACAGTGAGCTTGTGCTCAGACTGTGTCGCTGGACTTTGATTTCCAGAAAACGTGATGCGCCCAGTGTCACTGTCTAAGTGAAACAATTTCTTTGATATATCCTGCACACGAGTGCCATAAGAATAGGTGATTTCTGCGTTCAGTCCTAAATCTGCATCTACAGCATGAAGCTGTGTCACCACACTATCAGCAGACATATTTTCCGGGATCTGAAGCACAAACTCTGATGTATTAAAAACAGGACAGTTGTCATTAATGTCTTGAACATTGATCAGAAATGTGGCTGTTCCAGTTAATGGAGGTGTGCCGCCATCCATTGCTATAATTTTTATCTTGTACATATTCTTTGTCTCTCGATCTAACGATTGCAGGACAACAATGGAGGATGTTTCACCAACTTTCAAGCCAAATACATTCTGGCTGCTGTCAAGATAATACTGTTGAATGCTATTTTTCCCGGCATCATTATCGGTGGCAAAATAATCTATTGCATATGATGTGCCAACAGCTGCATCCTCTGGAATATAGAGCTCCATCACTTCTTCTTCAAAATGTGGTGCATTATCATTGACGTCCAAAATGATTATCTTAACCTTCACCATTTGCAGGTACCGATTGGCACATAGAATGATCACATTGACTTCCTGGCTACAAGGACTGCCATGGAACTCCATTGGGCATAAAGTTTCTCGGTCGATCCTCTGCTTTGTTGTATATAGTTCCCCGCTCTCACTCTTCAGCATGACATATTCCATTTCCTTCAGGAATTTATAAGCCAGTAAGTCGCATTCCACGTCCATTGCTAAGTTTATATCATTGGCTATATTCCCAATAAATATTCCTTCATCTTCATTTTCTTGCACATTATATTCCAATTCTGTAGCCAGGGACCTTGGTATCTTGTGGCAGGATAGTATCAGAAGAATGCAGGTATATCTCTGTAAAACAAAGTGTCAGTTACTTGACATTATAACAAAATACTTGCACATCAATTTACCATAATAGATTTTAAACAAAATCACATTCTGCTATAGTTTTCACATTTTTTTGGCTGTGAATTTCATATTTGCTAAGGAAAGAAAATGGAACACTCTTACTCCAGAGTGTTAGAAGGTTAGATGATGACAAAGCCTCCTTACTAGCATCTTTTCTTAGTTTTGATCTTCAATGAGCAGGACATCCAAACTACACGACAACCTATATAACTGACTTGGGTTTATAACACTTTACCCATTCACTTACAATTTGATAATACAAATCCAGGTGGGGAAATATACTGTGATCAGGGCACAACGTCTGGTAAAGGACATAGATGGTTAAACAAATAAAGCTGGTGAATGGTTTATAATGAGTTTACTTATGATGATAGAGCGAATAGCAAACCTGATATATAGGCTACCTGGTAATGAACGGATTCCACTGGTGCACGTCAAGTTGATTTTGTCTATAAGTCTGAAATTGCACATAAATCACTCTGTGGGAATCACACTTCCACAGCATAGTAATCAATGGCACCAAAAGAACAATACACTGATGAGAGAGAGAGAGAGCAATTACAAAAAGTAATGGGAGAGAGAGAGAGTATGGAAACTAGTTCAGCGGTACATCGGAATGAATGGACTTTTGAAATTAACAATATTATTGGAGCTCATTCAAATGTGCAATGTGCATAAAGTCAGCAACTTTTTGTAAAATTTCTAACCCGAGGATGACTTGTATTTTAAATGGTAATAAATTGGGAAATGGTGATGCCGATAATTAAAACTGAGTTTCACTCGCAGGTGTAAGATTTGAGAAGTTTTCCCTCATTCTGCAATCAACATCAAACCAAAGAGCTGCAGTTTGGACATTTTAAACGGGAGACTGGGGCTGATAGCGGAGAAAGGCTGCGGTCAGTTTACCAAGGGATGTCACAATCTGTGGGTCCTAAGATGGCTGCAGGACCTCGTGACCAGCCACAAAAGTAAAAACCTTACAGCCCAGTCTCTAGGTTTCTGCAAAGCCACGGCCAGAACAATGGATGGGTATTGGCCATGCAGAAACCTGCGAAACCAGGTCGAAGTCCAGACACTGGGGCGCTGACATCAGCATACTCACAATGCCCCAAGCCGACCTACACAGTTAATCTCGTTAAGGGGGCACAATAGCCCATAGAAAACTACCTGGTAGGTGATGGGAAACCAGTTAAACCCATCACCTCGCAACGAAATACCAATTAACACCGTCTGGCCATCCCCGGTACCCCCGGACATAAGCGCAGATCAGAGAGAAAACTCAATACATATCTTTTAAACAAAGAGATCCCGAGATCTGGCGGGAGATAGGACGGGTCAGAATAGTATAACTGGCCACGACTTTTGGGTTTTAAACTCATGCAAGGCAGAAGTCAAACGGATGCAGGAGGAAGAAAAGACAGGCAAGAAGAAGCGAAGTGCAAGAGAGAGGAACCGGCACGCAACGCGAGAAGAAATACTGCAAGAAAACCTGCAAGGAACGCAAGAAACGGAAGGAAGAAACTCAGGGGACAAGCACGACCCTCACGGAAAGCAGCGGAGAAGCAGCACGAACAGCCAGTAACCCCAGTAATAGCCCCATGGTGAGCATGTACTCCGATCCTGCATATCCTGGACATAGTTTAGTGTAGAGGGGAGGGTGGTTTGAATAAACGTGGGTGTGTAAAGGAATATGTGTTGGTCAATTTTGCGATGTGTCGTACGTTCCCCATCTTACAGTCGTGTATATGTCTTGTAGAACTGTGCGTTTTAGAATTCAGAGTAAAAGGTATTCATGTATATGTCTTGTAGAACTGTGTTTTATGATTTATAGTCAAAAGTATTCATGTAATTCGGTATGTGTCTTATAGATATGTCTTATAGAACTGTATAAGTATTCATGGACAATAGTCCCAAGCGTTCAATAAAAGCCTTTTCCATTTAAACCCTGGTCTTCAAATCTGGTCTGGTTGAATTTTTCTGCACTATAAACGCTCCTGCATCTAAGTCCAGTGTCTAGAACCTTAAGGGGTGAGTGGGTCGAACCACTCACGGGGAACCAGTGTGCGCGGCCTGGTCAAGGGATCAGAGCAAGGCACGGGGACCTTAGGTCGGGCGAAAGCTCGGCGCAGAAACCCCTTACACAGGTAACATTAAACATTCCAATTAAATGTTATACTTTGTTGCAGTGAATTACAAAATCTGTAATGGTACAAGACTTTGAGACTTTAAGAGAATTATAAACAGTTTTGACCTCTGTACTCAAGGAAATATATAATTGATTTATAGACATTGAAATGTAGATTTATTAGATTAATTTCTGGGCTGAAGAGTTGGTTCCAACAAGAGAGATTGGAATCAGTGGACTGACGGTCAATGGAGAATGGATGAATGTGATTTCATTGAGGTACATATCTGAGAAGAGTTGTTGGTGAAGATTCAGAGAGGTTGGAGAGAGAGAACTAATTTTTTTTTTTAAAGACTATAACAATCATAACTGATATTTAAGAGTATGGAATACAAGGCATCTTGAAAAGAGAAAATAAGATGGCAGTAGAAAAAAAGTGATTTAGAAACATAAACAAAGAAAATAGGTGCAGGAGTAGGCCATTCGGCCCTTTGAGCCAGCACCGCCATTCAATATGATCAAGGCTGATCATCCAAAATCAGTACCCCGTTCCTGCTTTTTCCCCATATCCCTTGATTCCCTTAGCCACATGAGCTAAATCTAAATCCAGTAAATTGGCCTCCACAACCTTCTGTGGCAGAGAATTCCACAGATTCACAACTCTGGGTGAAAAGATTTTCCTCATCTCTGTCCTAAATGCCCCACCCCTTATTCTTAAACTGTGACCACTGGTTCGGGACTCCCTCAACATCGGGAACATTTATCCTGCATCCACCCTGACCAATCCTCTAAGAATTTTATATGTTTCTACAAGATTCCCATCCTAAATTCCAGTGAATACAAGCCCAGTCGGCCCATTCTTTCATCATATGTCAGTCCTGCCATCCCAGGAATTAACCTGGTGAACCTACACTGCACTCTCATTAGCAATAATGTCCTTCCTCAAATTAGGAGACCAAAATTGCACACAATACTCCAGGTGCAGTCTCAACAGGGCCCTGTACAACTGCAATAGGACCTCCTTGCTCCTAAATTCAAATCCTCTTGAAACGAAGGCCAACATGCCATTGGCTTTCTTCACTGCCTGCTGTACCTGCATGCTTACTTTCAGTGACTGATTTGTAAGACCGTAAAACTTAATATGGGTAGAAAATATGAACAATTGTACTAATATGGACAGTCCATAATCACCTAATACAAAGACTTAGTTTAAGAACAAATATTTGTTATTTGGGACCTCAACAGGTGTTTTATCAATTAACAAAAGAACAAGACTAAAGTTGCAAGGGATTGACATGTAAAATGTGTACCAGATTCCCAACAAGTAATTATAAATAGTTGAGATGGGTAGAAGGAGGGGAACACCCTGCGAATAATGACCTTGATATGATTTAATATTATGCTTGAGAATTATTCAAGCAGAATGAAGAATAATGGAATAGAATGGACAAAAGTTGCCAATTTTGAGTAACATGCAATAGGAAGAGGAAGAACAAGATGGATGTTTCCCAAATGTTTATATTTCTCAGCTTTGATGTATTCCTATATATCCGACTTGGTAATGATAGGACTTTTCCCTGGAGAACACCTGCAGTAATATCCTGGGGCTGAAAGGTCTTGACTCTAATGATGACATGAGCTTCCGTTTAGTTGTGTCTGATGTCAGCTGGTTCACCAAGAAATACAACAATAAACTTACAGAATATAGATGCATCTAGTTCATGGAGTACCTGGTGTTATGTTTTGTTAAATTAAGTGTGGACCACAAATCCTCTGGATAATAAAATCTAAATGGATGAGCAAAAAACAAGTCCACGAATAAAAATGCAAAAAAAACCCCCATTAATACTGGTCAATGAGTACATTAAAAAAACTAGGTTCTTTACTGTATCTCTGAATTCCAAATTAGCTATCGATTTATTGTGATTGCAATGCAATGGACCAGCTATTGTCTTTAGCATAGAGAACATTTTTTAACAAGTGTATCTGAAAGATCTGTGAAATAATTTTCCAGGCAGGATAATTATCATTTAAAAGAATGTAGCTGCGTATTGTACTGGATTTGTAGCACTTTTGAGACATTTCATCATTTTCCAGGAAAAGTTATGGATGAATTTTATTGATATATTACTTTTAATTGTACTTATGGGGAACACAGTGATCCAATGGCTGCGAAAGACAGTTTAATGAAGCCATAACAAGAGAAAACCAAGCATTCATTTTCATTTTAATAAGATAAAACTGCAAAGTTGAAATAATCTTTGCTGAGACCATGTAGAGTTATCATATAATGAAAAGGAAACAGAGGCATGGAGAATACAAAAAGCGTTACATAGGTGTAAACTCTATTACCAGTATCTATCAGAAAAGGATAAATAGGCTGGGTGGGTATCATTGACCTTGAAAAGAACTGAGGGTTTATGTAATATCTTAAGGAGAAAAGAAGAACTGAAGTAGTCAACAAGAAATCAAAAAAGAGAATTTAGAAGGGATTTTGTTCTCCACCAACAGAAAGGATTTCTGCAGCATGCAAAGTTGAGATGACTCTATTATCAACAATTTGGTTGAGGACTAAATGTTGTTTTCCAAATTTGCTGATGATACTAAACTAAGTTGGATTGTGAGGCAGGATGGAGAAGGGTGTAAACAGGGTTCAGGGGATAGAGACAAATTATGAAGAAGGCTAGAATATGAAGGCATGCAACTTGGAAAATTGTGGGTTCATCTGCTTTGTACACAAAACAAAGAAACATGGTTTTACTTTTAAATGTAGAGAGTTTGTGTGGTGCTGATGTATAAAGAACATGGGCCCCTTTTTATCCGATTCACAGAAAGCCAACATTCAAGTTCAACCTGTGTTTCGGGGGACAATTGATATCTTAACTTTTTAATTGCACGAGCATTTGAAAACAGGAGTAAGGAAGTTTTGCTGCAATTATATTGTACATTGTTTAGGCCGCACCAAGAGGACTACATATAGTTTTGTCATCTTGTGTAAGAAAGGATGTGTTGCAATAGATGGGGTGGCCTGAATATTCACCCGACTGATTCTAGGAATGGTGGGTTTACTGCCTGAGTAGACTAGGATTATATTCTTAACAATAAAATTTATAGAGAGCCTGGAAATTTTTAAAGGATTTTTTGTGCATTTAATGGGCACTGTGTCTAGCATTAATGCTCATGAATTTTTCCATCAAATAAAATCACAGCGGTGCCTGAAAATACTTTTAAAAGTGCTGGAATTATGTGCTGTCGGATCTGCATAAAACCTATTATTAAAACATCAATTCTTAAAAGGCAGTCAATTAGTTTAGAGATACAGTGTGGAAACAGGCCCTTCGGCCCACCGAGTCCACACTGACCAACAACCCCCCTACATTAACATTATTCCACCAACACTAAGGGCAATTTACATTCATACCAAGCCAATTAACCTAAAAACCTGTACGTCTTTGGAGTGTTGGAGGAAACCGAAAATCTCGGACAAAATCCACGCAGTCAAGGGGAGAATGTACGAACTCCATACGGACAGAACCCGTAGTCGGGATCAAACCCGCGTCTCTGGCGCTGTAAGCATGGTAAGGCAGCAGCTCTACTGCTGTGTCACCGTGCTACCTTACAGGCATGGCAAGCAGCAATTAGAAGACATGATGTCAAGGATCAACAGAGAGGCTGCAGGGCAAAAGGATTAAGCTCCCTGACTCATCCTGCACTATTTACTTAAATATAGGCAGTACATCTACAGTGAGATTGTTACACCAAAGGTACTGGAAGAGAGAAGGTGGGTGATGGTGAGAAAGAGAAGGAAACATGGAGTGCAAAGGTCCCCAGGTGTTGCACCTCTTGAGAACAGGTTCACCCACTTGGAAGCTGTCGGGGAAGAAGACGTTGCCACACTGAGCGGCAGACTGGCTTGCGAAGCAAAAAGTGCTGTTGAGCCAAAACCAAAGAGGCCGACGTCAGGCAACGCCGTGGTAGTAGGAGACTCCATTGTGAGAGGTTGGGACAGGGGTTTCTGCGGCAACAGATGGGATTCGAGGATGGTGTGCTGACTCCCTGGTGCCAGGATCCAGGATGTCATGGACAGAGTGCAGGAAATCCTCAAGGGCGAAGGTGAACAGCCGGAAGTGGTAGTGTATGTTGGCACAAACGATGTCGGAAAGAAGGGGATGAATATTCTGCAGCGTGACTTTAGAGAGCTCGGAAAAATGCAGGAATTTCTGAGCATAATCCGGAAGACGCAGGATCATTTCATTCCAAAAAGGAAGGGAGAGTCTAAGGGGAGTAGGAGGCAACCGTGGCTGACAAGGAAAGTTAGGGATGGAATAAAACAAAAAGAAAAGATGTATAACACATCAAAGAGTAGCCAGAAGCCAGAGGATTGGGAAACTTTCGTAGGACAACAGAAGGTAACAAAACGGGCAATACGGGCTGAAAAGTACAAGGGGAAGCTGGCCAAGAATATAAAGACGGACAGTCAAAGCTTCTTCAGATATGTTAAGAGAAAAAGAGTAGCAAAGTCAAATGTGGGTCCCTTGAAGGCAGACACGGGTGAAATTATTATGGGTAACAAGGAAATGGCAGAAGAGTTGAACAGGTACTTCGGATCTGTCTTCACTAAGGAAGACACAAACAATCTCCCAGATGTACTAGAGGACAGAGGATCTAGGGGGATAGAGGAACTGAAAGAAATTTGCATTAGGCGAGAAATAGTATTGGGTAGATTGATGGGACTGAAGGTTGATAAATCCCCAGGGCCTGATGGTCTGCATCCCAGGGTACTCAGGGAGGTGGCTCTGGAAATAGTGAAAGCATTGGTGATCATTTTCCAATGTTCAATAGATTCAGGATCAGTTTCTGTGGATTGGAGGATAGCTAATGTTATCCCACTTTTGAAGAAAGGAGCGAGAGAGAAAACGGGGAATTACAGACCAGTTAGCCTGACTTCAGAGGTGGGGAAGATGCTGGAGTCTTAAAGAGGTAATAACGGTGCATTTGGATAGCAGTAAAAGGACGAGTCCATGGATTTATGAAAGGGAAATCATGCTTGACTAAACTTCTGGAATTTTTTGAGGTTGTGACAAGTAAAATGGATAAAGGGGAGCCAGTGGATGTAGTGTATCTAGACTTTCAGAAAATCTTTGATAAGGTCTATTGTCTATTGTCTATTGTCCCACATGAGAGATTGGTGAGCAAAATTAGAGCACATGGTATTGGGGGTAGGGTGTTGACATGGATAGAAAATTGGTTGGCAGACAGGAAGCAAAGAGTAGGAGTAAACGGGTCCTTTTCAGAATGGCAGGCAGTGACGAGTGGAGTGCCGCAAGGCTCGGTGTTGGGGCCACAACTGTTTACCATATATATTAATGATTTGGAGGAGGGAATTAGAAGCAACACTAGCAAGTTTGCGGATGACACAAAGCTGGGTGCCAGTGTAAACTGTGAAGAAGATGTTAGGAGGTTGCAGGGTGACCTGGACAGGTTGAGTGAGTGGGCAGATGCGTGGCAGATGCAGTATAATATAGATAAATGTGAGGTTATCCACTTTGGCGGCAGAAACAAGGAGGCAGATTATTATCTCAATGAAGTTAGGTTAGGTAAGGGGGAGGTGCAGCGAGACCTGGGTGTCCTTGTACACCAGTCACTGAAAGTTGGCGTGCAGGTACAGCAGGCAGTGATGAAAGCTAATGGAATGTTGGCCTTCGTAACAAGAGGATTTCAATATAGGAGTAAAGAGGTTCTTCTGTAGTTGTATAGGGCCCTGGTAAGACCACATCTGGAGTATTGTGTACAGTTTTGGTCTCCTAATTTGAGGAAGGACATCCTTGTAATCTTGTAATTGAGGCAGTGCAGCGTACGTTCACAAGATTGATCCCTGGGATGGCGGGACTGACATATGAGGAAAGATTGAAAAGACTAGGCTTGTATTCACTGGAGTTTAGAATCATGAGAGGGGATCTTATAGAAACATATAAAATTATAAAAGGACTGGACAAGCTGGATGCAGGAAAAAATGTTCCCAATGTTGGGCGAGTTCAGAACCAGGGGCCACAGTCTTAGAATAAAGGGGAGGCCATTTAAAACTAGGGTGAGAAAAAACTTTTTTACCCAGAGAGTTGTGAATTTGTGGAATTCTCTGCCACAGAGGGCAGTGGAAGCCACATCACTGGATGGATTTAAGAGAGAGTTAGATACTCTAGGGGCTAGTGGAATCATGGGATATGGGGAGAAGGCAGGCACGGGGTATTGATTGGGGATGATCAGCCATGATCACAATGAATGGCGGTGCTGGCCCGAAGAGCCGAATGGCCTCCTCTTGCACCTATTTTCTATGTTTCTATGTTTCTACATTCCAGATATCATCTGTTTTCTGTGGACCAAGAAACATTGACCCTCAGATGCCCTTTAAAAATCCTTTCCCTCTAAATCTCACCCTCTTGATTTTTTTGTATACTCCCACCATTGGGGGGAAAAGATTGACTATCTATCCCATCTATATATCAGTCACACCTGAGCCTCCTTCATTTCAGGAAAAACTGCCCATCTAATATAATCTTTCCCAGTTATTAAAGTCCTCTAGTCCAGGCAGGATCCTGGTGAACCCGGCCTGCACTCTCCTGACTGCACAGATCCCTATGGGAAAGTGAGGGCATGATACTTTTTCAATAATTCCTTGGGAATATCCTTGAATTGTTTCATCTTTCCACTTGGTATCATCAGGCTGTGATAGAACTGGGAACGTTATCTGCTTTGGGAGTCTGGAATTGGGCATGAGGACAACATGGCCTGCCCATTTAAGTCAGCTGAGTGTAATTTGGGCCTCTCTGCTGGAGATGCTGACTTGGGAATGATACAGGCATTGGTTTGCTTATCCTGCCAGCAGATTCACCAGATTTTGGCGGAGCCTGCATGGTAACGCCTGAAGTAATGACCTCATGACGCCAATGTGTACAGATGCATGGAGCTCAGTGGGATGTGAGGTTTGTGCCACATTTGATGTCTTGATATCCAAACATTTTCCATTGGAAGAATAAAAATTGTTCTGACCAGTGCTTTTTTGTTTTCGGTACAGTATACCAACATCTCCACAAAGTTCTTTTGTTTACCAACCACCTGATGCATATCTTTATTAAAAATGTGTTTCAGTAACTTTTGTCGACAAAAAAAGCACTGATGCTGACACATTGAAGGCAAAGGTAAATTTTATTTCGGAGTCACGTGAGTGACTACGTGAAGACCCCGTCCAGCACGTATGCGCGACATTAGCGTTCATGCAGTGCACCCGCGACGAACGGGAGTTCAAGGTGCTCCCGCTACAAATTGAAAAGTCGGGCCGACAGGTAAGTTTTACCGTGGCCGTGAGTATTTTCTCTGTGGTCTGCTTTATGTTCCAGGAAAATGAGCAAGACCAGAGGGAAGAAATTTGCAGCTCGCCCCCGTTCGTCTTCCGTTGAGGAACGTTCTTTGGAGGGGGGGCAAGAGGCGGCAGCAATAACTACCGAGCCGAGCCCAGCACCGCTAGTGCAGCCTGAGCAGCGAGCTGTAGGTACCTGCAGCCAGAACCGGGCGGTAGTATCCGACGATTCGGATGAAGATGCCACACCGCTCGAGAGCGGCACTGGCAGCCGCCTAAGCCGAATGGAACGGCTTATGGAGCAAATGCTCCAGCGAGATCTGCTGAGAGAGCAGCAGCAGACTCGCCAAGGGAGCCCAGGCACTCCCGCAGTGCCCTTTACGGCACTGGCCATTGCCTCACCTTCTTTTGAAGGCAGCATTGGCGACCAGGTCTGGGCTGGTCAACAAGAGGGGTTGTTGGCTGAAGATGTCCGGAGTACGCAGAGTGTACAGGATCAGGAAGAGCTGCTGGGTGTGGTCAACCGCTACGTGGTCATTCCATGAGGGGGTCGGCCTTTAGAGCCGAAACTTGCAGCCAGCATTGACCACCTGTCCTCAAAACCCCTACAAGAACGGGTGGTCAATGAGGCTCTTGAACTATATACAGCCCCAGAAAATTGTACATCATTGAATGTACCAGCTGTAAACAGCCAAATTTGGGGACATTTGGGGCAGAACATCAGGAACCTGGAGTTGAAGCTCCAGAAAATCCTTAAACTCCTGACTGCAGGGATGACATCATATGCTCGGTCCATTGATGGTGTGGACATCTCCACAAATCAGCAAGATACATTAGCTCTGCTGTGCACCACTCAATATCAGATAAACAATTTACGGAAGGAAATCATCAAGCCTACCCTCAACCCTAAGTTTGCGGGACTTTGCAAAACACCGGGTTCAGAACCTCCAATTCTGCTTTTTGGAAAGGACCTTCCAAAAAAGGTGAAAGACCTAGAGGAAGAATCCAAGACCTTTGGTCTCGTGAGGGCAGGTTTGGGACCGAGCAGACCTAACAAACCCAGGCGGCAGTACCCCACGGCGTCCACCAGTCGTAGACCACCATATGGGACTGGTGAAAGCTCGGGGTCCGCAACCATTCCCCGTAAGCCTTTTTTAGGCCCGCGCCCAGAGCGGACCCCATGGAAAATGCGCCACCCCCAACAACATCAACGTCAACATCTACATCAACAGCAGCCCTCTACAGCCCAGCAGACACCTCATCGTCCAGCGAAGAGGCAGAAGTAGCACCAGTAACCATGGAGGTAGGTGGATCTGGTTCCTCTCAGCATATGAGCAGTAGGGGCTCTATACTATCAGGGGGGAGATTGCACTTGTTTTTGGATGCATGGGAAACCATCACTAATGACAAGTACATACTAAGCTGCATTCATGGCTATAAAATTGACTTTGTTCATGAAAACATTCCGCCAGTTCAGCATATACCCCAAAGGGTATTCACCCTCTCAGTCAAAGAGAAACAAGAGGGTCAAGCTGAACTTGTGAGGCTACTAGCAAAAGGTGTCATTGAAAGAACAAAACATGAACCTTTGGAATTTGTGTCTAATATTTTCACTAAAACTAAAAAAGATGGTGGATGTCGCATCATCATTGACTTAACTACGTTAAACGAGTCAGTTAAGTATACACATTTTAAGATGGAAACTTTTCAAACCGCCAGACTTTTGATTTCTAGAGGGTACTTTCTAGCAGGCATTGATTTAAAAGATGCCTACTACTCAGTACCCATACACAAGGAGCATCGTAAATACTTAAAGTTTATCTGGATGAAACAGCTATGGCAATTTAAAGCCTTACCAAATGGACTAACCTCCGCTCCAAGGTTGTTCACTAAAATCTTAAAACCCGCCTTGGCATTATTGAGGAAACAAAAGCATATAGTCATGGCGTACTTAGACGACATTTTAATAGTAGGGAAAACCTTGGAGACAGCTATTTTGGCAGTAGCAGCCACCAAACGTTTGTTTGAAACTTTGGAGTTTGTCATACATCCAGATAAATCCAATTTTACACCGTCCACTACCATGGACTATCTTGGATTTACGATTGATACTGTTCGCATGTTTGTAACTCTGCCGAAGGGGAAAGCATCAGAATTGGCACTATCATGCCACGAACTAATGCATAAACGTCAGCCAACCATACGGCAGGTAGCTAGAGTTATTGGTAAAATGGTAGCAGCTTTTCCAGCTGTACAATTTGGGCCTTTGCACTACCAAAATTTACAAAGAGCAAAAGTGCACGCACTAAAGCAAAACTCAGGTCACTTTGACCGAGCTATGGATTTAACTGCTGAATCCATTCCAGAGTTACAATGGTGGACAAGGAACATTAGGCTCAGTTCCAGTCCCATAATAATCACCAACCCAGTATTAACCATTCAAACGGATGCCAGTGCTTTGGGCTGGGGAGCAACTAACATGCAATCCAGCACAGGGGGCAGATGGACTAATTCTGAATCATCTTGCCTACAGACACGGGGTATCAACTATTTAGAAATGTTGGGTGCGTTTTATGGTTTAAAAGCATATTCATCTAATACGCATCATGCACATGTCCGGTTGCAATTAGATAATACCACGGTGGTGGCTTATATCAACCACATGGGTGGTGTAAAGTCTATATCGTGTGACAAATTGGTCAACCTAATCTGGCAATGGTGTGTCGAAAGACATACTTGGTTATCAGCAACTTACCTACCAGGTAAGCAAAATACAGTGGCAGACACCAGGTCACGCAAATTTAACGATAACATCGAATGGATGTTAAATCCCAAAGTATTTGCCGAAATTACAAAGCAATATGGCACACCAGATATCGATCTATTTGCATCCAGGCTGAATCACCAGGTACCAACGTATGTCGCTTGGGAACCAGACCCTGAGGCAGCAGCAGTTGATGCATTCACGCTGTATTGGGGGAAAATGTTCGTTTATGCTTTTCCTCCCTTCTGCCTCATCAGTCGGGTATTACGCAAGATTCAATTGGATTCCGCTTCAGGAATCTTGATAACACCCGACTGGCCTACACAGCCATGGTTCCCAGTGGCCCTCGACATGGCTGTCGAAACACCGTTGGAATTCCCCAGCAGTCCGGAATTATTAATCCACCCAGTGTCAGGCATTAGTCACCCGTGCCATGACAGAGTCAATCTCCTCGCTTGCAGATTCTAAAAAGACCTCTACTGGGCCTGGGACTGTCTGAGGACGCCATCAACATGATGACCGCATCCCACCGGGAGTCCACCAGGAGACAATACCTGACCAACATAAGGAAATGGGAACGGTATTGCTCCAAAACAGGAACTACCTACACTACAGCGACACCCACCAGTGTTGTGGAGTTCCTGGTTGGATTACATCGGGAAGGACTCAGCTACAGCGCCATAAATACAGCCAGGAGTGCGTTGTCAGCTTATTTGGTTCCAGCAGCAGGACAACTGGCTTTCGGGTCCCATCCACTATTAATCAAAATCATGAGGGGCATTTTTAATACTAACTCCCCCAGACCAAGGTACACTCAGATCTGGGATGTCAGCATTGTGCTGACGTACCTTAGGGGATGGCCACCGCCCAGGGCACTCACGCTGGAACAACTTACACTGAAATCCGTCATGCTCATGGCACTAGTGTCAGCTCAAAGGGTACAGTCCCTCCACCTTCTGAGGCTGGACAGCATGACAGAGTCATTGGACTGTTTCACATTCCATATTCAGGGACTGGTCAAACAAACTAGACCAGGTACCACGCCTCCAGTCATGGAGTTCTGGGCATATTCATCTGACCCACGGCTGTGTGCCAAGACCCATCTCGCCAATTACATAGACACAACATACAACTTAAGAGGGAGAGAAAAAGCCTTATGGATAAGCCACAAGAAGCCTCATGGTCAGGTGACGAGCCAAACCATCTCAAGGTGGCTCAAGCAGGTGCTTAAGTCCGCGGGAGTCAATACTAATATTTACAAATCTCACTCCACCAGGGCTGCATCTACGTCGGCGGCTAGTCGAATGGACGTGCCTATGGACCATATTCTGGCCAGAGCAGGATGGTCCTCGGAAAGAACTTTCCAAAGGTTTTATAATAAGCCGCTGGCGCAACCTGCTACATTTGCAGACAGAATTTTAGAGTCTGCAGATAATATTTAATTTAAGCCCTGGGGAGCTCTCTGTTTTTTGTTGTCATTAATAAACCTTTTTTGTTCACAAACAGGTTCTTGATTGCGATAACATACTTCCTCCCTCTAAGGTCTTCAGACAGTGAGTGAAGCATGAGCTGGTACACGGTTCGGAATCACAGAGCTTTGAAGTCTTCACGTAGTCACTCACGTGACTCCGAAATAAAATAGTAAGATTAAACGAGAACTTACCAGTTCGAAGTTTGATCTGTATTTTATGAGGAGTTACGATGAGGGATTACGTGCCCTCCGCTCCCACCCTCTATTATACAGATCAACTGGTAATTAAGTTCTTATTTTTTCTTTACTATATTTATTTCAATCGTTGTGTTTTTTCTGTGAATCCACACCGCTGCTTTGAAGAATGTCGCGCATACGTGCTGGACGGGGTCTTCACGTAATCCCTCATCGTAACTCCTCATAAAATACAGATCAAACTTCGAACTGGTAAGTTCTCGTTTAATCTTACTATTTTAACACATGCCTGCCTTGTTAGGTGGTGGCTGCTGAGGTATGAGAACCGGTTTATGTCTTGTCATGGAGCCTATTGTTGGGCGGGAATGATGCACAGTGGGACTGCTAGGCAAACTAGCCTTTGTTGTAAGAAACAGTCTGAAAGCACACTTTCATTTATTTTATTCTGAGGATAAACAACACTATTTTAAACGTTAAATTAATAGATTGATTTGCAGCAGTATTTAAACTGTTAAAATATCTGGACTTCAAATGCAAGCATTCATTTTGGTTGATATTATTGATTAAAACAATGACTGATTTTGATGGCTAAACTGATTAATGTTCAATGATAGCACGTTCCATATGAGCATGTGTTCTTTGTAGCAGAGATGATGACGATATGTCGGACAAGCAAATTTTAATTTGCATCAACCAGGACAAGTATATGCACAGGCACTTCAGTTTAGCCTGACATCAATGGTGGGGAAGATGCTGGAGTCAATTATAAAAGATGAAATAGTGGCACATTTGGATAGCAGTAACAGGATCGTTCCGAGTCAGCATGGATTTACTAAGGGGAAATCATGCTTGACGAATGTTCTGGAATTTTTTGAGGATGTAACTAGGAAAATGGACAAGGGAGAGCCAATGGATGTAGTGTGCCTGGACTTTCAGAAAGCCTTTGAAAAGGTCCCACATAGGAGATTAGTGGGCAAAATTAGAGCACATGGTTTTGGGGGTAGGGTACTGACATGGATAAAAAATTGGTTGGCAGACAGGAAACAAAGAGTAGGGATTAATGGGTCCCTTTCAGTTTGGCAGGCAGTGACCAGTGGGGTACCGCAAAGCTTGGTGCTGGGACTGCAGCTATTTACAATATACATTAATGATTTAGATGAAGGAATTAAAAGTAACATGAGCAAATTTGCAGATGACGCAAAGCTGGGTGGCAGTGTGAACTGTGAGGTGGATGCTATGAGGATGCAGGATGACTTGGACAGGTTGGTGAGTGGGCATATGCATGGCAGATGCAGTTTAATGTGGATAAATGTGAGGTTGGTGGCAAGAACAGGAAGGCAGATTATTATCTGAATGGTGTCAAGTTAGGAAATGGGGAAGTACAACGAGATCTGGGTGTCCTTGTTCATCAGTCACTGAAAGTAAGCATGCAGGTACAGCAGGCAGTGAATAAAGCTAATGGCATGTTGACCTTCATAACAAGAGGAGTTGAATATAGGAGCAAAGAGGTCCTTCTGCAGTTGCACATGGCCCTTGTGAGACCACACCTGCACTATTGTGTGGAGTTTTGGTCCCCAAATTTGAGGAAGGACATTTTTGCTATTGAGGGAGTGCAGCGTAGGTTCACGAGGTTAATTCCCGGGATGGCGGGACTCATATGTTGAATGAATGGAGCGACTGGAATTTAGAAGGATGAGAGGGGATCTTATTGAGACATACAGTATAAGAATATTAAGGAATTGGACACGCTAGAGGCAGGCAACATGTTCCCGATGTTGGGGGAGTCCAGAACCAAGAGCCACAGTTTTAGAATAAGGAGTAGGCCATTTAAAATGGAGATGAGGAAAAACTTTTTCACCCAGAGAGTTGTGAATCTATGGAATTCTCTGCCTCAGAAGGCAGTGGATGCCAATTCTCTGGATGCTTTCAAGAATTAGATAGAGCTCTTAAAGATAGCAGAGTCAAGGAATATGGGGAGAAGGCAGGAATGGGGTACTGATTATGGATGATCAGCCATGATCACAGTGAATGGCGGTGCTGGCTCGAGGGCCGAATGGCCTACTCCTGCACCTATTGTCTATTGTCTATTGTCTATTTATCTAGATTATGTTATCAGTGTCATTATGACATATTGAGGGCCTTGGTTTGTTTTTCTTTCTCAGTAATAAGCAGTTCTATCATTTTTATATCATGGAACCAACCAAGCTTCTGTACCATATATTGTGAAGTCCTGATATTTTTTTGAGCAAAATCACTAAGTTCTTAATCGTCTCAGTTTAATATGGAGTACACATATTTGATACCCAAGTCAAAGTATAATTTTAATATTTCAGAAAATATTTCAGATGCTGAAATCATTCCAGTTAGAATCCTTCTTGATCAAACGATGCTTTCCGGAGTAAATATTTATGTGATAAATTACTTTAGTGAGACTGGATCTTTCTTCATTAAGTACGTTGTAAATACATATTTAAAGGTGTCCGGGAGAGGAAATTGATAAGGAAATGTATTAAACTTGATTTCTGACCTTTGAACATGATTTTGTTAGGTTTGCCTCAAGTGAAGCAAAGCTTTCTCTTCTAAGATGGGTTAGGCAACACAATATATGAATTGCTTGGAAATGGATTCAAAATGGTCCAAGTTTCCTTTTGCCAAGAGTCTGACTGGTGAAGATCTACAAGGATGTACCACAAACATGGGAAACTGAATTTGTAACTAACTCCCTCAGATAAAAAAGGAACTGATAAGAGGCTATTGGTACAGCAAGGGGGTATTAATCAGGCAACAAAATATCCAGCAAGAGAGAAACTGTTTGCCTGCTCTTTTTGACAGAAATCAGAAGGTTTAGGTTTATTACTATCATGTGTACTGAGGGATAGTGAGGTATACTGAAGCTAGTAAGAATTAAGTATTTTCTATTATTTCCATCCTATGATTAGAAAAAAACGCTCCATTACGATGCTGAATGTTTCCAGAATGACATTCTTGAATGTAGACCCAAAGAGCTGGAGTCAGGCAGCATCTATGGAGAAATCTCCAGACATCCTGCCTTACCCACCATTATTCCAGCACTTTGTGAGGTTTTTTTGTAAGCCAGCATCTGCAGTATCTCATTCTTGAATCTACCTTGTCAAAGGGTTTATGATTCCATAAAACCCACACCATGTTCTTCTAAACTCGAAAGAGCAGAAAATCAGTCTATTTAATTTCTTCTCATCTGGAAAAAAAATCCCTTTCCTATAATCCATCCAGTAAAACATCATTGCATTCTCTCAATCACAAGTACACTTTTTCTTTGGAAGGAGAACAGACATGTATGCAATATTCCACAAGAGTTCTGTCATTTCAGTAAGATTTTATGCTTGTGCTCACATCATCTTTCAATAAAGGTCATAGTAATATTTGTCTTCCTAATTGGTTGATGTGCCTGCTCAATAATTTTATGATTTATGTATAAAGCTGCCCGAGTACCTCTGATCATCAATGTTTTTCGTCACTTGCTGTTCAAAGAAAAACACTAAGTACTGGAGTAACTGAGCGGGTTTGGCAGCATCTCTGGAAAACATGGATAGGTGATGTTTCTGATCAAGTCCCTTTGACAGACTCCTGTGAGTGGCTGGGGACGGTGAGGACCTGAGGCAGTGGCAGCTTCAGTGGTTCCAGCCTGTGAAAGTCTGAGTTAGTGGGCCAGACCCCTGAGCAGTCAGAGAGGTGGTGAGGGTCGGTACTGCGTCTTCCGGCAGCGATAGTGTTCTGGGTCTTGGCCTCATTTAAAATTGTTTAGAGTTTAGAGATACAGCATGGAAACAGGCTCTTTTGGCCACAAAGACTATGCTGACCATCCATCACCTGTTCAATCTAGTTCTGTTATCACACAATTTTCTTCCATTCCCCACACACTAGGGGCAATTTACAGAGGCCAATTAAACTACAAACACATGTATCTTTGGGATGTGGGAGGAAACCGGGGCACCCAGAGGGACCCCATGCGGTCACTGGATGAAAATGTATTCAAGAGAGAAGTATTCAAGAGAGAGTTAGATATAGCTCTTGGGGCTAACAGAATCAAGGGATATGGAGAGAAAGCAGGAACAGGGTACTGATTCTGGGTGATCAGCCATGATCATATTGAATGACTGAGCTGGCTCGAAGGGCCGAATGGCCTACTCCTACTCCTGCACCTGTTTTCTATTTTTCTATGTTTCTAAAATGCAAACTCCGCACAGTCTTCGCCACTGTGATGCAGCAGTTCTACCAATTGCGCCACTTTCCTATTTTCTTAACGACAATGGATGACCACACATTTGTATCATCAGCAAAATTGGATATGTAATGCTTTGTCCACGTCTTTGATACAATTTGTGACCTGCTGCATCCCCAGCATGATCGCTGCAATACCCCACTAGTTAAAGTGGAAATTTGTATAATTTGCTTATAACTTTGGTCGGTGGTAACTAGTCATGGTCTCTTGTCCCCATAGCTAATCTTTCAAGATGAGAAGCAGATTGGCCCCATAGCAGAAGCGTCCACATCGCGGGGCTGGAAACTGGAAGTGTCCTGTGCTAATTCTGCTACCACCATCGTCTACTGTACAAGTGATGGCTCCCACTGATTGTCGCTGGAGGCTTGTGTCCCTTTCAGGACGGACGATGACAGTGATGTAACATTTGAAACATGGATGACGGACACGAAAGAAGAAGTAGCAGATTATCAGGTTGAGGGGATTTGTTATTTTTCCATGCTGTTAAGATCGATTTACATTAGTGTTTTTCAGTAAGTCCTTCTCTCAAGACATGTTATTCTAAAATTTCCTAAAATTTCCTAAAAGTTTATGATTGTATTCATTCAAGAATAATTGTTTGGGACAATTTGATTGTTTAATTTCTCAGCTGTTACTTTATTCTTGAATACAACCTCTTATGAGACATTCTGTAAGGAAACCAGAGGAACTAATGCTCAAGTTATTTACATATCTAGAGAAGCTGTTGATGCCAGGTTCCTCGGTGAATAGATTAGTGAGTCACTGGACTCCGCTCACATTCCATTTTCACTTTCTTTATCAATTGCATGGTTTTCCTTTGCTGAATACTTGCACTTCTGCACATAACCTTTAATGTTTCATCTTGTACTACCTATAGTTATTTTGTTAGTCGTGGCTGGACCACTTAAAGAGAAGCTTATTTGTTGTAAGCAGACGATGAAGAGAAGATTTAAAAAATGAAATTGGATGCCAGTTAAGAACAGTGAGAAGGAATGACTGAATGGCAAAGAAAAAAAACAATAGATGTCAGTGAAGTTGACTTGTACGGAAATGATTTGAGAAAGAAACAAGGAAAAGCTCTGCATGTTGGTCTATGGAAGAAATGGCTAGATGTTCTAGAAATGGCTAGAAGTTCTTTGACTGGAGGAAGAGGAAGTTTTTTTGTTTTTTTTAAAGGAAAATGCAGATGGGATTACCAGCACAAAGAGGTAAGGAAGATTGTCAGCCTGTGGAATGGGTGAAGGCACAGTCTCAGGGATGAGAGTTTCAGGGTGCATAGTGGGATGGATACTTAATAATTGGATGAGAAGGAGCAGAACCATCTTGAGCTAGAGATGATAAGTGGTACCAAATTGAATTGGATGAGATAGAGGAAGTTTATCTTAAACTAAGTTGGGCAGAACCAAATGTAACCAGAACTGAATGAGGAAGGGAAAAACTATTAACAGGAAAGTTGTCAAGTGGATGGTGCATTTTGTCAGAGGCTGAGGAATAGTATTAATGACTTTTAATGACTATAGTGTAGGAAAATAACTGCAGATGCTGGTACAAATCGAAGGTATTTATTCACAAAATGCTGGAGTAACTCAGCAGGTCAGGCAGCTTCTCGGGAGAGAAGGATTGGGTGACGTTTCGGGTCGAGACCCTTCTTCAGAATGAACTATATATGATGGAACCCTACCCTTTTGTGATCTGGGCATCGTAAGGTCCTATGATTTTCACATCTTGTTGGAGTCCTGTGCCTTTGGGGACTGCTCGATTAAATACTTGGATATGGGATGTGTGAATGATGGGTGTGGTGGTATGGTTTGTGAATTGAAAAAAAACCCCAATTTCTGACTTGGGAATTTCCTTTTTTTTATATTATGCATTGTGAGATGAAAATTTGCTTCCAAGTAATGTGTCTTTCATGCTTTCAAAATGAGATCAGTCCACTTATTTAATTTCCTCCACTGACACTCACCCCCACACACCTCCACCCAATCTCGACCACTCATCTCCCCCACCAAGAAACTTCTTGTTTTCTTTTGTCACATGATTCTAAACAAGTCCGTTCCCCTGTAATCAGTGACAGGGCACATTGCCAATGATTTATTTTGGCGACTTGCTTAATGCTTACTGACTTTCTTGGGTGGATTATGCCTGCAGTATTCAGATAATCAGCTTTACTGAAAAAGCTGGAAGACGGGTTCAAGTCTGGTATTAGGTTTTGGAGGTTACACACTTTTTTACTTGATTTCTGTCCAGATTAGATTAAATCAGAATCTTTATTCAGGAAGCTCTCCTATTGTGTATTGTGTAACGTGCAGCGTGACTTAAAAAAAGTAGAACTATCATTCTTATCTTTTTTTTTGTTCAAGGAGCAAGAAGTCAGCATGCAGCACTTTGTTTCTGTCAAAACTTGAGGAATCATTTTCTTCCATCTTTTACACTTCAACCTTTTGGTGAACTGGGATATTAAAGGAAACTGCAATTCCCAGGCTGTGCATTCCCCCTCTTTTGAAATCTCTTTGATAACTTTTCCATTATTCCAATGACTTTTCTTTTATAAAATCGCTGCTTCCCAACATTTTGGACACCTCCTTCTTTTATATCCTGTTTCTGTTTAATCTTCATTTTTGTTTCATTATGTCTCTGTAAAATCCTTGAAAAGAATTTCTACTTTATAGATGCAAAACAAATGCAATTTTTGTTGCTAACCAGCTTTACTGCAAAATTTCAGGAATAGCTGCTGGATTTTAATCTTGCTTCATAATAACAGGACAGTGAATTGAGAGTGAGCAACACCTTCCACCCCATCAGCCAGCATATCCAACAAATCATCCTCCAACATTTCCGTCACCTACAATGGGACCCCACTACTGGCCACCTTCCCATCCCCTCCCCTTTCTGCATTCCGCAGAGACCGTTCCCTCCGTAACTCCCTGGTCCACTCGTCCCTTCCTACCCAAACCACCCCATCCCCGGGCACTTTCCCCAGCAACCGCAGGAGATGCAACACCGTCCCTTTACTTCCCCCCTCCACTCCATCCAAGGACCCAAACAGTCTTTCCAGGTGAGACAGAGGTTCATCTGCACCTCCTCCAACCTCATCTATTGTATCCGCTGTTCTAGATGTCAACTTCTTTACATCGGCAAAACCAAACGCAGGCTCAGTGACGTTTCGCTCAACACCTTCGCTCAGTCCGCCTTAACCAACCTGATCTCCCGGTGGCTGAGCACTTCAACTCCCCCTCCCACTCCCAGTCTGACCTTTCTGTCATGGGCCTCCTCCAATGCCATAGTGAGGCCCACTGGAATTTGGAGGAACAGCACCTCGTATTTCGCTTGGGCAGCTTGCAGCCCAGCGGTATGAACATTGACTTCTCCAACTTTAGATAGTTCCTCTGTCCCTCTCTTCCCCTCCCCAGTTCTCCCTCTATCTTCCTGTCTCCACCTATATCCTTCCTTTGTCCCGCCCCCCTGACATCAGTCTGAAGAAGGGTCTCAACCCGAAACGCCACCCATTCCTTCTCTCCTGAGATGCTGCCTGACCTGCTGAGTTACTCCAGCATTTTGTAAATAAATACCTTCGATTTGTACCAGCATCTGCAGTTATTTTCTTACAACACCTCAAATGTTGTCATTTCAATTTTCTTTGTTTACTGTGCAGGGGAATTGCATCAACACAGTGCCATGAATAGTCCAAGGGCTCTGAACTGTTTGATGGATGGCCAAATGAATTTGCAACATTAGAGCGGAAAGGAAACTGTGGAGTGAGTAAAAAATTGTGATTTAATTCATTTAATTTTTGACCCTGCTGTTTTGTGGCCATATTCCAACAAATGTGCATATATTGTTACCAGGAATAAAAGGTTTTTGGCTAACATTTCTAACTGTTACAAGGAATTGGATATGGTGACTTTGCAAAGCCTCTTGCTTCATTTGTGTACAGTATTGACAAACAAGCCCTTTTCCAGTCCTCCCCCCTCCATAAAGGAACTATGTTTACAAATCCTATTTTTTAATAAATGCTGTTAATGAAAAGTATAAGTTACATTTGTAATTTGGCCAGTGAGTAACTGAGGCAGCAACATGGCTTCAAACAATAGAAGGGGGAGACAAAAAAAAACTTGACTGCCATTTTTCCACCACTTTGAATTGTAGCCATCAAAAACATGGCGTCCGCTGTGTGCGTTGTTGAGGTGGGGGTGGGAAGAAGGTGCTGAAACCAGTAGATATGATTGTTACAGAGCTCTATTGGCAAGTTAAAATGTAATGCATTTGGCCACAGTCAAAATGCAGAGTTCTTTCTACATTGCACCATTCAGCCATTATTAACTAGACAAGCTATGACTTGGGCAGAGATTCTAGGGTGCACGACTATCTGTCGAGCAGCCAACAATAACTTGCTTCAGGCTTGAATAGTGGCTCATTTATGAAAAGGAACTTTTTAAATGTAATCTCCAAATTTACTGTTGTCATTCTATTTTGAAGCTGTTCAGTTTCACTGAGAGCTGGTTTAAGGACCAGCTTATTAAAAAATGTGACAAACAAAAGTCTATGGAGGCTGTTTCTTTCTTAGAATTTAACAGCAACAATGCATATGCATATGAATTAAGGGCAGAAATAGGCCATTCGATACTTGAGGCTCATCTACCATTGAATACAAAGTG
Source organism: Rhinoraja longicauda (assembly GCF_053455715.1). Classification (NCBI taxonomy): domain Eukaryota; kingdom Metazoa; phylum Chordata; class Chondrichthyes; order Rajiformes; family Arhynchobatidae; genus Rhinoraja; species Rhinoraja longicauda. The sequence continues at coordinate 21,012,699 of NC_135967.1, forward strand.
ACTTGATCTGATTGTAACTTTATAATCCCCTCTTTCTGTGCTAACATTCACCCTACTAATCTAGAATCCTGCACCATTAAAACTCTGCAAAATAAGAGCCCACATTAATTGGTTCTAAAGATTTCTAACCCTTTGAGATTTATAAAAAACTTATCTCTGGCTTAAATGGGCAACAATTATAGAAAACAGGCATATGATCGATGGGAGACTATAGGTCAGCTGAAATCAATAGCCTTTATTTTTCACAATATTAAACATTCTTGTTGTTGGCCTCCATCTTAAGCATAGCCAGAGACTGGTGAATATTAGTTGTGGAATTTTGGTGGGTTAAATGACTTGTGAACAAAACCCCCTGACTTTCCTTTCATTTACACCTTTATCCACTAAATATTTGTACCTCTGAAATGCTAAGGTGCCTCAGCATAAATGGGAATACAATTGGTGGTGATATTTATTTTGGATTGCTACAATTTCTTATGGAAGTTGAAAAGGAGTTTTCAATCTAAGAAGTGTTAATTTACATTGGAGGAATTTGAAATTTTGAAGCAGAATTAGGGTTATCATGAGCACCACCTCATGTGGAAGCAGAGTATGTTACTCAGTTTTTTATACAATTGAAATTTGTTATTTCTGGAAAATCTGAGTCCTATTGCATCAGTCTGAAATTCAACCAGTTTCTGTCTTCGGTTACTCTTATGATCCTGGCTCTATCCATGTCATGGTGCATATGATGATGGAATCACATTTGTTGGATACGCCTCAGACAACATGGTCTTCAAACTCCAAACTGGGAGAGCTAAAATGAGTCCATCAACATCCCAAATCTCCAAGCATCCCTCCCCCACTATCTCCCCCTGACTCTGCAATACCCTTTACTTCGCTACTTGTTCTAATATCTTCAGTTCCAACAAACCATTAATCACATTGCCACCTCCACTGCCAGTTATCTGCCAGTCTACAATTATCATCCCACTCCCCTTGCCTACAGTTATCGACCAATTCCAAACTTTTGCTGCTTCTGATCCAAACACTGAGAACACATGTTTCTCCCCCTCATCAAATATTAAGCTCCATTGTTTGTGGTACAATTTTTCCACCATTGTCTAGGTCTTGGGAACAACTGAAGTTTACCCCATGAACCAACAACAAATCTCCAAGTTGTTGATCCCCCACATCATTGTCATTCCAAGCCTGACTAATAGATGCACTAAACTTTTGTCTACCTCTTCAGCCTGGAATATGTTGTGACAACATTTGGATTAGTACTGCATTTGGAGGTAGGGACTGGCTGCTGGCACCCACAATTTATATTAGATGAACCTCCAACACAACCAAATTACCTGCATAAGCTAAAATAGTTTATTACACAGTTATCAATATTAAGAATAAATAAATGCCCTCAACCTGGGCAATGTGAAGAATCAATCAGTAAACAGTTGAAAGTTATGATGTGTTACTTACAGGCCAGCAGTCTGTAAGGGTTATCAGCCCAGCATACCCCTCTATTCTCAAACCAGTTGACTTTAATTAGCTGAAAGTTAAACCTCAATGTCACATCTTTCTCAACATTTTCTTTGTGCATTTCTTTTTTGCACTGAGTACAGTTCTATGAGCACCTGTGAGCAAGGAACATGAGCACCTGTGAGCAAGGAACATGAGCACCTGTGCAGATTAGCTGGGCTGCAATGTCCGTTTCTGTTTTCCATTCCCTAAAATGAACAAGTGAAAGGCCCACTTCACAAGTGCAAAATTAAACAATAAAGGCTACTTGATTTTGGTCAGATATCTGCTTGATAAGGCTATCATAATCAGAATGAGCAAACTCTGGACAACCGAAGTAATTAGAATTTCCGTTTGTCACCAGCAAAAGTGCATAAAATGACACAGATGATGCTTGGTTCCCAAAGTAGCAACACTCTATATATTGATAGAGCATCTATGATGAACAATGATTAACATAGAATATATCTGTTATCTTCCTTGAGTGCTATCTGAGCTAACCCTCCATTTTCTATTTTTGCAGTAGGAATCTTCCCATGTTAATGTTCTTACCAAGGTGTACATTTCCCTTCCTGACCAAAACATAACACAGGAGATGTTGGAAGCAATTTTGCAAACTTCCAATTGCTTCCCATCTCTGATTTGAAGGTTATCATTGCTGATCTTCAGCTTCACGGGTATTTCGATCCCAGAAATTGGGTCATCTGTGATGACGGATGCACATTAGTTCCAACATCTGAATTTGGGATGTGATTCTGTTCCACTGCGTTTAATTTGCACCTTTTTTTGACCAATGAGAACGTTGATGGCATGGCTATTTAGTCCAGGGTGGATGATGGCAGGGGTAAGTTGATGGTGGGAATGGTGTTGGCATGTTGTCAGATGAGAAATAGCAAATTCCCATGTTGAGAAGTTTTGCTCAGGATTGTTCTGGGCTGTTCGGTTCCACTCCATAAGACTTTTGAAAGTTTTGAAAATGATTAATGTGACATAGAAACATTTTGTTGGCTGTCTAATCTCTGATGGCAGGAAATAATGGAACCTTTGGATGCAACGGGCATTTACCAAAAAAATGGTATTAATATCATCATGAAATTGGAAGAAAATCTTGGGTTCCAGTTCATTTTTAATGATTAATCAGTTTACATGATATAACAATGATATTTTACAAATAATAATACAAAAACCTGTCCTGCTAAGCATTTTTAGAATGTCTTGGTTTAAAAGAATAAAATAATGAAACTTCATTGCAGGAATCCTGGCAGGCAATTTAGCAAACATAACACATTGCAAAATGTTTAGTTGTACATTGTGAATATGAAATAAATGCTTCATGCGTGAATATTTAGTGAACTTAATGTAGAAAACGTGAGATAAAATAAAAAGTACAAAGGAACATCATTGCTGTTAACAATTAATAATGGACATAACCTAGCAGTTAAAAGTTGGGACATAAATAATGAGTCCATTAAAAAAATAATCTGTAGACATTGAGCTTTTCTCTTGCATATTGCCCATGTTATGCCTATATTACCAGATAGGAATATCTGTTTGGAGACTGTTAGCTAACTGCTTCAAAATGTAATCCCAGTTACCAATTGTGTATCTCCTTTTCATATATTTTGAGCATACCTGATGCAATCCTCTGCAAATGCCTGAAAGTACATATTCATTTTTAAGTAGCACAGTGTTCATATTCAGATTTTATTTAATTCTGTGATGACTAATCCATGAAAGTGTTAAACACTTTAACCTGTAGGTAAAATTAAAAAGAAAACTGTACTAAATTTGATATTGATATTTAACTCATTCTTAGTATTCCATTTAACTCGTTCTTAGTATTCCAATGGAGAATAGCAGTATGCAAGAACACATGGAATAGAGAGCTAAGCATTCTGTCTGCTTTTCCAAACTTATCCATTAGAGAGAGCCGGCATCTGAGACATAAAAGTAGCAAATCAGCAATTGATCAATGTCGACAAAACATCTGCTCTTCTATAATATATTACATGTGCTGAAGTGCTGGTGATGAAATACAACAAAGCTAAGCTCTTCAGTACTGAAAATCTGAGGTATTAAGTTGGGTACAGGCTTTCTAGATGCACTATTCTCATACTTCTTAAAGTGATCAGAAATGGATGAATCCTGAAGACAAGTGAAAAGCAGAAAACAATTACAATTACCTGCAGCATTGATCCTGTAAAATCCACACGGAAGATACTTTTAAGGTCCATAGTTCCGACTAATAAGATCTTTAGTCTGCTAAAAAGGAGTAGTGTGCTTGCTTCAGCTGCGTCTGAAAGTGTCAATGCTGCAGTGTAGCAGAAATTCCTGCTTTTGATGCTAGCAGCTGTAGGTGGGGCTACCAGCATTTTAGCCTTTTGTTTTTAAGGGAGGCACACAATCCAGGAAACTGGCAGCAATAGCTCCCTGTCTAGTTTGTCTTCATTATTCATTGCACTTGAACTTTTACAAACTTCACTGATGTTTCAATCATCATTTGAACATAATCAATATGTGTAAAATACCACTTGTGTTTGGGTGGTATTGCAAAATTTCATGAAATATTCATGCAAAAAACTATTTAATAAACTAAATAAATTTGGACCCTGTAATTATGCTGTGTGCTACCAGTATGTGAATTTGACTGATCTTTCCGTCAGTATTACTTCACCAGTGGCAATTATAAGTTGAGTCATGTCAGGTTTATTCTCATGTGCACAGGTACACTGAGGTACAGGTACTATGGAAATCACAGGCAGATAGAATCAGGTAACACACAAAAATCATAAATTATACACAAATTGCAACAAAATCTTACAAAACAGTGAAAATATAGACAAATACTGTGCAAAAACTGAGGCAAAAAATAATAAGAAAAATATCATAGTCTTGAAAGAGGAGGTCCATAATGTTTCGCTGTTGGGGTAGGATCAGGGTTGCACAGGTTGGTTCAAGTACCTGATAGTTGTAGGAAAGTAGCTGTTCCTGAACCTGGTAATGTGGAACTTTGGGCGTCTGTATCTCTTGCCCAATGGTAACAGCGAAAGAGGACATGGACGAATGGCTCTTTGATGATAGATGCCAACTTTTAGAGGCAGTGCCTCATGTAAATGCTTTTGATGGTGGAGAGGGCTGTGCCCATGATCCGAGTCCAACATTCTCTGCAACCTGACACAAAATGTTGGAGTAACGCAGCATCTCTGGGGCTCATGTTGTCGACCTCCCTGTGGTGAGCTCTGCCAACTGACCTCTGTCAGGCGAACGACAACAAACAGAGACAGCAGAAGCAGGTTCATAAATTCTGCTGCCTCAAACGCAAGAAGAAGTCTGGAGAGAAGGAATGGGAATCTCTCCAGAGATGCTGCCTGGCCCATTGAGTTACTCCAGCATTTTGTGTCTACCTTCGATTTAAACCAGCATCTGCAGTTCTTGCTGGGTATTTATGTTTGTTTGCTTCTGCTTGTCATATTAAGCCGAGAAAAGTGCAAATCACAAAGAAACTGACTGGGACTATCATTGGCTGGGAGGCACACAAATGAAGAAAAATGAAAACTGAATTAAAATAGAAGCATTGGGATACAGCTGTCAAGAAAAAAAAGTGGAATGTGTAAATGGATTCAGAATTGGAAATAAAAAGCATGAAATCAATTTGGACAGAAGATGGACACTGTACGGGGATCACTGGGCGGCACGGACTTGGAGGGCCGAAAAGGCCTGTTTCCGGCTGTAGATATATGATGATGATGATGATGGACAGCAGCTTGTTTACATTCATTAGCAAAGGATGCACCAATTTGCACTATGGCCTGACATAAAGGCCAGCCTAATATTTGGCCAAACAAGGTAGTAAACAAACAAAGTTAATCCCTTGCAGTAAAAAAAATTTTAAAGATACGTTTAATACCTAAATGATTCAGGAAGAATCCGACAACTGATGGATTATGAAGGAACACAAATCAACATCAATCAACTTCCAACAATTGTTTTGTGCAATCTGAAGCATATCCTTCATTTAAAAAAATACAATGCTGAGTGAACTATAAAACATCTTAAATTATGTCCTAAGATGCAAAAGATGCCACTTTGTTAGTACTATATTAATGTTATCTATCTAGTTAAATGTGTAGAATCAACCTTCACTATTTTATTCTCCTCCTTTGTCCTCTTTTCTAAATGATTATTTGTCAAAACTTTTTAAAATATGTTCTGCCATAATTTCATCAAAGCCCATCTGTCTGATTGTTCTCCAGCACTTAATTCAGTGATCAAGTAATTTTCTCATTTACTTCATTGTCGATCTTTGGAGTGAGATAATTTCCTTTCAAAAGTATAACTAAAGTTTAAAATATAATTTATTCACATTTGTTTCATATTGCACATGAAGAAATTGTTTTAGAAAAACTATTTGCGGCACGGCCTCTTTGATTCTGTCATCCTATGTGGCTGATTCACACTGTTCTTCACTGATGGACTCCAACTTGAGCACTGTGAAATAGGTTGGTTGCTCACTAGAGCAGTTCCTAAATGCCTAATCAATTCAACCAATAATTCTTTTTATTTCCATGCCAGCAAAGATGTGTTTCCACAACACAGAATAAAACCAATTAGCTCATGACAGATCAGTATAGATGAAAGATCTGCATTGTGATGTGCATATACTGTATTTCAAAACACCTTCCTCCTTGTTCTCTATGCCCAGGTCCTTTCCAAACCTGATTGGACTTTTACAGTTGTAAACTACAATAGGATCAGGTAGGAGGTTGGCAATTTCCACAGCTGGGGTGCTCAATGAACCAACTAGTGGAAACAATAGTTCTTATGGGGTAAAATGTAAAGTGACATTGGATACTGAACTAAACCCTCAATGAAGTGAGTAAAAAAAATCAGGTGAGGCATATTTTAACAACATCCATGAACACAGAAGCTGTATGTAAATATTAGTTGGTGTAATTCTACAAATCAGACAGAATAACAAAGCAATCGGCATGCAATTGTTCACTATAGGCAGCAGGGGAAATGCTTCATAGCATTTTATGGGATGCTATCAATGTTCACTTAAAGATAGGCTTACAGGGAATGGGTTCTGCCTCACAAATCTATTGCAATTCATCCAGGAAAGCCTCAATCAGCAGATGAGAGCTATGTAGTATCATTTATTTAAAATTGCAGCATGCATTGCAGAGCAGTCAGAATGTGTATTTTCAATATAATTGTTTTTGAAATTAATGTAGATTTGAAATGAATATGAAACTATCAGGGGAGGGGGGAGTGAAAAGCTGGAGATAAGCACTGGTTGAATATCAGAAAAGTTAGGAAAATGACAGTATGAGATATTATGGGAGAAACAATTAGTGCATTCGACATACCATGACCTTTCTTGTCACCGACCAATTCAATTTACGACAAAATATGTGCTTACACCAATCAGTTTCCAGAGGATTTTTTTCATTGTTCCACGCATTTTCATTTATTAAACCAGTGGGCTGTTTTCAAAACATGATACTTCTGGTCACAATGGACAAAGGTCTATTGTCTCCAAGAAGTATTAGATTACTTCTGTCTGTACGGATCCTCAGCCTGAGTAACAGTTATCTAACATTTTTGGAAAAAAGTCAACCAATATTCAATTGACCATGATATACCAATGTATGTATAGCATATATTAAAGTCCTCATTATGACACTTTTCAAATGTCGAACCGACAAGGCTAAAATGTTTGAAATTGAGGTATGGCTGTGTGTTAGGTTTACTGCTGCTATAGTGAGCTAGAGGCCTGGACTAATAATTCAGCTAATTTGAATTCAAATCCAACCTTGGCAATTAAAAATAAATGAATTCAGCTTAATTGCGCAATGTTATTGGAAAAAGTGAACATGAGATAGGAAGATAGTTATTAAAACCCGATTAGTCCAAGAGACCATCAAATCTTTTTTGATCTAATGAGCACATATGAGTCTCTAGATCGATAGAAGTGTGGTTGATTCTTAACAATCCTCTGAATGATAAAGGGTTTTTCAACTGTATATAAACTATTGGAATTAAAGTCAGAATAAACACAAAGGAACACTGAGCTGTGACTTTGGCTTTGCATCAGTATATAACAAAGCAAAGCCATAAATATCTCAGATAACTAAATTAAGAAATGGGTGAGGTTAATGGACTGGATTTTCATTATTTTAAGACACAAGGGATTGCAGATGCTGGTTTACAACAAAGAAACAAAAAAGTGCTGGAGTAAACCAATGGGTTAGGCAGCAGCTCTGAAGGATATATATAAGTGATGTTTTGGATCGGGAGTTTGAAGAAGGATCCCGACCTGAAATGTCACCTATCCATGTTCTCCATTGATGCTGCCTGACCCGCTCAGACACTCCAGTCCTTCATGTTTTTTTCCATTATTTTAACTTCTTTTAACACATTCAAATGATGTAACAAACTCCAAAGCAACCTGAAGATAGACACAAAAAGCTGGAGTAACTCAGCGGGTTAGGCAGCATGTCTGGAGAAAAGGGATAGGTGACGTTTCGGGTCAAGACCCTTCTTCAGACTGAGAGTCAGAGGAAAGGGAAACAAGAGATATAGTTGGTGATGTAGAGAGATATAGAACAAATGAATGAAAGATATGCAAAAATTGTTAGCTATTTTTTAGGTGAGAGTAAAGACAATGAGACTGAACGAGATGACATTGAAGCTGGCACGACTTGGGTGGGGGAGGGATGGAGAGAGATGGAGCTGAATGGTTTAGGGACTGGGTCTGTTTGTGGTAGTTGGCTCTCCATTTTGGTGTTTGCTTTCTTTTTTTTAAAGCTATTGTTTTAACCATCACTGTTTTCCATCTTGCACATATCCAATGTAGACATGCTACTTTAAAATGTGAACGTTCATAAAACAAAAGCAGTATCCAAATATTCATGGCATGATTCTGCCATTGAAAAAAATTACAATTAGAATTGAATGACAGTTTAACACAGACACCAGGGGAATTGACTTTATAAAGTTGTTCTCACTGCAGCAGGATCCGTCTCACAAAAGAGCGAAGCAACAGGTTGATATTATATTCATCAAGTCAAGTTGAGTTTATTGTCCTATGTACTGTACAAGTACAATGAGGTACAGATACAATGAAAATCTCACTTGCAACAGCATCACAGGCACACAGTCTCAGGCAAACACATAAACATGTAAATGATACATAAATTCTACACACATCTCACAAAATGCTGCAAAACAAGAGGAAAAGAAAAGAATGCATAAAAAGACATCAGTGCAAAACACAATTTAAAAAAAACCAAGTATATGTTAGTACAATAAATGGTCCATGGTATTTTATTATTGAGGGAGCATTAGGGATGTGTGGGTTCGTTCAAGAACCTGGATTATTGTAGGAAAGTAGCTGTCCCTCAATCTGATGGTGTGGGACTTCAGGCTCCTGTCCAAGGGGTTTGGCACAGATGATGACGATTCTTGATGGTTAATGCCACCTCCTGGATACTTTTGATGGTGATGATGACTGTGTCTGTGATGGACCAAGCTGAGTCCATCCCTCTCTGCAGCCTCTTGTATCCTCTGCATTCAAATTGCAGCATCAGGTCATGATGCAATTAGTCAGGATATTATGACATTGTATTATGACTTAGGATACTGGGTACAATATACCCAGTCATGTTGCCATCCAGTAAGAAAGATAAACCATGGTGTGCATTCAAGCATATCTGGCCTTGGACATCTTCAATCTTAACTTAAGATCAAATGAAGGCAAGCATGCGCTCGTAGCCCTCTGATATTACAATCTACTCTCCTCCCTTAAGATGATGAATAAATCTGCCACTTTAAGTACCATTTGGAGGAAACGGAAGGTACAAAAACAGGGGACGAAATGTTCTCTGTGTGAACATAATTAATCAATTTGTATTTCACCTTGGCCACTTCACATCAAAATAAAACCAAACTGTGTAGGTAATATTTTGTGGATAATCAGGAGCTATTGATGGAGAAACAAAGTTAATATTCAGATACATCAGGACTTAAAACAAAGGGTATTAGGGAGTAGTCATGTTTGCCCAGGTGACATGTTGGTTTCAGAGGTGGCTGGTTAATAGATGAATGAGGGCAGTTAAAGGCCTGTCCTACTTAGGCGATTTTTTAGGCGACTGCTGTCGACTGCCATAGTCGTAGCAGGTCGCCGAAAAAATGGTGACTGGACCCCCCCCCCCATGACAATGTCTGCGACAAGCTACAACAACCTACCATGTAATCGACGTCAAGATACGGCAAGCTACCGACAACTGGTGACGCAATCATCATGACTTAGGACGTCCACCAACGACCGCGCCTACGACAACCTACGACCACACTAGCGACAACCTCCGACAACTGAAGTCAACCTACGCCTACCCACGACAAGCTGCGACCCTATCGGCAACAACTGAAGACAATTCATGTAATTTTGGCCTCCGGTTTTGACGCCGGTACCTGTCTTCGGTTGACATAGGTAGACGTAGGTAGTCAGGAATGGAATTCACCAAAGTCAGCACCGGCAATAACCTACGTCACCTGGCGACAACCTACGACAGCACCTATGTCAGGAGACGTCAAGCTTCGATCATTGGCGTCAAACCAACAGTCGCCGAAATTTTTTTAACATTTCAAAATCCAGCGGCGACCAGACAAACGCTACGACTCTTTGGGAAATCAAATGCTGCAATGGCACCGGGTGAAAGGATTTTTGAAAGGCAAAAAAACTGCAGATGCTGTACATCTGAAATTAAAACAGTATTTAAATATTAAGCAAAAATTATTCCAGCATTTCCTACTTTTTTTCCAAAGATGTAAACTTGTAAAGTTGTATTTTTCACTTCTTGTCCCTCTTAATCTGCCTGCAGCCTCTGAAATGAATGATAGCACCAAATTCATCTAATGCCTCTCCCCATTACTTAGTGGGTACTCATTCTTTGGCTTCGTTCTTACCTTGGAGAAACAAGGAAGTGCAGGTGCTGGTTTTCAAAAAAAGACACAATGTGTTGGAGTAACTCAGCAGGTCAGGCACCATCTCTGGACAACATGAATAGCTGACGTTTCAGGTCAGAAGAATCCCAACCCAATATGTTACCTCTCCATGTGTAAGATTTGAGAAGTTTTCCCTCATTCTGAAAGCAACACCAAACCAAAAAGCTGCAGTTTGGACATTTTAAAGGGGAGACTGGGGCTGATAGCGGAGAAAGGCTGCGGTCAGTTTACCAAGGGATGTCACAATCTGTGGGTCCTAAAATGGCCGCAGGACCTTGTGACCAGCCACAAGAGCAAAAACCTTACAGCCCAGTCTCTAGGTTTCTGCAAAGCCACGGCCAGAACAATGGATGGGTATTGGCCATGCAGAAACCTGCGAAACCAGGTCGAAGTCCAGACACAGGGGCGCTGACATCAGCATACTCACAATGCCCCAAGCCGACCTACACAGTTAATCTCGTTAAGGGGGCACAATAGCCCATAGAAAACTACCTGGTAGGTGATGGGAAACCAGTTAAACCCATCACCTCACAACGAAATACCAATTAACACCGTCTGGCCATCCCCGGTACACCCGGACATAAGCGCAGATCAGAGAGAAAACTCATACATATCTTTTAAACAAAGAGATCCCAAGATCTGGCGGGAGATAGGACGGGCCAGAATTAGTATAACTGGCCACGACTTTTGGGTTTTAAACTCATGCAAAAACGAATGCAAGAAAGAAGTCAAACGGATGCAGGAGGAAGAAAAGACAGGCAAGAAGAAGCGAAGTGCAAGAGAGAGGAACCGGCACACAACTCGAGAAGAAATACTGCAAGAAAACCTACAAGGAACGCAAGAAATAGAAGGAAGAAACTCAGGGGACAAGCACGACCCTCACGGAAAGCAGCGGAGAAGCAGCACGAACAGCCAGTAACCCCAGTAATAGCCCCATGGTGAGCATGTACCCCAATCCTGCATATCCTGGACATAGTTTAGTGTAGAGGGGAGGGTGGTTTGAATAAACGTGGGTGTGTAAAGGAATATGTGTTGGTCAATTTTGCGATGTGTCGTACGTTCCCCATCTTACAGTCGTGTATATGTCTTGTAGAACTGTGCGTTTTAGAATTCAGAGTAAAAGGTATTCATGTATATGTCTTGTAGAACTGTGTGTTTTATGATTCATAGTCAAAAGTATTCATGTAATTCGGTATGTGTCTTATAGAACTGTATAAGTATTCATGGACAATTGTCCCAAGCGCTCAATAAAAGCCTTTTCCATTTAAACCCTGGTCTTCAAATCTGGTCTGGTTGAATTTTTCTGCACTATAAATGCTCCTGCATCTAAGTCCAGTGTCTAGAACCGTAGGGGGTGAGTGGGTCGAACCACTCACGGGGAACCAGCGGCCTGGTCAAGGGATCAGAGCAAGGCACGGGGACCTTAGGTCGGGCGAAAGCTCGGCGCAGAAACCCCTTACACATGTTCTACAGAGATGCTGTCTGACCCATTGAGTTTCTCAAACTCTCTATGTTTTTTTTCTTTTTTACCCACAGTGGTACCTTGGGCATTTCCTAAGGATCTATTCTTGGTCCCACTTACATGAGTTTCTTTCACATCATTATTCCAAAACATGTTGATGTTTACACTTGTGCACCAACACACATTTTAATCTCATCAGCACCTATCTTGTTCATCCACTATCAATACATTGTAAGAGCATGACAAATGAGAAGAAATTGTCTCCAATTACGTATTGGAAGCTCATAGACAGTGTCTTCAATCTCTGTCACAAACTCCATTCCCAAGGTACTAACTATATCCCTTTCCTTGGCAACTTAAGCAGACCTTTTACAATCTTGTGTTATGTTTGATCCTCAGTTGAGTCCCAAACCTAATTTCTCTGACGTTACTAAGGGCACTGATTTCCAACTTCATAACATCACCTGATTCCAGTCTTCTTTCCCTTTGTAAGTGGAGATTGTCGGGCGAAAGCTCGGCGCAGAAACCCCTTACAGATAATGGCGACCATGAAGGGACACTGGCAGCAGGACGATATTGTACCAGAAAAAGATTTTAAAACTAGGGATGTAATGGACGAGCGCATTGCATACTTTGTTTTTAGCAAGGTGAATATCACCAACCAATGGATGTGTGGTTTATTAGAGGACAAGCGCCCACTGGATGCAGCGATCCGGTGGACGGCCAGTAAAGCCCACAAGAAATCTGTAGAAAAGGCGGTCTGGCTGACCTGCTATAAAAAGCAGGTCCAGCTTTTGGACCGCGTGGTTGTGGCACAGGCAGCCCAGATCAGGGACCTTCAGGAGGAGGTAGAGGAGAAGGCTGCGGGTGGGCACCAGTTGATTGAGGCTCTGGACTCTTTAAACAAGGAGCGCCGGGTCGTGACCAACCGCCACAAGGCCAGGGTAGAGCTGATGGAGTGCCAGATCACTGAGGCTATGCGCAGTGAGGGCAAGCTCAGGGAGCAGTGCGCTTCCCTGAGCCACCAGCTGGAGACCCAGGAAGAGAACCTCAAGGGGGTTAGTGCAGCCTACAAAATGGTTTTGGAGGACAGGTCGGAAGGGGCCGACCACGGGGCCTGCCTGCAGGAGATAGAGGGTCTGCGGAGTGCTTTAAATAATGTAAAAGGGCTGGTCTATCTAATGAACCCCCCCAGCGAGCCAGTCGCTGGCGGTTGCGAAGGTCCAGGTTCCGGTCCCCAGGAAGACCGTGATGGCTTCGGCCCCCAGACTCCGCGATCCCCCTAGCTATGAGGCATCCTGGGAAAGGGGTAGTGTAGGAGAGAGAGAGAGAGGGGAGCTCCCGGTCGAGGACTCGGCACCGGCGCCCATGTGCCCGGTCCTGGAAACCAGACGGGGACCCACCGCGCTGAATGGGGACGCCGGACCCATTCAGAGCGAGATCGTGGTGCCCCACAGCTCCCAGCAGTTAAGAGCCATGATTGGGCATGTAGCAAAATTGTCCGAATCAGGGGACCCTTCACTGCATTTCAGAGAGATAGAGCAAACCGCCGCAATCAACGGTTGCGACGAGGGAGAACGGGCAAAATTGTTGCTGTTCTCCCTGGACAGCTCGATCCTCCAATGCCTCTCAGATGAGAGTAAAAGAGGGACCAGGACCTACGATCTCCTACGGGACGAGGTCCTGGAAGTTTTGTGGATGGGCGATGAGGGTCCATTTGCCCGATTAGGGAAGACCCTCCAGATGGAGGGAGAACCCCCAAGGGTTTTTGCGGCGTGACTGTGGTCAGTGTATCAGAGCAGCTGCCCGCACGTCCCTGCGCGGGATGACCTGGTCGGGAATGGGAGAGCCCAGTGGCTCCGATGTTTGGTGTCAAACAGCCTGGCGGCCGTCAGGGAGCAGGCAAAAGCCTGGTTTGATCCCACAAATAGCACGGAGGAGATGGTTTTGGACCGTCTCACGGTAGGGTATAGAAACACCCGGAGCACGTCTACCCGACTCGTAAAAGGGAAGGTGCACGTGGCGGAGGCTACTGCACTGGCCCAAAAGGAGTGGCGACAGGAGGGTAACCCTACCGCACAGTCCAAGTGTTTCAGGTGCGGTAAGGTGGGGCACTGGCAGAAGGATTGCAGGGCCCACACCAAGGAAGGTAGGGTTGGCACCACCCTGCGCGCCGATGTCCCAGTTAAGCCCGAGATTATTGAAACAATGATCGAGGTGATGCGGTCCCTCATGGCCGCACAGGGGAAGGTGGCAGTCGCTACCGGCTCCCCGGGTGCAGGGGGGGCACTGGACATTCCCCAATGACATCAGCCCGCGCAGCCCGCCTATCTGTGTCCTCTCCACTACGATGCGTGGAAGAGGCCACTTGTGGAGATGGTAGTGGAGAGGCAAAGGGGCTTCATGCACCGTGGTCCACACAGAGGAACCCTTTGACTCTCCCCTGTCCATGGGGGTCCCTTTCACACTGGCGGGGTTCACAGGGAAGGAACAGGCTGGCGCGCGTTCCATCCCGCTGTCCATTCATTTGGGAGCACTCCGCACCACATGGGAGTGTATCCTGATGAAATGGACAGCAAGGGGTGGGAAGGGGATTAGGGGAAAAGAGGGAAAGGGACTCTGTGCAACATGAAGCCGCCCGAGGGTTACGACCTCGAGCGCATGGTGGCGGAGGTCCCGGCCGAACTGCAAGAGTGTGTGGGGAACAACCTGAACGCGTTTGTGACCCACAAACACGATTGTGGTAGGGTAGGTAGTTATAAGCCTGGAGCACAGGGGTCAACCACAGGGGCCAGCCCTGTGAGTGGGGACTCACAGCCAAGGATGAGGCAGGTCACGCAGACAGGCAAGGTTGCCTGCGTGAGAGGGGAGGACATTCTCCAGGAATGGAGGGTCTCGCGTTTTGGGTGGGATTCAGATGAGGAAGAGCCTAATCAGCTCGACCAGGGGCTGGATCCCATTACGGAGGAAGAGGAGTCGGAGGGGGACGACAGTAACGTCCCCGACTCAAGCACCAGGAAGGCGGGGGTAGCGAGCGGAGGCTCACCACCTGTAGGTACAGGCAGGGTGAGGCCGGATGCCGCGGGTATACCCAGCACCAAGGGGTCAGAGCTGGATGAGGCGGGGCCAGGGTCGGCAGCTGCGGGGGGTACCCGAGCTGCGACACGGCAGGAACCGGTCCTCAGCCAGGCTGTCCAGGGGGCAGTGCCTAAGGTGACTCTCCGTAGGTCTAGCAGGGGACCCCAACATAGAAAGTTTTGGCCAGAGGTCAATCAAGCCCCGAGGTACGGGAGCCAAGTGAGAGGAGGGAGCTAACGTTTCAGAGGAGGTTTAGCCCCCGCCAGGCAGCGACAGGCTGTGGAGGATCAAAGGTGGGAGACAGCGTGGTGCAGCCGCAGGAGACGACCCGCTGCAGCCCTGACAGGGATTAGCTGAGCCGCCCGGGGAAGGCAGCACTGTATTATATTTTAGATAGATAAGGATTAGGTAATATAGATAAGTTTTGTGGGGATAGTTGTAAATAAAGTTGATGCGTCCAGGATGCAGGTGTGGGGTGCAGGCTGGGGGTCAAGAGACCCGCCCGCAGAGGCGTTAACAAAGCCAAGCGCTCCCCAAGAGGTTGGCTATACCATATTTTATCTGTTTTTCTGGAGTGGAAGGAGGCACTCGTATGGTGGATCGTTGCCACGGCAATCGGATGTGGGTGGGCCTATCGGGGCCGCACCAAGGACATCATCATTTACGGCTGCTCCGGGGACACGGCTCCCATCGCGACCGATGGGACTGGAAGGAGAGAAGCGGAGGAGACCGCAGTTCACTTCCATGAAGGCCGGTGGCCGGGGTGGCTGGGATCGAACACTTCAGAGTATTCCAGCGCCTCAGGCTTTGCTTATCGGGACACTTTGTTATTGTGCCCGAGAGTCAAGATCATCGCCCATAAGATCAGCGCCACCGTTGGCAAAAGGATCTGCCTGGTATGCACGGGGAAGGTCCCCGCGAGCAGGCGGTGGTGGCTGAGGAAAACGAGCAGGACAATGGCCAACTCCACTGTTGAGTGGGAGAGACTTGACAACGACACTCACAGGACTATTTCTGGGACTAAAGAACAGTTGAGTGTGTGTTGGGACAAATGGTGGGAACCGGATGAGGGGATCTATATGTGTATGTGGGGTTCGAGGTATCGCTGACGTGCGGGTGGGCGAGCAGGACCCAGCCGCAAGCTGCTAGGAGGACGGGCCCCCTCCGCACCGTGTGAACTGTGATTTGCATTGTTTTTTTTCTCCAAAATTGTATAAAGTGTGATTATGAAGGAATATACAAAATGTAAACGTTGTAATATAGTTTTGCCCGGGACACGGGCAGTAAAGGTCAGCCTAAAAGATGGGGACTGTACGTTCGCAATGGAACACTAGTTAGTTAAAACCTCAGGGGTCTGGATGTGGAGAATCGGGAAAACATTGCTCAACCACATTATTTAATTGATTCGATAAGCTGGGGTTATGCAAATCAACAGGAGGGACTGTAAGATTTGAGAAGTTTTCCCTCATTCTGAAAGCAACACCAAACCAAAAAGCTGCAGTTTGGACATTTTAAAGGGGAGACTGGGGCTGATAGCGGAGAAAGGCTGCAGTCAGTTTACCAAGGGATGTCACAATCTGTGGGTCCTAAAATGGCCGCAGGATCTCGTGACCAGCCACAAGAGCAAAAACCTTACAGCCCAGTCTCTAGGTTTCTGCAAAGCCACGGCCAGAACAATGGATGGGTATTGGCCATGCAGAAACCTGCGAAACCAGGTCGAAGTCCAGACACTGGGGCGCTGACATTAGCATACTCACAATGCCCCAAGCCGACCTGCACAGTTAATCTCGTTAAGGGGGCACAATAGCCCATAGAAAACTACCTGGTAGGTGATGGGAAACCAGTTAAACCCATCACCTCGCAACGAAATACCAATTAACACCATCTGGCCATCCCCGGTACCCCCGGACATAAGCGCAGATCAGAGAGAAAACTCATACATATCTTTTAAACAAAGAGATCCCAAGATCTGGCGGGAGATAGGACGGGCCAGAATTAGTATAACTGGCCACGACTTTTGGGTTTTAAACATGCAAAAACGAATGCAAGAAAGAAGTCAAACGGATGCAGGAGGAAGAAAAGACAGGCAAGAAGAAGCGAAGTGCAAGAGAGAGGAACCGGCACGCAACTCGAGAAGAAATACTGCAAGAAAACCTGCAAGGAACGCAAGAAACGGAAGGAAGAAACTCAGGGGACAAGCACGACCCTCACGGAAAGCAGCGGAGAAGCAGCACGAACAGCCAGTAACCCCAGTAATAGCCCCATGGTGAGCATATACCCCAATCCTGCATATCCTGGACATAGTTTAATGTAGAGGGGAGGGTGGTTTGAATAAACGTGGGTGTGTAAAGGAATATGTGTTGGTCAATTTTGCGATGTGTCGTACGTTCCCCATCTTACAGTCGTGTATATGTCTTGTAGAACTGTGCGTTTTAGAATTCAGAGTAAAAGGTATTCATGTATATGTCTTGTAGAACTGTGCGTTTTATGATTCATAGTCAAAAGTATTCATGTAATTCGGTATGTGTCTTATAGAACTGTATAAGTATTCATGGACAATAGTCCCAAACGCTCAATAAAAGCCTTTTCCATTTAAACCCTGGTCTTCAAATCTGGTCTGGTTGAATTTTTCTGCACTATAAACGCTCCTGCATCTAAGTCCAGTGTCTAGAACCGTAGGGGGTGAGTGGGTCGAACCACTCACGGGGAACCAGTGTGCGCGGCCTGGTCAAGGGATCAGAGCAAGGCACGGGGACCTTAGGTCGGGCGAAAGCTCGGCGCAGAAACCCCTTACACATGTTCTACAGAGATGCTGTCTGACCCATTGAGTTTCTGAAACTCTCTATGTTTTTTTTCTTTTTTACCCACAGTGGTACCTTGGGCATTTCCTAAGGATCTATTCTTGGTCCCACTTACATGAGTTTCTTTCACATCATTATTCCAAAACATGTTGATGTTTACACTTGTGCACCAACACACATTTTAATCTCATCAGCACCTATCTTGTTCATCCACTATCAATACATTGTAAGAGCATGACAAATGAGAAGAAATTGTCTCCAATTACGTATTGGAAGTTCATAGACAGTGTCTTCAATCTCTGTCACAAACTCCATTCCCAAGGTACTAACTATATCCCTTTCCTTGGCAACTTAAGCAGGCCTTTTACAATCTTGTGTTATGTTTGATCCTCAGTTGAGTCCCAAACCTAATTTCTCTGTCGTTACTAAGGGCACTGATTTCCAACTTCATAACATCACCTGATTCCAGTCTTCTTTCCCTTTGTAAGTGGAGATTGTTGCTGTTGTTTTTAACTGTTTCAAGGAAAGAGCAAGATTTGACAGAAATAAATTTATGGCTGAGTGCTTCTTGCTGTTTAATTTTGGTAGTTTTGCATGTAAAGCAAAACATCACGTTAAAATGTATCCAGCGCTGTAATGGACTTGATCTTTCTTGACTATAAGTTATTATTAAGAGTGTTTGCAAAGGGTGCTCAGGCAGCGCAAATATCAACAAGGTAAACAATGCATCATGGTTGGACAGAATCAGGCAGTTCGGCCCAAAATGCCAATGCTGTTCATTAAATACCCATCTATACCAATCCCATTAATTCTGGATAGACACAAAATGCTGGAGTAACTCAATGGGTCAGGCAGCATCTCTGGAGAGAAGGAATGGGTGATGTTTCG